>NC_063355.1:21623074-21755126 GCF_021869965.1 Rhincodon typus | reverse complement strand
TGTGGCATTTTATAAATTCCTGCTTTGGAAATAAAACAAGTCTGGCTCCAAGTTGATACACAGCCAGATTCTAAACAAGGCCTCAAACCTAAAATGCATTGTCTGACCTGGGATGTCACCCCTGGGGTATACTGAAGGAACTGATAAAACCTTTAGTTATCTTGGGGCAGTGACTTGAAAGAAATTTTAGGATTTGCATATTAATCCTTTCTAACTGATTAAAGATTTAATAGCCAGCTTAGGTTTTTGTTCTTTGACCCTATGATCTTTTGCTTATAAATTCTGTGTCTGATGCCACCTCTCTCTCTGACACCTGAAGAAGGAGCGAGACTCCGAAAGCTTGTGTCTTCAAATAAACCTGCTGGACTATAACTTGGTGTCGTGTGATTTTTAACCAAAAATGATTAATTGATTTGTTGTGTAATTATTGTGCGCAACTTTGCCATGCACAAAATGGCTGCTACAGTTACAGAAACATAACTAAATTGATGTAAAATCATTTCAGCTTTGAAACTTGTCAAATGTTGCCATGATGGCAAAGGCTATCTTTTACATTTTATGAAGGAAACTTTTACTCAAAATCTACTAAGATCAGAAAATATTGCAACAGGTAAAGCAAATTGATAGTGATATATATTACACTTTTGTGAAATATAGAATATTAGGCAATTGCTCGAAATTCACTATGTTCATTTGTGAACACAGAATGAGCCTAGTTGCAGTATTGAGCAAAGGGAATATGTAGCTTCACAATAGTCATGTCCGCATGCCAAGCAAGATCATGTTTATTCATTACTATAACTTGTAGTTTGCTAACCTTTTGTGTTGATATGAAGGCTAGTAACTGTCTTAACTGAAAGAAAATTAGTATCACTGAGATCTGTTCAAAAGGTTTTGATATTAACTTGGCCAGGACCAAATGTGTTTCAAACAAGGACAGCATGATGCATATAAGGCCCTTCTCCAGCCAAGATTCAGAAAGCTGGATACAATAGGCCATTCCTGCACCACCATACCTGCAAGAATGGATGCTTTGCAGAAATAGCTGCAACACAGTTCATTGGATAGGGTTTGCATCAGCATCAATGTCAATTACACTGCAGCAGTGGACTGAAGTGATCAGCCTGGCTTTACCTGACAATTACCAGCAATTTCATGGCACAGTCAATGACAACCTGCAATCAACACAAGAATTTCAGTAGCTTCTGGTTTGCCTACCTTCAATAATTTCTCTGTTAAAACTGAACTGGTGAGCTACCAACTGAGACCTAATTTGAGCAGCTTAACGATACCCTAGTCAGCAATCATTGGGCCTGGATGCTTAACTGCTATCATAAGTTTGCAATTCAGCCAATATTATCCAATATGAACCCTGATTATTCTACAGTTAGGAATCAGTTCTGGGTTCTACAATAAGCAATCTATACATCCAACGTGACTAGTAGGAAGCCAATCTAGAGCACTTGAGAAAGATAAAATCTCTTCAGCTAATAGATCTGTTACACTTATATTTCTAGTTGTATTAACATTTTTCCCTGCAGTTGTAACTATGTCAAAAAGGAACAATTTAATTGAAGTGGGTTACAGCTCACATAACTCAATTAAAAAACAATTGAATTAATATTTTGGAGGGCTCTTATGGTGCAGTGGTAGCGTCCCTACCCGAAGACCTGTGTTCATATCCCACCTGCTCCAGTGATGTTAATAACAACTTGAAATAGATGGATTAGAAAATACCTTGAATGAATGTTTTTCCTGTGAATTTAGGAGAGGGATTTGACTGTTAAAATGGTTAGAAGGTGTTTTAGCAAATACAACAACTGTTAAATGATAAATCAGACTTTTTTTTTCCAATTGTAAATATCATTTGTAAATAATTAAATATCAATTGTAAATATCCACAAATATCCCCATCCTCAATGATGGAAGAGCCCAGCACATCAGTGTAAAAGATAAGGCTGAAGCATTCGCAGCAATCTTCAGCCAGAAGTATCGAGTGGTTGATCCATCTTGGCCTCCTTCAGTGGTCCCCACCATTACAGATACCAGTCTTCAGCCAATTCGATTCACTCCAGGCAATATCAAGAAATGGTTGGAGACACTGGATACTGCAAAGGCTATGGGCCCCGGCAACATTCCAGCAATAGTACACAAGACTTGTGCTCTAGAACTTGCCGCTCCCCTAGCCAAGCTGTTCCAGTGCAGTGACAACACTGGTACCTACCTGGCAATGTGGAAAATTGCTCAAGTATGTCCTGTACACAAAAAGCAGGATAAATCCAATCCGGCCAATTACCGCCCCATCAGTCTACTCTCGGTCATCAGTAAAGTGATGGAAGGTGTCATCAATAGTGCTATCAAGCAGCACCTGCTCAGAAATAATCTGCTCAGTGACGCCCATTTTGGGTTCTGCTAGGGCCACTCAGCTCCTGATCTCATTACAGCCTTGGTTCAAACATGGACAAAAGAGCGGAATTCCAGAGGTGAGGTGAGAATGACAGCCCTTGATATCAAGGCTGCATTCGACCGAGTGTAGCATTAAGGAGCCTGAGAAAAACTGGAATCAATGGGTATCAGGAGGCAAACGCTCCAGTGGTTGGAGTCATGCCTGACACACAGAAAGATGGTCGTGGTATTGGGAGATCAATCATCTTAGGTCCAGGACATCTCTGCAGGAGTTCCTCAGGGTAGTATCCTAGGCCCAACCACCTTCAGCTGCTTCACCAATGACCTTCCCTCTATCTTAAGATCAGAAGTGGGGATGCTCGTCAATGATTGCACAATGTTCAGCACCATTCGTAACTCCTCAGATACTGAAGCAATCCATGTTCACATATAACAAGATCTGGACAATATCCAGGCGTGGGGTGACAAGTGGCAAGTGATATTCATGCCACACAAATGCCAGGCTATGACTATCACCAATAAGAGACAATCTAACCACCGTCCCTTGACATTCAATGGTGTTATCATCACTGAATCCCCCACTATCAACATTCTGGGGGTTACCATTGACCAGAAATGCAACTGGACTCACCACATTAACACAGTGGCTACAACAGCATGCCAGAAGCTAGGAATACTGCAACGAGTAACTCACCTCCTGACTCCTCAAAGCCTGTCTGCCATCTACAAGGCACAAATCAGGAGTGTGATGGAATACTCCCCACTTGTCTGGATGAGTGCAGCCCAACAACACTCAAGAAGCTTGACACCATCCAGGACAAAGCAGCCCGCTTGATTGGCACAACATCCACAAGCATTCACTCCCTCTACCACCGAAGCTCAGTAGCAGCAGTGTGTTCTATCTACAAGATGCACTGCATAAATTCACCAAAAATCCTCAGACAGCACCTTCCAAACCCATGACCACTTCCATCTAGAAGGACAATGGCATCAGACATATGGGAACACCACCACCTCCAAGTACCCGTCCAGTCACTCGCCATCCTGACTTGGAAATATATTCTTTTATCTCATTTTTCAAATTAAGATGATGCACTCTTATAAATACAAGAGGAAAAGTATGCAAGAAACCTGGATGCGAGTAAATAATTCAATTACTTAGAAAGGCAATAATGATTGACTGTTCCTTGGAGGGGAAAATACTGAAACTAGTTTGTCTTACTCAAAATTCAACAGCCACACAACTGATTTTCTGTTAAAACAAGGCTCTATATTGTAGAAATTGGCCTTTGAAGGTGTGCAGTGCAAATTCACCAGAAAGTTAAGAACCTCAGAAGTAAGATTAGTAGTAATAGTTTGTATACCTCCGAGCCTGCTCTGTTATTTGTTAAGACCACGGCTGATGTTTGATCTCAATTCCACTTCCCCAACTTGATTTCCCAGATGCCTTGATTCCATTAAGAACCCAAAGATGTATCAATTTCAGCCTTCAATACACTCAGTTACTGATTATCCATAGCACCTCTTAAGGGTACAGAATTCTAAAGATTCACAATCATCAAGCAAGTATTTTTTTCTCAATGGTCCTAAATGGTCACCCCTCATCCTGAGAAGATCACCCTTTCTGGAGTCTCCAGTCAGACAAAATAGCTTTCAACAGCTACCCTGTCAAACTCTCTTAGAATCCGATAGTAATTCAATTCGATCATCTCATTCGTCGAAATTATAGAGAATGCAGTTCCATTTTACTCAACCTTGCGTCACATGATAACTTCTTATCACCAGAAATCACTCTGGTGAACCTGCATTGCATCTTCTTCTAAGGCAGACTGTGGCCCATCCCATTAATTAAATTTAGGATATTTGTACACCAAGGAATGACTGCATTGTGAAATGTGCTTTGTAATAAATTAGCACAAGAATGGCTCGATTAATAGAATATTTAAGCGATGTAAAAATAATTTTAATCAGAAGAAATTTATTTAAATAAACCAAAATCAACGGTTTTGTTAGTATTCACTTAATCGCACAGTCATTACCCAGGACCTTTTAGCAAAATAATCTGATTCTTAAGAGATGTACGCCATCCGAGGCTTAATACTGAAAGCTTTATGCATTTCTCGCGAATCCAAATGTGCTGTTAATTGTACAAGTGTTGTGTTATGGTTTTAAGTTGAAATTTATTTTTATTAATAAGTTATTTTGGAGTTCCAGAATCTCTCAAGTCTTCCTCAAAAAATTAACGTAAAACTGCCTAAAACTTTGTATTAGCTAAATCACTAATGTCACAACTATTGAGGACAGATGGCATAATCTGGATTCAGCACATTAAATTCAGAAAGGCAGAATGGTGCGACTGCTACCGTTGCAACCCACAATGAAAAGGTGAATGCTTGTGGGGATTAGGGGAAAATTACATCCTTATTTTAGAAAGCAAATATACCAGAAGCTTTCAAAAAGGGGTTTGGCAACCAAGTGCACTGTATTTACAGGTCCCACCACATAGCATTGTATAAAATCAAACTCTAAATTAGTATTGATTGACTCATTTGAGTTAGATGGATTGCATTACAAGCTACACGTTGAACTGTAGATGATTTCTGAGCCAATCTGACCTTGCCTTGGCACCATAATCAGAGCATAAGATTCCTCTTGTCCAATTTAAATTGTTCATTACTTACCGACGGATCAAAGAAGAGAAGTCCCGTGTGTTCGTGTTTTACTATTGCTATGTTTCCAGGTATATTTCTTGCCAGTACTGGAACATTAAGGTCCATCGCCTAAATATAACAAACCCCAGCCAAAAAAAAATGCAAGTTATCTTAGCAAAATAAATGAATAAAAGTAAACTGAATTTAATCTGAATCCTTCCCAATTATACTCTGTACAGATTATAAGTCACAACACACAATGTCTCCATAAAAAACTGGTCAATGAATTTCTCTGTAATCATTACTGATGTTTCCCCACAGCTAGGCAGCTATTGGCAATTTAAATTGGGACAGTCAGAATATTGACCTGTTTGGTTTCCATATAGAAAAGAAAGCCATTTAGCTCAAGTTCTATGTTACAGCTAATCTTAAAATACCCATCTACTGATGTTATAATTGAAAGGTTAAAGAACCAAATCATTTAAGTTAGTGAAATTCAAAAATAAATAATTGTTTATGAAAGGAAGTCAGATACTTTGGAAATTACAGAACCTCTAGAATTGCAGAAGACATTCCTTCAGAGATAGAACTATTTACAACAGCAAAAGAATTCCTCATGGCAGCATGCAATTCTTCCTGGGGTTTCTCTGAAACTAGACAGATCCCAGAAGCACTATAAAAACAAACAAAAAAAGGTTTATGTTTAATTTTCATAAAATAATATATATAAGTTAATGCAAATATTGCATGCCAACAAAAGACGTTATGATTAGTTAACTTCTATTTTGTGATTGTGGTTTTAATTTAGTTTACTTGAAATCTGGAACAATTTTTGTGCCCTTTAAATAATTAAAATGAGAAATTTCAGTGCTGGATCATGAAAGCTTATATATCCATTTTGGATAACTATTAAACACTCCAAGATCATGAATAACATGGTTAAGGAATAGAGTACGGATCTGAACTCTCACCTTGTAGAAAAAAATTGCTGTACCGGTTAATGTTATTTTCCCGCTGTTCATACTCAATATGCGCAGGAAACAGAAAACTGGCTAAGAGCTTCTTTTACTTCATGATTTATGGCTTGATTAAAACCAGATCCTAGATCACAGTATCAGCAAGGCATTATAGTTTCAATTATGGAAATAGTCATTTTACCAACTTTGGGAGTAAAAAGATATATTCTCGAAAGTAACTAATTATTCCATAAATCAAATTAATAACAAACAATGAGTGTTTTTCTTTAAAAGAATGTTCTGGAACAGAAACACAATACAAACATGGGATCAACAATAAAAGAAAAACCAAATATTTCAGAGATTATAGAAAGGAATACTTGTTCATTAAATTAAAAAAGTTAAAATCAGCTTACTTTTTGACCTTGGCTTTCACCTGCTGTGTGAATGCCACATCAACCTGCAAAAAAAAAAAAAAAAAAATCAGTTAAGCAACAGATAAATTTGACCCTCCTCTTTTGGAACATAACTGTACTTGTCTCTTAGATAATGAAAATGCTTTGCAATTCTTAAAATAATATATTTTGAAACTGTAAAGTATTTGTCATGGCCAGCATTCTTCCCTCTGCCACTACCAGGAAAAACTGATTAACTGACTATTTATCTTGTACGCTCTTTGGAATTTGGATGCATTCCAAATCGGTTGCAATCGTTGTTTACATATCACTTCAATTTAAAAGTAATTTACTGGTCTATGAAATTCACAGAATGGCCTGAGACATGATAATACTACAATATAAATGCAAAACGCTCTTCCTTCTATATAACACACACAATAAAAATAAACCTGTTGTAAATTACTTTTACTTCTGATTTTCTTGCTCCTCTTCCAGTGCTGGTGATTGAGGCTAGGCTATGGTGCCAAGAGCGGTGACAGCCTTGCTATGTCTTTGCCAGGTTCCCATTTGCCTGCAAATTTAAACAATAACAGCTGCCGCTCTATTTCATCATAAGGGCAGCACCACTGAACTAAACACTGATCTTACTCAACATCTACATGGATGCATTATTTCTAGCTTGGGCCATAGACAACAATCAAGTGCAGGAATCCCTAGTCCATATTTTCCCTTGGACAATATACCTACTTGATGTGGTCCTATCATGTTCAAGCTAGAAGTTATTTAACAAAATATATTTTGTGAAATAACTGCACAGAGGCCGGTATCCCGTCACCAAGTCACCCTTTACTTACTTGTGCACGGTGCACTAGCTGTGGCCGGCCAGCCAGCTCCGAGTCAGTTCCCTGAACCAAGGAGATTCTAAATCTCCTGATTATATTGGTCAGCAAGGGCTTTACTGATTGGAAACCCCAATCAAGAAACTCATAGTCAATGAGGTCCACCTGGTTCCAATCACTACATTTTGAAACTGTTAGATCCTTCCTTTTTTGCAACAACATCTGAATAATCATGCAAAGTTAGTTTTGCTCTGGGTTCCTTCTGGTGGACCAAACAGACACAGTGAATTTGAGTTGTATTATGATTGTGAAGAAAGAGGTGCCCCTAATTTTCCAATTTCAGGCCTCCCATCTATAGGCATGAGAGGTTATAGGATTAATGAAAGGAGAGGGTAAGGTTTGCAGTCAATTCAAGGCATGAACTTGCTTGCCAAACTTTCATAGAATCCATACAGTGTGGAAACAGGCCATTTGGTCTATCAGGTCCACACCGAACAGCAACCCACCCAGACACATCCCCTACGTTACCCCTGTTACCCTGCATTTCCCATGGATAATCCACCTGGCCTGCATATCCCTGGATACTATGGGCAATTTAGCATGGCCAATCCACCTAACCTGCACATCTCTGGACTGTGGGAGCAAACTGGAGAACCCAGAGTAAACCCATGCAAACACGGGGAGTATGAGCAAACTCCACACAGTCAGAGGGTGGAATTGAACCCGAGTCCCTGGCGCTGTGAGGCAGCAGTGCTAACCACTGAGCCACCACCCCACCCTGCTCCCAAGATCTGCTGAATCTCTGGCCATACATTCCTTCTTCACAAGCTATAATGTTTTGGGCTGCCCTCTGTGAGCTGTCCAGATATCAAGCAGATACACACATGATCATGGCACTTAGGCAGATAGCAGGGAGTGCCTCCTCACGCCGTGTAATCGCACTCAACATGTTGGCCTTGATGATGTAATGTCAGGTAAATCCAACAGTAGCTGTTACGAAGGTGATGTTCCATAGATGCTGCCATGATGAACCCCTTCCCTATGTACTGAATATATTACTTAACACACATTCATTTATATGTTACTGAAAGTTCCAAATTAATTTAAAGACTGGGCCTTTTGCCAATCTACTGTACATTATACCAAATCTCCAAAGTCACTGTACGACTTAGAGCTCACTCCCAATATATTTAAGTTTTTGAAATATGTTCTACTATCCCATGATCTATTCCTTTTCAGTATACTCTGATCGTGAAAGCACAGTATGTTATTGCAATGATTCAGGTTTGTATCTAAAAACCCGTCTTGCAATGAATTAAAAATATAAAATTTACTGGATATATTTGATTTCTTATGGTTAAACCTATGCTGTTGTTCTGTTGCTATTTGCCCTTTTAACTTTTGCACATTTCCACTCTTTTGTGTTCTTTCCCTGTGTGTCTTTCACATGTTACCTTATTTTCAAACTTTTCTTGATGCCTTTTCCAGTTTGACTCCTTAATTCCCATAGCTTTCATTTTTTTTTCCAATTGCCTCCTTTGCGTACGTTGCTTTCTCTCTGCTTCAAATGTCCTTTCAATTTCACTTATTTTCAATTTTCATTCTTATTCTTATTTTTTATCCCAATTGCATTTTATTTACTTTCTGCTGTTGACAAAAACATAAGTTCAAAAAAACTCAACGATTCTATGCTCATGTATGGAGCATGAAAGAACTTTGGAAGCAAAGGGCGAACTGCAAGATCCTTCCTTCAGTCAGGCAACAAACAGTGAGCCGAAGGTTTTGGGCAAAGAAAGTTATCATGAGCTGCTATCTTGACACCAGGGAGATAAAGTGCAAAGAAATAAAACAAAAATAGTGCACAGTTTTCTCACATCTACCCCAAATGCACGCAACTGCTGCTTCAGTAACATTTTCTTGGTATTAGTCACGATACTTCACCAGTCTTAAAATAGTGCTAAAAGAAGTCATTAATCCACTTAAAAGCTTCTTCCTATTCAGCCATTATAGAAACACCTCCCTTTAGTGGATCAACAAGGTGATCAGACTTAGATCAGTCTCTGAATTGATTAATCACAGTCAAAGATCCACTTTGTTTTATGTAGTGTGACCACAACATGGCTTTGCAAAAGTAGATTTTAGCAAATATAGTTTCCTCACTGTAACTCCAGCAGATATATGGGTGTTATTAAAATACTTTCAAAGTGGGACAATGTTAAAATTACCTTCATTAAACAGCCACATTGCTTATTAGAAGTGTTCATTAGAAAATGAGTGCAAGAAAAAATCAAAGCTGACCAGAAAATTAATACAGAGAAATGGCAAATCTGCAATGCAACCCTTCTAAATGGCAGTCAGCCAGAAAGGCTTATTGGCAATATCCAAGTAATTAACAAAGAAAACACATTAAATTGTTTAGCAATGTGGAGAGACACGGCCATCTGCTGACCTAAAATACTGTCCAACTTGCATATCTAAACCAGGTTTAATAAGGATATTTCTCACTAAAAATTGTTAGCTCAAGGCCAAAATTCATTTCTGAAGTTAACCCTTTATTGAAAACTGCTTTTGCAGAGCACTAGGATCCAGTAGGAATGTAACGGGTTCACTACACTAGTTCCTGGGATGGGCCAAGAGAGATTGAATAGACTGTGGCTACATTCCCTGGAGTTTAGACGAATGAGAAGTGGTTTAATTGAAACAGTGACAATTCTCAAGGGGCTTTGATAGGATAGATGCTGAGAAAATGTTTTTTCTTGGTTGGATTATCTCAAAGTCAGGATTACAGACTCAGAATAAAACTACTCACCGTGAGTACTGGGATGAGGAGAAATTTCTTAACTCAAAGTGTTATGAATTTTAGGAATTCTCTACCCTCCCAGGGGTCTGTGATATTCAGTCATTTAAGATATTCATAATAGAGGTCAATAAGACCTTTGCATGCTAACAGAATTAAGGAATGAGATAGCACAGGAAGGTGGAGTGCACAGGGAAGATTAGCCATGATTTACTCAATGGCAAAACAGGCTCTAAAGTAAAATAAAGTCTTCGCTAGTTATTACTTCTTATACTATAACTTGTTTTGTAAGTGCCTTAGCCCTATCTCTGGAGTTACTTTTTATATATCTTCACTTCGCTATGTCCGGACAAGCTTTTATTTCCCCAACATGCTTTCCCTCACTGTTCATGACTTTCAATCCAAAGCCCACACCACAAGCTCACACATCGTCCAAAATGTTTCACATGGTAGCAACATAAACACAATCAAATGATTACTAAAATTAAAATTGAGGATACAGTTGCAAAGCAGTATGTTATGTACACATAATCCTGAAGCCCAGACCAATAATTCAGAGAGATGAGCCCAAACCACACCATGAAAGTTGTGGAATTTAAATTTAGCTAATTAAAAAAAATCTATAATAATAAGCTAGTATCAACAATAGTGATAAAAAAATGACCAAATTTTCATTAAATAAAATGTTTGGTTCATGTATGAGCCTTAGGAACGGGACCTGCCGTCCATACATAGTCTGGCTCTTGTGACAGGAGATCCAGAGTAATATGATTTGCTCTAAACTGCCTTCCAAATGGCCCAGCAAACTATTCAGTTGTACTGAACAGCTACAATATAGTAAAGGTCTAAAACTGAACAGATCACTTGGCTTCAAAATAGGTATCTGATACGGACATGACAAAGGCCCAACTAGCTCAGCCAACCCTTCAAAGTTCTCACTAATTTCCAGGAATTAGATCTGCCAAAAAATCCAAGCTCAGATTTGGAGATGTTTGCTAATAATTGCAGAGTTCAGTTCCCTTCATAGCTGCTCAGATACTGAATCAGTCTGTGCCTGAATATGATAAGACTTAGACAATATTCAGACTTAGGCTAAGTGGCAAGCACTAAGTGCCAGGCAATGATCCTCTCCAACAAAAAAAGGATTTCACTATCGCTTGCTGACATACAATGACATTTTCACTGTTGAATCCTCCCCAATCAACATTCTGAGGGGTTACCAGTGATCAAAAATTTAACTGGACCAGTCACTTAAATAGCATAGCAACAAAAGCACGTCTGAGGCTGGGAACTCTGAACATGCTACTCACCTCCTAACTATGCAAAGTCTGTTTACCATCTACATTGCATAAGCCAGGAGTGTGAGCTTTCCGCTTCCTTGAACGAATGCAGTTTCAAGAACACTCAAGACTTTTGAGATCATCAAAGACAGTGCAGCTTGTTCAATTGCAACCACCTTAGACACATTGAAAGCACTACTGGTACAGTATCAGAAGTCTGCACCTATACATCTGCAAGGTATATTGCAGCAACTCACCAAAGCAATGTCAAAACTGTCTTGTAAACCAGGGGCATAGACTGACCACCTTGAAGAACAAGGGCAGCTGGCATATAGAAACACCATCAGCTGTAAGTTCACCCTTGAGACACATACCATCCTGACTTGGAAGCAGATCATTATTGCTCCATTGTTACTAAATCTAAAACATGGAACTCAGTTCTCAACAGCACTGTGACAGTACCTTCACCACACAGACTGAGAGGTCAAGAGGGCCTTCTCAAAAGGTAATCAGGTATGGGCAATAAATGCTGACCTTGCCATTGGTGCTTGCATCTCATGAATAAATAAAACAAAAATAAAAGACAAATTTTCCATCATATTTTCGTTAGCCTGCTAAATAAAGAGCAGTGACATAATTCCATATTGATTTATAAGGATAATGCATTTGTTATGATCCCAACCAATGGTAATACTGGACAATTCAATGTCATAGTAAAACCTGAATTGATAAATCATAAGTTATATTTTTACACTTTGATTACTATGGTGGTTAGTCACTGAACATATTCACGAGAAGTTGCCAATGTATGTTCAACATCAGCATTATAGACAAAAGGAAAAGAAAACACTACTCTAGGTGATATCAAGAACTACGTGAAATGGTCTTATGACAATATCAGAAATAAAGAGTCAACCTTTGTACCTTCAACAACATTATAGATATGCAAACCTCAGTGAAAGGTCACCTTGCTTCCACTTAAAAGTAGTTCCTTCTTTAGTTGGCACAGCTGAACTTGGCTTCTTCAAGGCAAACTCCTGCATTCACTCAATGCTACCTTCTTTGGTTAGTATCTCTTCATGAGGCCACGAAACAAACTGCTGACACAGCTCATTTATTTCTTAACATTGATTGTTTAAATTCCTTTTCCATAGCTTTCTTCCACAGCTTTCTGTTTCTGGAGCTGTCTTTTATTGACATTAAACCATGACAGACTGCTTAACTCCAGTCCGGACTGTTCTAAAGACTGCTAAACTGCTCATAGATCTGTGCTCTCTGACAGAAACCTGCACACTCACTGAAATAAATCTTCTAAATATTTCTGTGTTTCTAAACATACTAGTTTCTGTCTCTGTCCCTTTGTGTCATAGACCATAACTGACAGTCCAACATTTTTCTCTCTACCTTTGTTTTTCTAAATCACTGAACGATTCACCATTAGGATCTTTCAAAAGCCTAATTTAAAAGCACACAACCAGATTATCAGATATGACTATAGCCCTGATGATGTGATGAGTTAACTCCTTCCTTCTTAATCCATACAGTACATAAATTCAAATGAAGCTTATATAGGTATGCATGGTTCTAGTCACATGAGAACTGCAGTTTCCAAATAACAATAATATATCATGATCTTCAGCACATTGAAATGGTGTTAACTTGTCCTGCATAATGTATCATCTACAGTGCAGAAGACCACTAAATAAGTCAATAAAACATCCTTTATGAGAAAAATAGACATTCAAACATTTGAAGAAAGATCTCTTACCTCTGGTCCAATAATAATTAAATAAACCCTTGGATCTTTCTTATGCCAAGCTATAAAAGAAGATTTTTTTTAAAAATCAGCTGAAATACATGAAATGGATTTTGCTTTACATTTTGTCCATATTTCAGTTGCTTGGAATTCAGACAATGGTACACTGTCTCACTTCCATTTAATAGCCTCAAGAAAATAGATAAGGCTAAACCCCAGCAGTATGCCTGAAATAACTATTAACTTTAGAACTGGGGGTCTTGGGCTAAATATTAGAAAAGGGAAATTGTACAGGCAATTTAAAATGAAATTACTTTACCCAACAGATAATGAATGCATGATATGGAATTTTCAGAGAAATGCTGGAGTAAGATAACATTGGAAAAAAAGTCAAGTTGAAATTAGATCGGAATTTGAGAGAAGAGTGTTTTAAGAATATTGGTTTTACGGACTGGTCAGGATATACTGCCAAGTCATTTCTGGCCCTGTATTTACCCCTATAGCCTACGCTGTTGACAGTTGCTGATTACACAGTAAAAACAAGACTGTAATGATAATCAATGTAACTTAAACTGGTTTTATTATTTCTCCTTTCTTTAGATGCAAATATTCTGATAGTTCAACATATTGCAATAAAAATTGTTACAGGGTTCCATGCAAATTTATGAAAAATCTCCATGGATCTAATATTCAGTCATAAATATTGGATGGTTGTTAAATAGGGAATTCAGGAGAGACCTCAGTATCCAAGGAATGTTTAGAATGTGGATATTGCATAGATTATCAAGAGGAAGCTAAATAAACCCATGACAGAGAAAGGAATAGATGAATCTGTTGATAGGGCTAGATGAGGGAGGGTGGGAGGATGTTTGTGTGGATCATAGACACCAGGATAGGCTAATTGGTCCAACTGACCTGTTTTTGTGTTATGTTTTAATATCTCTGTCATTAATTACACACCTTCCAAGTTCCTTCACAGAAGGAACATCTAGTTGAAAAAGACAAAACGTTTCATCAACAGTTATTAATGACAAAATATAGTTCATGGTTTAGCAGAAAAGATGACATAATTCCACAAGTTATTTGACCCAAATCTTATTAATAATACATAAAAAAGCTGAGGCTGCATTATATTTCATAAATTGTGACAATTAAGCATCCAGAAATAGTAGTCTTGACCAAACTAGATTGCATTAATTCTAAGCAAGGTTTCCAGAGTGTACAGGGTCTTTCTTCTTCTCCTCATTACTGCATAAATTAATAGGCTTTCAATTCACCGAAGTAATTAATAGAAGGATCAACAGTTCAATATAGAATATATATGCCTGGATTCTCAAGAGAGTACAATTACGAACATTGCCACTTAAAAATCAAGGCACATTCAGTACATTACGTTAATGAAAACTACCTTAAGTACCTGAAAAAGCATCCACCAAAAAGAGGGGATCTTTAACTCGCCGAAGTCCGCACACCAAAAGAAATACGTATGCTTCAATATTCTTACAATGAATCCCTGTAATCAGTATACAAGAAAATAGCTAGTTTATTTGTTCGTAAAGTAGAAAATCATGTTCAGTAATCTTTTCAGTCTAAAAAAGATCCAGTCTTTATTACAACTTTTTGCAAATGATAAATTTTTTAAAATCAGTGCGATCTAGTTTCGCGTTGTTATTCCAGTGGGACAGAAAAGCCAGACTGATATAGAAAATTAACATGTTTGCAACATTCTATATTTCAGTTTACACAGATATTTACTTTATTGTAGACTGTCACAATCTTTTAGTTATGATTCAGAAGGGAAAGTTTCTTAAAAATTTCAGCAGACTGAATTAAAGCAATTAATTTTCTCGCAGAGAGGCTGTAAAGTTTGCATTGATCTCAGTTCTGTTCCCAGGCTTGCTCTCTCCCAAGATTACTTCATACACACTGTTTTTGTTTTGCTTCCGAACAGCAATGCAGAAACATTTAATTTTACCATATGTGAACTTAAATTGCAAAAACTATGCTCATCCATATTCAATAAAACAACAGGTGAAAATAATCCTCTATTCACTACCAAATTCCAAATCAGGAGAGAATGTGTACTCAAAAGGAAATGAATTAGACAATGATGTAGTAGCCATGCCTCTACATGATGAAGTGGTTCTGTAGGGGAACGTTAAATTTAGTGCAGTAAAACAGAATAATTGGCTATCTGTTATATGGAGCGCAGCAAAATCATATTTAATTCACCATCCAAAATGATAAGACAGCCTGCTAACTTCTACCAAGTGGATATTGTGGCATATTTTTACCTGAAACAAATTAAGCAGAATTTAAAAGAAAATCATATGCAAATAACTTAGTCAAGGGATTAAACGATTAACATATTTGGCTTTGCTCACAGTTTTAGATGACATCTGATTATCAACTGGATGATTGATTTGCAATCCATTCTCAATTAATCAATATTATGTGTAACATAACAGGGTCATCAGTGACAAAAAGTGGAAAAGTGAGTTTTGAGGAAGAGTCTGATGCCACTTCATTGTGTGATTAAGTCCCCCAGTATCCTATAATATATTCTATATTTAATATATTCTACCATAAATTATACACAGCAATGTTGTCAGAACTTCACAAATGCAAGG
The DNA here is from genome assembly GCF_021869965.1 of Rhincodon typus. Lineage (NCBI taxonomy): Eukaryota > Metazoa > Chordata > Chondrichthyes > Orectolobiformes > Rhincodontidae > Rhincodon > Rhincodon typus. Next base: position 21,739,413 of record NC_063355.1, on the reverse strand, counting down.
ATATATTTGAATTAAAAAGTGATTTTACAAACCACTGAGGGGAAGAAAGAAAACAGTGGTCAGAATTAGAAAGAAAAAGCATTTGATTTGATGCAACACTTTGAATATATGTGAAGTTGATGCAAGCCACTGATAATGATTATTGTACCACTGGCGAAAATTGGGGAAAAAACATTAGATTTGATGACAAAACAGCTGACAACAGATGTGTCACCATAAAAATCAATCTGAATCAAATAATTTAATACCAATTATTAACTTTAAAACAGACAGAACATACTTGGCTGGATTTTACCTGCAATTGGCTGAGTGTCAATTCTGGTAAGGTTCATGGAGGGTTTCTCTCCATAAGCACTAGAGAGATTTCTCACATCATCTCTCAAACTTGCCCAATTACCTGGCACCCAGTTTGTTGTATTCTCCCACTCAGCACAGGCAGAGGTACTCGTCACTGCCAGGGCTACTTGGGATCCCTGGCACTGACACCATCTTTAAAGCCCAGCTGTGTACCTGGTCCAGCTCTGTCATTTGGAGCTGCCTTTCACCATGTATGTAGTGAGAAGGCAACCAAAAGCAAATGCTTCTCAGAGAACACAGGTAACATCGCTGACATTTCATTGCATATTACAGCGCACATTATTACATGTAATGCTACTTAAGAAGCAAGCTACACAGTTTACTCATCGAAGAACACTAACGGAATGTTACTCTGTCCTCAATGCCCAGTGAAGCTCAACATCTTCTCATTGTTTAATGAGGGATCAGTGTAATACTGAAAGACTTCAAACAGTGCAACAGAATCCCTACAGCATGGAAGCAGGCCATTCGGCCCATCGAGTCCACACAAACCCTCCAAAGAGTATCCCATTCGGATTCACCTCCCTGACCTTATCTCTGTAACCCTGCACTTCCCATGGCTAATCCACCAAGCCTGCACATGCCCCTGATCACAATGGGCAATTTAGCTTGGGCAATCCACCTAACCTGCACATTTTTGGATTGTGGAAGCACCTGGAGGAAACCCATGCAGACATGGGCAGAATGTGCAAACTCCACACAGACAATCGCTCAACACTGGAATTGAGCCCGGGTCCCTGTGAAGCAACAGTGCTCACCACTGGGCCACCATGCCGCCCAAAACATTCGAACGTTCAAAACGTTCACTTTTATTCAGCAAAAGCAAAAGTGAACAAAACAAGAAAAAGCAGGATCTGCAATTGCCTCTGGGAACAGACAGTGACTGCTGGCCTTCTCATCACCAACTAATTGACTGTCAATGAGTGATCAGTACACCCAGCTCACATCTACTGAAACCAGGTTTCAATGAAGTCCTGATGGTGAGTCATCTAGACGCAATATATTAGCTTGCTGTTTCTCCATGGATGCTGCCTGACCTGTGGTGATTTCCAGCATTGTTTGTTGTCAGTACAGATTCCAGCATCTGCAGTAATTTACTCCTTCAATGAAATCCTGTCTGGCTTGTTGCGCTTGATGCTGCAGCAGCCTATTATGTGACGTTTCTCTGGTCAATGTCCTCATCTTCCTCCTCAGAAGACTGCTGCTATTCTCCCGGTTCTTCAGATCCATCACAACCCCTCGAAGCCTGCTCGAGCTATGCAGAGCACGATGCTAGGAGTTTGTAACATACTGTCTGGACTATACTGCAGCACTCCCCTAGTCCGATCCAAGCATTGGAATCTCATCTTTAAGACATCTATCATCTGCTGCAGGATAGTTCTGTTAGAAAAAAGGGCTGCATTATATGCTCAGCCTCAGTCAGATGTTGTAATGGAGTCATCAGTTATGGTTGCAGAGAGTAGCTCTTGTCTCCTGGTAACCATCTTTGTAAGGCATCCAGCTCTTGATACAAACCAGCAACATGAGAGTTCTCAAGAACATAGGCATCATGGCAGCTTCCAAGGAAACTACTGCAGATGTCTGCGATGTTGTACTGGTGATCACAGATGACTTGTACATTGATGGAATGGAACCCTTTTCTATGGTGAAGTCAGCTACATTTTGATATGGCACTGTCAGTGTGATGTGTGTAGCCTATCGCATCCTGCTCCTGGGGAAAGCCAGCTGTGCTGCCAAAGCCAATCGTCTAGCTGCACAACTGATCATATCACTAGGAAATGAGATTAAGCAGTGTGATCTGGTACAAATTGCATCAGTAACAGCCGTAATGCATTTGTGATTTGAGGATTGAGAGATCCTACAAAAGTCCTCAGTGGGTCATTGAAAGTAATTGATTCCATAAAGATTTTGATCAGCTGTCACCTTGATGGTCATCAGCACTGCATGGCAACCCACTTCTTCATGTTGCAGGTCGCACTCCAGCAGTTGGCACAGATGTATGACAGTGTCCTGGGACACCCTCAGTCTGTGGCATCAATCCTTCCTTGCTCATTTGGAGGAAATAGTATTGAATATGACAAACTTTGGGTTTCCAGTATGTCCTCCAGATCCTGATGGAACCTTCAGCTGTGACATCTTCATGTGGACACTGTTTGGTATCTGCTGGTCCTGGACTTGTTGACACTTCTGTTACTCCTCCACTTCACTGTGTCTTTGTAGCGATGCAGTAACAGCGACAATAACGCTTGCTGTGGCTGAATCCATTGGTCATGTTTTCAACGGACCTTAATCATAGAATCTCTGCAGTACAGATAGAGGCTATTTGGCCCTAAGTCAGCACCAATGCTTCAAACGGCATCTCAGCCGATCCTCATGACCCCACATTTATCATAGTTAACCCATCTAGGCACACTACGGGGCAATTTAGCATAGTCAATCCACCTAACCTGCACATCTTTGGACTGTGGGACTTACTGTGCAAAATAAGAAAACGAACAGGTGCTTAGTAATGTGAGCAGTCAATGTTCACACCACACAAAATTTACAGATTAGTACAGTCTTCCAGGCAATGGAACATGGAGGACTCCAACATGGAAGGCCATGGAATGCTTTTCCATGGAACTTCAACATAGGGACTTCAGATTGACAAATATAGCACAAGTCATGTCACTCAAAGACAGAAGGAGATTAAAAGTACTGTATGATTATTGACATCTTGCTCTCCATCACCTGCCTTACCCAACAAAGGTTTCAGTGCACATAAAAGTATGTTGGCAAATATTTGTAGTTCAACGTAACAGGAAATCAGTTCCATGCTCTGGTGTAGCCTGTAAGATCTTGGATTAGATTTATGCATTGTGACCCGCTGATGCCACTTTCAAGGTCAACTGTGATTACTTCTGCTTCACAGAAATGACTATGATCAATGAGCAATGACCAATGACATGGTCAAGATTTCTTCTGACCAGGATTTGCACCCCACACAGTTGGAGTCTGCATGCATTTTACATGCATGATGCTATATTACAAATGTTACTGTGGAAGGGTCTGAGTAACGTAATTGACTCTTGAAAGGCCTCACATTGCTCACAAGTAGGGACCTTGTGTTCAGGCAGAAAAATCAATTACTCAGCCATTTGCCATTTCCAGAACATACTTACAAATCCCAAGAGTATAGAATGCAGGTCATTTGGTGTCAGTACTGAGCTTCCACACATTCACACATCCCTCTTTGAATTACTTCAGCTCTCAACATTACCTCATGAGCTCAGGCCCCATGGTTTACTCATGCCAACCATTATGCTGTATTGTACACCTGAGGCCAGGGTGGCTGTGATAGTCAATCACCACCCCCTCCTCTGCAACACACACAGTATTTCATGACCTTAAATATACTTTTGTCTACCTTCTTATATTTTGACATCCTCCTTCACAATTATTGTCCCCTTTGCATCCCAGCATGCTGCCTCTAATCCCCACAATTACATGCCCACCCCTCCCCAACCCCCATTCTTTACTCCAGCAGCAGTTCCTGAAAAATCCCTCTTTAATTTCTATTGAGTTGATTCCCAAGGATGAGTCTGACCCATTTCCTTGACTGACTTGGATACACAGCCTTGATGGATAATTAACCAGATCCCTCACTGAACCATTTCGAACTCCCTGACAGACTTACCGTGACTCCCTAAGGTTGAACTGGACCTTCAGGATTGTAAGTGGCCCATTCCCCAGAGCGCAGTGATACACACATCCTGATTGTGACAACCTCAAGTAGCCAACTGACCATGTCCAAGCACCTGGACTGATTGACGAAAATGTCCCTGACTTTTTAAATCCATTCATTGGATGTGGGCTTTTATTGCCCATCCCTAACTGGGCTCAGAGGACAGTTAAGAGTCAATTACGTTGCTGTGGGTCTAGAGGCATAAGTAGGCCAAACCAGGTAAGAATGGCAAATTTCCTTCCCTTCGGGCATTAGTGAACCAGAAGGATTTTTACAACAACTGACAGTGGTTGCCATTAGGCTAGTAGTTTTTAATTCCAGAATTTATTAAATTCAAATTTCATTGTCTGCCACAATGGAATTCAAATCCACGACCTCAGAACATTAGGCTGAAATTCTGGGTTACTGATCCAGGAACATTACTACTATATCACCAGCATCACCTGACTGTCCCTTGATTTGACTGAGGACTACACCCCTTAGATTTTGAGACAGGGCTGTTTGGTTGATGCACATGCAATGTGTTTGCTGTGTACATTGCTGGCACATATTGCAGATATGAGACTGGCATAACATGGTGTGGTACAGCAACATATCTACCTACTTTACTGATAACTGCTGACAACAATGACTGCCTGCCTGGCTTTATGTCTGTGTTAAAAACAAGACAAGGCAAGGCAGATGTACTATGAGCCTTTAAGCAGTAACTGAAGGGGCATAGTGCCAAAAAAGGCAGAGTAATGCAAGGCAAGGCAACGTAGAGATGTTGTGAACATCTAAGCACGTGCAAATAGAATGAGTACCAAGATCCCTGAGGTTCAGTATGGTTGAATCCAAGAACTGGTTGCCTGCCCATGTGCATTCAAAAGTGCAGTATTGAAGTACAGATCTTAGTTTGGAGATGTGCCAAGTGGGAACGGTGAGGCTGGTACAGGATGGATGCCTAAGTCTGTGGTGTGCATGCAGAAGCTGCATACGGAGTGTTTCCTGAGATGTTGGTGACTGGTGTTCAAAGTGAAAGGTTGGACATGTTAACAGCAAGCTGGAGTCACCAGCTGACCTCTCCAACTTGCGAATTATTAGCATCTAGTTTCTAGCCAGTAGGTTAGAGATTTGCACATAAGTGTGGCAGATTAGCCATTTGTCAGATTATCAGATCAGACATGATGTTACTGAATGGCTGAACAGACTCAATTGGCTGAATGGCCTATTTCTGCTCCTACATCTTATGGTTTATGATCTAATGAGGTGTCAATACATGCTAATACACGCAAAAGGCCTCTTGTATGGGAGAATGTTGCCTTGCTGTTTAAGATTTGGTTGAAAAATGGGACATATTGCTCTCAGCATCGAGAAGTCCTCACAACTGATCTCACAAGATTTTCCAAAACTTTCTCACCAATGCTCATGTCATTCAGTGTGGGAAAATTCTGCACATTGTTACTTCTATGCATTCAGTGCAACAAAACATTTTCATCCTAGATGAGGCTTTGATAAAGCAAAACAAGACTTTCTTTAAAATGAACTTCCTTTGAAAAGGAGAAAGTAATAAACTAAGCTCTGCAGAGAAATTAACAGAGTTTTAAAAAAAAAGGTTACTAAGGAAGACTGTTTTGGAATATTCAACACAGAAACAGAAACAGAAGACAGGAACAGGAAAAGGCCATTTGGCCCTTAAAGCCTGCTTTGCCATTCACTATGTCGTGGCTGATCATCCAACTCAGTAGTCTGTTCCTGCTTTCTCCCCATACTCTTTGATCCTTCTGGCCCCAAGAACTAGATTCAACTCTTTTTTGAAAACATTCTATGAGTTGGCCTCGACTACTTTTTATAACAGAGAATGCCACAGGCTCACCAGTCTCTAAGTGAAGAAATTTCCCCTCATCTCAGTCTTAAAGGCCCTACCCATATGTTTAGACTGTGACCCCTGGTTCTGGACACTTCAGTCATCAGGAACATCCTTTCTACATTTACCTCATCTAATCCCGTTAAAAATTTATAGACTTCTATGAGATCCCCACTCATTCTTCTGAACTCCAGTGAACATAGTTCCCGCTGATCCAACCTCTCTTCATACATCAATCTTGACATGCTGGGAATACTTGACTGCTAATCAGGCTGAAGCTTTTAATATTAATTTTTTTTACTATAAATACTCTGCTGTTAAATTGTGCCATTCAATCCAGTGAGAATAATTACCATAAATTGTGATATTTATTATGATCAGAAACATTACAACATCTTTAATCATTATTCAGCTTATACTCTTATCCAAGTTAATATCATCTTAAGGACTAACCATTAAACATTTATTAAAAAGTCATGCTGATCATTCAACAAGAGAAATGGAAATGTACATGTTTTCACAGCTTTGTTATGCCTACAGCTCAGAAATGAATCCTTGAGTATAAACTGCTTACTACACGTAAAGAATTCATATATGTCAATAGTTGCCAATTATTATAGGGTATAGGTGAAGGACACCTACTGCCCTGCTACATTCAAAACAGGAAATGGCAATGGAAGTTATGCCTTACAACACACACAAAATACTGAAATCAGTTTTAGACATGTGATAATAGAGCAAGAAGAATAAAATACACTTAAGGAAGGTATATCTATTAACCTTTCATTATCAAAATCCCTGTTTTCAAAACAGAAGCCTTCACTTAAAAGATTGCCAATAATATTATCAGCAATTTATTATTAGTATTTTGCCATTAGCTGCTATTACGAAAGTGTTTTGCCTGTCATTTGCAAAGTTTTCTTCTACTGAACACTACAATAAGACTACATAAAAAACAAGTCAGATTAATGGATGCTCCACAGTGTTGCCCAAGGCAGAAGTTAAAAGTAAAAAAATTCTGTTAATTACCTTTCTCTTGATTTCTTATTCTTTGTCTCTTTCTGCTTGGATCTTTCACTCCGTTGCCTTTTCTCTTGGTACTGTCCTTGTCACTTCATTTGCATCAAATACCTTATCACATTGAGCCTCCTTCTGTGTGCTTTTGTTTTGTGTATCTAAAACCTGCTTTGTTTCTCATTATTGCTAATTTACTCAATTGATATTGCAAGGTCAACAAAAATGGCAACATGGCCGTTATAAAGTACTGGATCAAAAACTGAAAGAGGAATTTCTGGGAACTGCTACAGCATGTACTGATGAAAACAATGGCTGGAAGTTATTGGCTGGGATACAGTGATGGGGTTGGAAGAAAGACAGCCACTGTGTGGTGTGAGCAATGGCAGAGAATTAAGAAATTTGGCTGCCTTGTTTGTATTCGTAAAATTGCTACCAGGATCTGATGAGAAGGTGTTACAATCAGGGGGTTTATAAGGTTACATCTTGAAACTGTACCTTTTTGTTCATGGATTATAATATTTTGTGACTTTAAACTTAAGGTAAATGACAGAGTGGAGAAAAGTGGATGACCAAGTGGAGATGGTTGAGAATGTCAAGTTCCTAGAAGTGATGATCACCAACAATCTGTCCTGGTCCACCCATGTTGACAGTGTGGTCAAGAAAGCACAACAATGTCTCTACTTCCTCAGGAGACGAAGGACATTCGGCATATCCGTAAAGACTCTTACCAAATATTATAGTTGCACCACAGAAAACATTCTATCCAGATGCATCATGGCTCGGTATGGCAACTGCTCTGCCCAGGACCGTAAGAAACTACAGAAAATTATGAACACAGCCCAGTCCATCACGCAAGCCAACTTTCAATTCATTGACTCCATCTATACTTCTTCCTGCCTTGCGAAGGCAGCCAACATAATCAAAGACCACTCCCAGCCTGGTTATACTCTCTTCCAACCTTACATTGGGCAGAAGATACAAAAGCTTAAACATATGTACCGTCAGATTCAAGAACAGTTTCTTCCCTGCTGTTATTAGACTTCTGAATGGACCTCTTGATTTTAAATTTAATGTTGATCTTGCTTTTTTGTGCACCTTCTCTGCAGCCGTAATATTGTATTCTTCACTCTGTTCTGTTACCCTAATGCACTTTGTACGGTATGATCTGCCTATACTGCATGCAAAATAAAACTTTTCACTGTACCTAGGTACATGTGACAATAATAAAAGAAATCAAATCAAATGAGGTAATGTGATCTGCTCTGCAGTCTGTCTGAACATAGACCTAAATGTTTGGATCAAAGAAAGGCCTGGAGTGTTTTACTAAGAGCGTAGTACAAGGTACCTAGAGATAATATCAGCAGTCTCTTTATGATGAATAAACTCTAAGTCTCCCAAAGTCCCAGAGAGCTGTTACAGGTATCAGATTTTAAGCAGTTATGCTGTGACCTATCCATTTACTTATAAGACGAGGGAAAGTGAGATCAAAGACAGCTAATTAGCATTTCAATCTTTTTTTCCTTTCTTCATTAACAGGATGAGGATGTTGCTGGCTAGGCAGCATTTACTGTCCATCCCTAATTGCCCAGAAAGCAGTTCAGAGTCAACCATATTGCTGTGGGTCTGGAGTCACATGTAGGCCAGACCAGGTAAGGACTGCAGTTTCGTTCCCTACATTAGAAGGCTAACTGTGTTTCACATTGCCATTAGGAAGAAAGCAAAGGAAACTATTTTTGATACCAGATTACAGGCTTCCCAAAAAAAAATCAATGAATTATCACAGACAGTAGTTTTGTTTAGAATGTTCTGCAGCAATCTAAGAGGCAAAGAGCAAGTGACAGATGCATCCAGTCCTGCACTAGAAGCAGAGAAAATGCTGACTCTATTGCTCAGCATTCAGAACACAGTAGTAGCTAAGGCTCAGAACAATGCAACTGAATTTGTGAAGATTTAAGAGTGGTTGGAAGATTCGCCTAGTTTTGGCTAGTGGGAAGGAATTTTAATATGGCCCTCATTGTGAAAGTCAGTGGTGGAATCAAAACCTGTACTGCTAGGATTGTTTGCTATAAAGGCTGTAATCCTATGGAAAGTGTGATGTGTCTAAAGGAGAATGTTCCTTTCTGTAATGTAAAATACAAATTGCTGACAAAAAGAAATTGCATTCAATGAAGAGTGCTTTTAGCCATTTGTTACAATAAAAGTTTTAAACCATGAAATCTTGCTCTGTCATTCTTTCAGCCAATAACGAGAAGCTTGAATCTATTTTTTAAAAGTTATCCTTCACTGAGAATTGATGTGATTATCTAATTGGTGGTCAATGTGGACTGATAAGCAATGTCTTTAAATTTCTACAATTGCTACCTGCATCAGAAGACAAAAATACAATGCAATCCATTTTTAGTTGGTCAGAGAATCAAAGTCATAGAGTTATACAGCTCGGAAACAGACCCTTCAGTCCAAATCGTCTATGCAGACCAAGTTTCTCAAATTAAACTAGATACATTTGCCTACATTTGGCCCATATCCCTCTAAACATTTCCTATTCATGCACTTATCTAAATGTCTTTTAAATGTTGTAACTAAACTTGCATCTACCACTTCCTCTGGCAGTTCATTCCACGCATGAACCACCCTCTGTGTGGAAAAGTTGCTCCTCAGTTCCCTTCTAAATCTTCCTCCTCTCACCTTAAAAATATGCCCCCTAGTTTTAACCAAGGACTTTTGCTATTCACCTTATCCATGCCCCTCATGATTTTAAAAACCTCTATAAGGTCACCCCTCAACTTCCTACGCTCCAGTGAAGAAAGTCACAGCTTATCCAGCCTATCCTTATAGGTTAAACCCTCCACTCCTGTCAACATCCCTTACAAAACCTTAAGGGAGCATACAAACCATTCTTAATTTTTGTTTTGGTGATACACTCACACCCCACGCAACAAATTACTCCACCCCATTTTGTTTGTAGTAAAAACTTCACAATATTATTATTGTTAAGAATCAGATCTCCCAAAATAATATTAGGCAACACAATCTAAACTCATGCTATTTATATATTTCAAATAAAAAAAGATAGACCCTGATGAATTCAGCATCAAAAAATCATACCTGAACTTTGAAGAAATTCTTCCCAGTTAAATTTTGTGGAAGGCTTTGTTACAATGGCTGGGGTCCGTTTGAAGGAAAGAGAGGACAAAAAGAACACAAGAACAATTAAACATTGTAACTGTTCAGTAATTTCCTATCGATCACACCCTTTCTTAACTTGAATGGATCCCTTTACAAAACTCGAAAAGTTATTCCTTTGAGCATGAATACCTTTACCACCTATTGAGTGATGGTGTTGAAAACAATTATGTAACCTATCAGAATGAGTGACAATTAACAAAATAAATTAATCTAATAGTTAGAGATAACTTTCTAATGACAGGTTTTGAAATCTGGATGCGCTCTTTTGCATTGCCAGATATAATTAGAAGCTGGACTGCAAATGTTGGGAATAATGGCAATCTAGGATATCATACCTTCCTGATGGGAGGAGGGAACAGCACAAGTTGTGGCCATAAAAAGGAAAAAAAAACTGCGTGAGGTTAACAGAAAGGACAATTTTTAGGACAGAACTAATAATATGCCGACTGACTTTTGCAATGCAAAAAAACTATTTCTAAAAGGATAAACCAAACGCAAGAAATAACATTATATATTAAGAGTGGAGCCAACATGGCTGAGATTGCACATTGGATATTCAGATATAGACAACAATCTGACTTACTATTGGGAAAATTGTACTTACTGATACAGTACAGAGTGCTTGGTTGAATTTCCAACATATGCTTTCTAGTGCAGGGTGGGCTGTTAAATACACTCAAGATGGGGAGGCGATGGCCTAGTGGTATTGTCACTGGACTGTTAATCGAGAGACCCAAATAATGATCTGGGGACCAAGGCTCGAATCCCGCCACAGAAGATGGTGGAATTTGAACTCAATAAATATCTGGAATTAAGAGTCTAATGATGACTGTGAATCCATTGTTGATTGTTGATTGTTGGAAAAACCCAGCTGGTTCACTAATGTCTGGGGGCAGCACGGTGGCTCAGCAGTCAGCACTGCTGCCTCACAGCACCAGGGACCCGGGTTCGATTCCACCCTGGGGCGATTGTCTGTGTGGAGTTTGCACATTCTCCCCGTGTCTGCGTGGGTTTCCTCCAGGTGCTCCGGTTTCATCCCACAGTCAAAGATGTGCAGTGTAATGGATTGGCCATGTTAAATTGCCCATAGTGTCTGGGGATGTTTAGGTTAGGTGGGTCAGACATGGGAAATGCAGGGGTTGGGGTATGGTTCTGGGTGGGATGCTCTTCGGAGGGGCGATATGGACTTGTTGGGCCAAATGGCATGTTTCCACACTGTAGAAATTCTATGAATCTAAGATAGATCAATTTTTAATTAGTAAGGAAATCAAGAGTCACGGCAATAAAGGCAGGAAAGTGGAGTTGAGGATTATCAGATCACGTTGAATGTGATCTGTGATCTCATTAAATGACGGAGCAGACTCGATGGGCTGAATGGCAGGGGATTCAGTTATGGTAATACAATTGAATATCAAAGGAAAATGATAAAATTTTCTCTTGTTGGAGATGTAATTGAATGGCACTTGTGTGCAAATTGTTACGAGTCACTTATCATCCCAAACCTGGATATTGGCTGTGCATGAGCATGGGCTGCTTCAGTGTGTGAGAAGTTGCAAATTGTTCCTAACATTGTGCAATCATTAGCAAACATCCCCACTTCTGACCTTATGACGGGTCAGTACATTAATGATGCAGCTGAAAATGAATGATTCTAAGACAATATCCTGAGAAACTCCTGCAATAATGTTTCACAACTGAGATGAATAAATTCCAGCAACCAGAATCTTCCTTTGTATCAGGTGTGACTCTGACCAGTAGGAGAGTTTTGTCTCTTGGTCCCAATGTCTTCAGTTTTGCTACGGCTTGTTGATACCATTGTCAATCAAATGTGGCCTTGTTGTCAAAGGGAGATCTTTTTACTTCACCTCTTTGGTTCAACTCTTTTATTCCCATGTTTGGCGCAAGGCTATAATGAGGACAGGAGCTGAGTGGCCTTTGCGGAACTCAAACCAAACTTTAATGAACAAATTCTCATTGAATAAATGCTGCTTGACAGGATGTCAGTTGCCCCTTCATTCATTTTCCTGATGATCCAGAATAGATAGATAAGGCGGTGATTAGATTTGTCCTGCTTTTTGTGGATAGGACATACCTGGGCAATATTCCATATTACTGTGCAGTCCTATACTGGAACAGACTGGCTAGAGACAGGTAATTTCTGGAAGAGGTCTTAAGTACCATTGCTGGAATGTTTTCACGCCTTACAGCTTTGCTGCATCTAGTGCCTTCTGCCATTTCTTGATATCATGGAGATGGAGCATCAGACTTAAAAGACAGTTGCAAATGCTCAGCTTTGTCTTTTGCACTGATGTACTGGGCCTCCCCATTGTTGCGGATGGGGATATTTGTGCAGTCTCTTTCTCCTGTTAGTTGTTTAATTATTTATTACCATTCACACCAGGATGTGGCAGGACTGCAGGGTTTAGTTTTAATCCATTGGTTTTTGTATAAATTCGCTGTGTGTATTGCATGCTGATATGGTGTTTAGCATGTAAAGTGTCCTACGTTGGAACTTCAACAGGCTTCATACATCATTTTTAGGTGTGTCTGGTACACTCCTGGTATGGACTCCATGCACTTTTAACTGATTCTATGGCTTGGTAATATTGGATCAGTGGGGGGTAAGCCAGGCTATGAGGTTGCAGATTGTGGTTAAATATAATTCAGCTGCTGTTGATGGCTCACAGAGCTGTTTGGTTGCCGAGTTTGAGCTGCTTGATCTGTTTGAAATCTATCCCATTTATCAGATTGGTAGTGTCACACAACACAATGGATGATATCCCCAATGAGAAGGTGGGATTCCTTTGTGACCACTTTTCTTTGCCCAATCCTAGCACTCCTATACTATGAGAGGTAACATAGTATCACAGATTGCAGCGTAAAAGTCAATCTTTGAAGCAGTGAAAAGCCTTTGGATATGAAAGCTGACTTATTTGCGTAGTATACAATGTGAACTGATGTTAGTATAAGTGGTCACAAGTTTCAAATATGATAAAGCTTAACACCTGTAACTTAAATTAATGTGACACATATATTGAATGAATTAATTCAACAAGGATACCTTTAACCACAATCAAGTCATTTTAAAATTTGTTTCATCCATGTTGGCAATGTGACATTTCAGGAATGAGTGGTTTTGCTGCTACCCGATGATGAATTGCTGAAAACTGGTGAAATTTGCATCATCTTTTGGGAGTCTCTGAGCAACCTCGGTGTTCTACCGCAACACATATTATTATCAATCCATAAAGCAGTTATACCAACTAGCAGTTGCTGTGAAATTTTTGCTGAATTCTGGGTTTGATTCGATCCACTGAAGTGCACACATATTGATTGCATTCCTGGTGACACCGTAATCATTCTAAAGATTTTCGAAGACCCGTTTCAATACATACTTCTCAAAATCAAGCCAGGGGCTGGTTGCTGTTCTACTGGTTGCTGTTCTACTGGTACATTTGGTCTGGGATATCTTTTTCAGGGTGGATTCCATCTTCTTCGATTCTCGAACCAGTTTTTCAAAGACACCAAATTCCCTCTCTGCAGCTGTTATTTTATGTGTAGTTTTTGCTAACACCTTCTCCAGCATCTGCAGTTCCTACTACCTCTGATTCAATTTTAACCCCACTGCGAAGCCTCTTCTAAGGATGTCTAGCCTGAAGAAGTTACCCTCCTCCCTCCGGACAAATCTCAGGGGATCTCTCTCCCACTGCAATCCATCTTCTATCCGCCTCCCCCTCTCTCCCTATTTATTTCAGAACCGCTTTCCCCTCCCCCATTTCTGATGAAGGGTCTAGGCCTGAAACATCAGCCTTCCTGCTCCTATGATGCTGCTTGGCCTGCTGTGTTCATCCAGCTCTGCACAGTGAAAAACAAAGCTGGCATCCATTATTGTCCTTTGTTTGCCATGGATTGCCTACTTTCTGTGAGCATGTCTTCAACTTCTGTGCATCTTCTAGGCAGCTAGCCCTCTGCTGAGTATAGGATGAAATATGAGATTTGGCACCAAAAAACTGAAGAATCCTAAATGTCTGGTTGACTTATTAGCTGTTATCAAAGGGATGAATTTCTTTGGATTGACAACTACCCAGGAATACTTTGTCATAGGGAAACATATTCCAGCAAAAAAAAAAACAAGATATATCTAAACTATAATGTGCACTTTAATGTAATGGCATTTACATGTACATAAGCAGACTGAGGCATTACACAAAACGGAATAAAACTATTTGGTTCAAGGACCCGAGCATCAAGCACGTAAAGACTTTTGATCCAAATGAAAACGTTGCACAAATCTGAAAAGATAAAGCATCACATTTTGTTTTTATCCCCCCATTCATAAATGCAGTGGAATATGCTGCAAAATTTAGTTTTATTCTAATTACCAAAATCTTCACACCAAATCCATTCAACAGTGACATATAACACCACTAGTGCTTTAGCTACTGACCCCCAAGGGCATGCCATTTGTACTTGCTGTACCAGTCCAGTGGTCATTGGGAAGTACAAGTAAGTCACATCACAGTGGCACATTTAAGTGAAGGAATTATACAGACATTGTGCTAGAACAGTACTGCAGCTGTTTTTATTGCTAACCAAATATAATCAAATGCAATTCCTCAAATGTTTTGACAGTATTTGACGGGTTTTTATGATAAGCAATTTTAAGTTCACTATAAATCACAAAACTGCATACTGATTTCTGGTTCTCACTGAATGTATATTTGAGACAGTGAGCTGCATTTTATTTCTGTAGGCCTATTAAAAATGCGCAGTTAATTAATGCAAAAAATTCCACATACTTATATGGCAGATCAAAAACTTCCAATTTAAAACGTTTCAACAAAATATTGCTGCAAATTCATGCAAAAACAAATAAAAATGATAAAATTCATAACACCACGTTGAAAAGGCTACTAATCCTGTAAGTGAAACAGTTTGCACACCTTACCTTGAGGCTGCACATGAATCTTACTGCTAGCGAATGGCTTAAAAAGAGGAAATAAACACATATGAATAATATTTCCAAAAGGACTTCTAAAAATAGCCTGCAATTGTCAAATTAATACATATACAGATAGAATTACTTTTCTTTGTACATGGATATTTGTATACAATATGTAAAAGGAGTTTTTATTCATCTCCCACTCCAAAATAGGATATAATACATGTAAAAAGTTACAATAGGCTTGGTTATAGCTTTGTGAGATACAGTAAAATAATTACGTGATTAAACTTTACTTCAAGCATACTCAGTCTTTTTCAGGTTTAAAGAACTATCTTTACCCTGGTAGCTTACAGTTGAATCAAATTATCTGAACTGGCCTTAATTACTTATTTACAATTTTAACTTCAAAACCCTCCAGGTACACTGAATAATAATATCGTTAAAAATATCATTTAAAAATGATTTTAATTTCTTCAAAACATACCTTTCACTATTGTAGCAGCTAAAAGATAATAATGTCGCTTAAAATCTTAAAGTTAAAGTTAACAATTGCTGAGAATTAATTTTGATCAACATTCTATAAATCAGTTTTACTGAAAGCTCTCCAGTAATTTACTACACCAAATGCCTGTCATCCATAGAAATACCTTTTGACCCACTTTTTCATTTTTGCCCCTCCATTCCTAATGAAATTCAACTCCAAAAGCAGAGGCCACCTTTGATGTCTCACCAAAATGGCCATTTTTCATTTGCGGACTGAGAAAGCAAGAAACGATGTCTACTTTTCCATGGAACATGTTACATTCAAACTCCATGTTCCCCTCTAACAATTTTTAACAAGGCTATGTGTTTAGTAATAGCACAAAGTTGACGGACTTGCTTTGTGCTAATTTTGGATGGAGCAGGCGTGGTGCTCAGGTTAATAGCTAATTACACAGAAGTAAAATACTGAGGATGCTAGTATTCAGAAACAAAATCTGAAAACACTAAACGTATTCAGCAGATATAGTACTAATGGACACAGAACCAGATCCTTGAACTGAAGCATTAACTCCACTGTTCACAGTTGCAACTAGCCAGCTGAGTATTTCCAACATTTTATTTTGTATTTTCTGGCTGAGATCAGTCAAATGACCAGAAATCAGGTTTTAAGCCTGCATTGTTTAGTACTGCAAGATATAATGGCCTGGATTTTCTGCTGACAGTCATCATTATGCCAAAGTAAATAGGAGTAGCGCATTCCCGTCAAAGCACAAACCAACTGTCCCGGAAACTGGGCAATTAGTCTTCATCTGGAAGGTACCTAAGGAATTTAAGTAAAGTAGTTACTCAGGCAAAATAACTGTACTCAATCACCTCTCTGCAGCAGGACCCAACCCAAACTCCACCCTACTGCATGACCTGACCTGACAAACCCGACGGACAACCACCCACCTACACCCCCACCAACCATCACCGCCATCACCACAACCAATACACCTGAACCCCTGCTGACTGCTGCAAAAAAAGGGTCATGGTTTGCCTCCCTCTGACACGTCTGTGCTAGAATGGTCAGAACGGAAGTATGGTTCCACATTTCTGAGGCAGCCTGGATCGGAATCTCCTCTCAGAAATGCAGAGCTCCCTCCTTTCATTAAAAAAAAAGGCCAGACTGGCAATCTGTGTGGAATCCTGCCTGTTATGTTTGCCAGTCAAGTTTTTGGGCAAGTTATTTAATAATGGTAATTTGATTTTCTGATGTTAATTGGTAATAATTAAAGTAGAAAACTATATTTACAACTTTAAAGAAGACTGCCATGAAAATGTTAACTGAAATACGGCCGTTATGGAGCTCATGATTAGAATTGTTTGCTTCAGATTCTCAGTGGAACATACAGTTAGCAGAGACTATCACAGAGCAGTGGTTTTGTTACTAGACTAAGACTCTAGAGGCCTGAGCCATGAGCTCAATTTTTTAAATTTATTCATTTATGGGATGTGGGCATCATTGGCTAGGCCAGCATTTATTGACCATCCATAATTGCTCAGAGGGCATTTAAGAGTCAAATACATTGCTGAGGATGTGGATTCATGTAGACCAGACTAGATAAGGACAGTAGTTTCCTTCCCTAAAGGATATTACTAAATCAGATGGGTTTTTCCAACAATCAACAATGGATTCATGGTCATCATTAAATTCTTAACTCCAGATTCTTTATTGAATTCATATTCCACTACCTACCATGGTGGGATTTGAACCCAGGTCTCTAGAACATTAGTTGAGTTTCTGGATTAATAGTCTAGTGATAATACCACTAGGTCATTGCTCCCACTAAAGCTGCTATGGAATTTAAATTGTTATTAAATACTTTTGAAATGAAAATTCAGCAATAGTAACCATGAACATACTGGATTTACAGTTGTACATATCTATTTGGTTTACAAATATCTTTTTAGAAAACAAATGTGCTGTCATTTCTCAATCTGATCTCCGTACGCCTTCAGCCCCACAGTCTAAACTCAATGCAGTTTGACTTAACTGGCCACTAACTGGCCTAACTAGAAGGTCACTCAACTGTATCAATTGTTACAGAAGAGTCTAAAAAGAACAAAATCGGATGGACACCAGACATAATCATAGGCACCAGAAACTACAAAGACACAACCAAATCACGTGATCCTGCAAAGTCCTCCTCACTAATATCTGGAGATTTGCGTCAAAATTAGGAGAGCTGTCTCATAGACAAGTCAAGCAACAGCATAATATACATCCACCTAATAAATTTCCCAAACTGCTTCATCACCATTTCCAAGTATAGTATGTCCTGTTGTCCTGGTAAGCCAGACCAACAGAGTTACGCTTTGGGATACACTCTGGATTGAGTGAGCTTTTCCTGTAATGATGAAGCCAAGTACATTCTACTCTTTTTGTTGTTTGCCCACATGCCCATGCTGGTAATTGTGTCTATCACGTCCCAGCCAGCTTGGGTAGTAGTAGCCCCAAGCCACTCCTGACGACAGACAATTAAGTACACCACACAACATGCCTGCTGTAGCTCATGCTTTTCTCAGTGCTTCTTCCAAATTGTGTTCATGTGGAGAAGCACTGAATTCAACAATTTTACCAACAGGTTAGTTGTTCCCATATTTTGTGCTTGACAAATGGTTCAAATTTTTATTGCTTGTGATTATTAATTCCTTGGGAACTTAAATAAACCTGGGGAGGAGCTTCTGACAGCGAAAACCACAGCCATTATTTTGAAAGAATGAATTTAATTTTCTCATTCCCTGCACTTTTACTGCACAATGGCTTCAGCTCTGGTGATTCTTAGATGTTGAAATAGAACACAAAATAAGATTTTCTGAGAAGCGAATTATGTATTTTTAAAGTAAAATTGGGTAATAAGTATGTATGGATTCTGTTTACTTATTGTGAAATGGAAATGAACTTCATACATGCCGAAACTTTTGCTGCAGTGCCCTGCTATAAACATATACATCACACTCATGCCATTGTTTTTGTTATATTACGGCCATATTATTTACTATTTCTTCTAAAGAACTGCAAAATACAATGTGAAACTCTGCATAAATAAACACAATAAAATATTTACTCTAGTTCCTTGAAGCATTAATATTAATGCTGAAGCTTCTATTCCACCCATTAACCGCAATGACTACGATAAAAACGAATAACAGCAAATTTAAAAGGCCACTCAAAGTGGAGAAAATTCTAACAGGAATCAGTTGGTTAATGGTCATGTTTGTTTGTCAAAGTCTTCAGACTTCATAACATATTGACAAGGAGAATATTGTAAGCCTGTGGAAGCAAAAAGGTTAAAAATGGCTTCTGTTTCTTGTGATTGAAGGCCTGGGGAAAGATCAGTAGCTTTTCAGCTTTCGATCATTGCCACGTGAGCTTTGATGAAAGTGACGTGCAAGTGGTCATCAAGTCAGGATTAATTCTAACACCCTGAAGTTAAATAATCTGTTGAAACTCAGTGTTTGGCCTCAAACGTAAAAAACAGGAGAAAGTTCCTACAATTGCTTATGGAAGTCACACTCAGCAGGAGGCAATGCAGGACGGCATCAGGAAAAGGTACATTTGTTTACAAAAATGACAAAAAAATTAGTTATTGAAACCACGTTATTGAAAGCAGTCCAGTCCAAGTTAAAAATAGTTGTAAAAAATAACTGCAGATCTTGGTTATACATGTTAGGCAAAGCCAAGGTAATACAAAGACATACCCAATGCATCTCTGCTGTTTTCTTCAATTGGTCTGTGAAAGCCACCAGAAACCTGACAATTATAAAAGTTTTCAAAGAAAGAATATTACAAAGGATTCACAAAGGCATCATGTCAACATCTTGCTCTACATGGATGTTAGAAAATATAAAAAGTAATACCTCAAAAAGTGAGAAAACAGATAGGAAATTTAATTTAAAAAATTGGAGAGCTACAGACAGCTTCAGGGGTTATCTTTAATAAAATCCAAATTATCTTTGGCTCTCTGGGCAGCTGTACTAGACAAAAGTGGCTGAAGGAATTTCAACTGCAATAGTATAAATCTGCTGAGAATGATGCTATTTAATCAAAGTGTATGCTGAGCACGGAGCTCCACTAATAAGCCTCCAGTCATAATACCAATGACTTTCTAGAAAATTTAACCAAGATATCCATCACATAACCAGGGGATGTCAATAGGAAGACACAAAGATAGATACTATCCATGATGTACTAAGCCTTTGATAGCTTTTGTTAAACCAGGCTAATTATTCCAATGGTTCCAAGTACCATCAAGCAGATCATGATTTCTAAAAAAAAAATTACCATGTCCAATAGTAGTTTGATGAGACTCGTAACTCAATATCATATGCATTCACAGTACGGCACAGAATTGCTGCTGCAGAAACAGTATTGAAAAACTAAGATTCAACATTTTGTATGTCACATGAATGGTTACTTCCACAAGGATATGTGGACACTGAGTTGGAACTTGCATCTCCAAATGCTTTATGTATTTGTGATGTGTAATTAACTTGAATGAATAATACAGAGACAGTGCTTATTTTTGTAAGCATCATGTAATGTGTGAATAATATGCACTAATGCTTATTACTGAAGAAATGAAGGAGCAGCTTAAAGGTTCTCCATAAGCTAACAATAACCTAAATATTAGTTTTTAACTAGTTATGATGTTCCAGTAAATGTACTGCTACCAAAAAACATCATAAATCAACAACTTATGTAATGCCATTAAAGCAGAAAATAATTACCCTAAGGCACTTCACATGTGGAAGAAACAGATGCTGAGCCAATATAGGAGAGATTATATAAACAATGTCAGAAATAAGAGCAAGAGAAAACTGTACTTCTTTTAAGCTAGTTCCACTGTTCAATCCAGTTACAGACTAATCTTCCACCTCAATGCAATCTTCCCATATTACACCCAGGTGAACCCTTAATCACCTTACGGTCCAAAAATCCTCTGTCAGTCAGCGATTGAGCATTCATTAGAATTCTCTACTCAGAATGCAAAGTTCCAAATCACAGAGCAGATATTGCTTCTCCAATATCACCAATTAAATCACCAATCTTTATTTCTGTGACCACACATTCTGATTCCTCAGCTAGGAAAAACATCCTCCCAGTGTATACCCATTGAGAATCTTAGATATTTCAATGAGAGCACCAGGGAAATCCCATGGAATATAGAATAATTAAGACTTCTTCCTAGGATAACTTTCTCATTCCAGGAATGAGTCCAGTGAATCATTGATGCACTTTCTCCAAGGTAAGCATATCCTTTCTGCGGGATGGAGGCTAAAGCTAAAGTTCTACATGGTATCCAGGTGTGGTCTCATCAAGTCCCTATAAAATTACAGTAAGACTTCACTGCTCTTATATTCCAATTTCTTTACAGTAAAAGCTTGCTGTACCCATGTTATAATCCCAGATTAGACCCCCAAATGTAAGTTACTGTTTGGTTAGGGACTAGTAGCCTTTTTATTTAAAGTAGAAAAATGTTTGAAATTCAGAGTACTTACCGCGAGGATAAAGCCATAGGACTGCAGTTTCAAGTTAAACAAAATAAACTTTACTGTATGAAGCCAGAAAGTAAACAATCTATAATATCTACTTTATACTTTAGCATCCAGAATTAACACAAGGCAAATATGAATTAGGAGGAAAAGTAAATCCTTGTTTTGCTAGAATTTCTGGTTAAGTTTGTTGTGTCTTTTCAGAAGAGGTGGCTAAAAGCCTCAACACACCATATTGCACATTAAATGGCAGGTAAAACCAAGACTGATTCCACAGGCTTGCCAGCAACACACCTGTCACTAATCCCTGAATTACAAAATCTTGTTAACTCTGTCTTCTGCTTAAGGATTTCAACTGTGTCCAAAAATCCAGCCTCTCTAATTCTGACCACTTCAATGCCTGCTCACGTCAATTTCTTTCCTAGACTGTATTCCCCTTAAGTTTCAAGGCTACAGACCAGCACTGACTTTCTGGTACACAACCAGCTCTCTAGCCATTCTGAGCAGAATACTATTTCTTAAAGGGGCTACTGTTTTCCCACCAGCCAGCAGTACGAGTCAATGACATTCTACCACCTTCATAGCTCCCGATTATTTCCTTTGAGCCTCAAAGGAATGGCTCCAAACGCTTCCGGAGTCCTATCCCTTACTGTTAGCTTCACCTGATGACTCCCAGGGTTTCTTTGAGCCCTAATTGAGCAAGCATGCTAACTGCAGCTCGTGGCCATATGGGTTAGGTTTCTCTGGTCTTCTCTCAGTGATCTCTTCCATTGGTCTTTGATCTTCTAGGCCTGGGATGTCCCTTGTATAATGCTAAACACTGTGTCTCATGATCTTTTCTCATGCCTTTTAAAGAGCTGAATCCTTCAGCTGTCAAATGTAACAGGCACAACAGTGGCTGCTCTGCATATGGGCCAAAACTCATGGCCTACTGGGAAATGGAGTTTTGCGGGAGTCCAAAATGAGTTAAGCTCATGTTTCACAAAACAAGTAAATTAACTTTCTGTGATTTGTATACAATATTGGGCCATGAATACTGACATTGCTCAGTTTATCACCATTGAAAGAAGTTCTGCTTTTCTAATGTTTCTTCCAAAGTGGGTAATTTCATGCTTTCCTGCGTAGTATTTCATTTACTATGTTCCTGCCCACTCACTGCCTGTATTCTTTTGAAGTCTCGAGATGTCCTCCCAACAGCTTACTTTTCTATCTAACTTTGTATCATGAGCAATCTTGGATACTCTGTTCCCTCACCTCAGACATTGTAAATAGTTCAGGCCCATGCATTTAGTCTTACAGTACCCTACTAGTTAAAACCTGAAAATGTTCTGTTTCTTCCTATTCTGTTTTCCATTTATTAAGCGATCCTTAATCCATGCTCATGAATTATTGTCAAAGGCACTATCTGCAACTTTGTGTAATAACCTCTTTAATGGCAACGTATTGCATGCCCTAAAGCCATTATGATACTGAAAGTTGCCATTTGGCCCATCAGACATATGCTAGCTTTCGGTAGAATGTTTTTTGAAAATCCAAATGAATTAGATCCACTGGTTCACCCTCCTCTATGCTGCTCATTACAATCACTATCAGATTTTTCAAATGTGATTTCCTTTCCACGAATTCATGTTGATTCTGCTTATTTTAAATCTCTAAGTGCTCTTTTACCATGTTCTTAATAATTGATTTAACATTTTCTCAATTATTGATGTAACAGCCTTGTAGTACCATGGTTCTATTTCTCTCCTTTCTTTCAAATTATGTTATGTTTGCTGTCTTCTAATCTATGGGGATAATTCTAGGATACACTATCTCTGAGCTATCTCTTTTAAAACCTTGGGAAGTGGCCCGTCAGGTACAGATCTGTCAACTTTAAGTCTCATTAATTTGTATTCTATTATTTCATTAATAATAGCTTTAAATTTCTAATTTTCACTAAATCCTTGTTTTGCTAGAATTTCTGGTTAAGTTTGTTGTGTCGTTACAGAAGAGGTGGCTAAAAGCTCGGAAGACTCATTTGCTAATGTAAATGGGAATGTAATTGAATAAGGCTTGCGGACAAAGTACTATGCTGCTAGGCATGCAATCCCTGACTTGGAAAAACTTGACACCATCACTGGATATCTGAAATGGGAAATGCTTGGTTCTCTAGCAGCATTATTGTTCATTTTGAGCACAAAGAAGCATGATTATTAGATGTAACGAGGCAGGAACAGAGAAGCATTCAAGACTGACTCACAAATTACAAAAAAAATTACACTAGCAGTCTTGCAGGCCATCTTACCGCTATTAATTCAGATTTATTGATGCAATAGCTAAACAATTGTCCCCGCTTCCCTCCATCACAGGAGAAAATAAAATGCATGTTTGCTGTTACCTAGATTTCTGCAGGACAGTCTCCATGACCTCATGCTTCTTTTCATCTTGGATATCTTCATTGATGTCTGTTCCACCAAATATAACTCCATATGGAACATTACTGCCTAAAAGAATTGGTATTTTTACTTATCTGCAAACCTGTTTCCTTCAACAACTGACTTAGTTCTCTACATCAGAACATAAGTAAGTGAAAAACTGTATTTCAGTTGCTTATGTTGATAAATATTGTTCACTTTGACACCATTTCAAGGTGGGAGGAATAGTGTGGAGTGGAAGGGACTGAAACTGAAAGGGAGAAAGTGAGGGGAAGAAAAAGTGGAAGTAGGAAAAAAGGAGGAGCAGCAAGGAAAAGAACCATTTTCAAAAACTGCAAATATTCCATACTTACGTGAGAAGAAAAAGATGCTGTGAATCTGGCATATATAAAATTATAGCAGCGTTGATCAAATTGAGGTTTGTTGATCTGTGTACATGGCAGAATGAGTGAAGAAAAACAGTGGGACAAAGAAAGTTTTGGAGCTCTTAATAAAGTTTAAAAATCCTATTAACTTGCTGGAACAGGTCTTCACCTTAGGTACATTGATGCAAAGGCCTTTCAAAGATGGGAACATAGGTATAAAAGAGGTAAATGGCATTCTGGATATTATACAGCAGACAACGATGGTGAATTTGTAAAATGACTCCTTAAAGCATTCCCATTCTGGGCATTCCAAAATGGGACATAATTAGAGCTGTAGAAAGACATAGCAATGATTCAACAGAATTACATAGGAATAAAAGATTTTAGCAATGGACAAAGGCTACAAACTTTTTTATCCAGAGATAGTAGGAACTGCCGATGCTGGAGTCTGAGATAACAAGGTGTAGAGCTGCATGAACACAGCAGGCCAGGCAGCATTAGAGGAGCAGGAAAGCTGACGTTTCGGGTCTGGACCCCTCTTCAGAAATGGGGGAGGGTAAGGGGACTCAGAAATAAATAGAGAGAGGGGGAGGCGATGATGGAAAGTGGATAGAGGAGCAGATAGGTGGAGAGAAGACGGACAGGTCAAGGAGGCAGGGATGAAGCCAGTACAGGTGAGTGTAGGTAGGGAGTTAGGATGGGCGTTGGTCAGCGAGAATGGAGGGGCGGGTAGGTGGGAGGGAAGACAGACAGATCAAGGAGGCGGGGATGAAGCCAGTACAGGTGAGTGTAGGTAGGGAGTTGGGACATGGGTTGGTCAGTGAGGTGGGAGAAAAGACGACAGGTCAAGAAGGCAGGGATGAGATGGGCTGGTCTTGGGATGAGGTTGGGGGTGGGGAGATTTTGAAGCTTGTGAAGTCCACATTGAGATCATTTACCTGCAGGGTTCCCAAGCAGAACATGAGGTGCTGTTCCTCCAGCCTTCGGGTGGCATCGTTGTGGCGCTAGAGGAGGCCCAGGATGGACATGTCGTCCAAGGAGTCAGAGGGGGAGTTGAAGTGGTTTGCAACTGGGAGGTGTAGTCATTTTTCACGAACCGAGTGTAGATGCTCCACAAAGCGGTCTCCAAGCCTCCGCTTGGTTTCCCCGATGTAGAGGAGGCCACATTGGGAGCATAGGTGCTCCACAAAGCAGTCTCCAAGCTGCCGCTTGACTTCCCCGATGTAGAGGAGGCCACTTCCTACAGACAAAGGGGGTGGCCATGGGCACCCGCATGGGCCCAAGCTATGCCTGCCTCTTTGTAGGATACATGGAACAATCCCTCTTCCGCAGCTACGCTGGCCCCATCCCCCACCTCTTCCTCCATTATATCGACGACTGTATCGGCGTCGCCTCGTGCTCTCACAAGGAGCTCGAACAGTTCATCCACTTAAGTTCACCTGGACCATCTCTGATACCTCTCCCTCCTTCCTGGACCTCTCTGTCTCCATCTCTGGTAACCAGCTGGAAACTGACATCTATTTCAAACTCACCGACTCCCACAGCTACCTAGAATACATCTCCTCTCACCCTCCTTCCTGCAAGAATGCCATCCCCTATTCCCAATTCCTTCCGCATCTGCTCCCAAGATGAGGGATTCCACTCCTGGACATTCCAGATGTCCTCGTTTTTCAAGGACCGCAATTTCCCCTCCACAGTGGTTGAAAACGCCCTCGATCGCTTCTCTTGCATTTCCCGCACCTCAGCCCTCACACCCCCTCCCTGCAATAACAACAAACACAGAATTCCCCTCGTTCTCACGTATCACCCCATCAAACTCCGGATTCAACGCATCATCCTCCGCCACTTCTGCCACCTGCAATCTGACTCCACTACCAAGGACATTTTTCCCTCCCCACCCTTATCTGCATTCCGGAGAGACTACGCTCTCCGTGACTCCCTCATCCACTCCATACTTCCCACTAACCCCACCACCCCTGGCACTTTTCCCTGCAACCGCAGGAAGTGCTACACCTGCCCCTACACCTCCCCCCTCACCTCCATCCCAGGCCCCAAGAAAATTTTCCACATCAAACAGATGTTCGCCTGCACATCTGCTAATGTGGTATACTGTATCCGCTGTTCCCGACGTGGCCTCCTCTATGTCGGGGAAACCAAGCGGAGGCTTGGAAACTGCTTTGTGGAGCACCTACGCTCAGTTTGTGACAAACGACTACACCTCCCAGTCGCGAAACACTTCAACCTCCCCTCCGATTCCTTGGACAATATGTCCATCCTGGGCCTCCTCTAGTGCCACAACGATGCCACCCGAAAGCTGGAGGAACAGCACTTCATATTCTGCTTAGGAACCTTGCAGCCCAATGGTCTCAATGTGGACTTCACAAGCTTCAAAATCTCCCCACCCCCAACCTCATGCCATGACCAGCCCATCTCATCCCTGCATCCTTGACCAGTCCGTCTTTTCTCCCAACTATCTGCTCCTCTCCCATCACTGACCAAACCCCACCCCCACTTCCTACCTATTAGCCTCATCCCTGCCTCCTTGACCTGTCCGTCTTCCCTTCCACCTACCCGCCCCTCCCTCCCCACTGACCAACCTACATCCCAACTCCCTACCTACACTCACTTGTACTGGCTTCATCCCTGCCTCCTTGACCTGTCCGCCTTCTCTCCACCTATCTGCTCCTCTATCCACCTTCTATCATAGCCTCCCCCTCTCTCTATTCAGAGTCCCCTTCCCCTCCCCCATTTCTGAAGAAGGGTCCAGACCCGAAACGTCAGCTTTCCTGCCCCTCTGATGCTGCCTGGCCCGCCGTGTTCATCCAGCTCTACACCTTGTTATCTCAATTTTTTTTTTCACCGGAATATAGTTTAAATCTTTCTTCCAAACATAGAAGAGGGATTGTAGGGGAGGTTAACCACCATATTTCCCTCACCAACAATTTCCTGTAAGAGGAAAAGAAAGTCGTCCAAAAAATTCAGCTTAATTGATGACAACATGATTTCCATGAGTCAACAATTGCCACAGGACATATCCCTCCAGATACTACAAACAATACTTCCAAGTATTCATCCAACTCTCTTATTGGAGTAAAACGTCACTTGCGACAAGAACCAGAATAATATGCTAAAGGTCAATTAATTGCTTGAAAAAGAAAATTATTGAACACCTAACCTGATTCCATAGTTGATGTAACCCCTCATTCTCACTAATTTACCTAATCCAAATAATCTGACCAAATTCACATAGTCTAGTCCATTCAGCATTTTATATGCTTCAATCAATTATCCACAGAACCTATGTTATTCCTAAATTGAACAGATTCCCCTCTATGGGCCTTTCACACAAGAAAGGAACGAACCCAGTATCTGAACTATTTCCAGATTCTCTACATCTTCCACAAAAGAAAGAGAACCCGTATGCTTGAACAGGCCTATACCATTGTCTTGTGTAGGAACTCGCTCCTTCTATCTTACCTTCCATTGTAAGGCAAAAACTGATAACCTGAACGGAAATAGGGTCAAAATTGCATTACATTGCTCCCTGGATCGCTGAATGTGAAAGCATGAAAATATTCTCCATTACTGGCGGAAGAAAACACTACGCAAATTCCAATTGGCATATTCCTGATCACAATCATACGTAGAAGTCAATCAGCCTTGCAGCCATTTTATAGAGGCCTTACCAATAAAATGTAATTGCCTTCATTTTCATACATTAATAACATACTTTTCAGGGAATAAATGTACTTTAGCCCAGAAATGTTTCATTTAGAATTTGTTCCTCTCGGTCTTTGTTAGAAGTTCTCAAAATTTACACCATTTTGCAATTTGTTTTGCTGAACACTGGAAGAAAATATAAAACATGAGATACAATTCTAAAGGGGATGCAGTAGCAGAGGGACCTGCATGTGTACTTGCACAGTTCATTAAGTTTGTATGGCAGGTGAAAAGAGCAGTAAATAAAGCATACAGTGCTCTCTGCTATATTAATAGGGGCACAGAGTACAACAGCAAAGAGATGATGTTGAACTTGAATAAGACACCTGTTAGACCTCAGCTGGAGTACTGAGTATGGTTGTGAACATAACACTACAGGAAAGGCAAATGCATTGGAAAGAGTAAAGAAATGATTAACAAAAATGGTCCCACATCTGAGAGCTTTGGCAATGAGGATAGATTTAAGCAGTTGGACTGCTCCTCATCTCTGCTGAGATGAGATCTGACTGAAGTTTTCAAAACCATGAGTGAGCTGGACCTGAGTAGATAGGGTGAAGCCATTTCTGCTTGTAAAATAAACAAGAGGGTATAAATTTAAAATGCTGTGTAAATGAAGCAAGAGTGATGTGAGATAAAACACTTGCAAACACAGCAAGTAGTTTGTGTATGAAATTGACTGCCTGCAAATATGATGGAGGTAGGGGGCATTGTATGGTTATTTGGATAGTAATAGTGTGCAGGGTTATGGGGAAAAAGCAGGAGATAGGAACTGGGGAACAGAGTCAGTTCAGGCATGGTGAGCCATATGGCCTCCTTCTGCACCATAATAACTGTGATTCTGTGAACAACATAAAACGTTTTAGTACTGTAATTACATTTAAATTATCCTCAAAAATGATGTAAATATCACAAAAGATGTTAGCACTGCTTTTCTGCCAATTCATAAATTAAGTCAGGTTCAGCCTCTGCTTTATATTCAATACACTTTGAACTTTTTTAATGCAGACCTCTTATTTTAGAGAGGGTTGATAAGCAGGAATTTTCCATTGATCTAGGTGGTTTGGTCAGGATACTAAGAAGCTGGTAACAATAACAATTATTTAGACAAAATTAGTTTAATATGAGCTACAATAAGAAAGCAAGTCTGAATTCAAATATTCCACTTTTATAAAATGTCATAAAAGGCAAATCAGATATATTTAATGGAGCATTGTTTACTTTTGACTTGCTTTCACAATATCTACCTTTTTTCAGAATAAACTCAAGCAAATTTACTTTTTAATTATTGAATATAATTGATGTTTAAATATAATAAACATTTAATCACACAGTGAATTTTTTTCAATGCTTTTCTACCAAATTCCATCACCTAGAACCTGTTCCAACAATACAAGTTTACCTTACCTAACAGTAATTTTCCTCCTTTGTAGAGATGGATTGTCATTACTGCTTCAAACTTCTGTTCATTAATTAAGTCGGAAACTTGCGAGGGTGATTTAAATTCGGCAATATCTCTCAGAATACATATGTGGCCACTACTTTGTATATATTTGCTACAGGCAAGAAAGATAAAATAAAAATAAAATGTAAATTCTGGCAAGCATTATGGCTGAGTTTACTAATGCAAAGAATGCATCAAAACATCTTTCAGATTACAAAATATAAAGAAAATCTCAAGATATTCATTTACTGTGTGCTTTGTTTTATCACTTTTCTGCTTTTTGGTAAACCATTTCCCATTTCAGACATCATTTTTCCACCTTTTATAAATTTTTGAAGGTTTTAGTTCCCATCCTCCAACCAGCTTTTGTTACTACAACATTTCTTTGGGTTCCAGTTGCGTTTCTGGTCAATGCTGAATGTCCCCACCCCCACAATGTAATGTTGAAAATTGAAGAATAAACAATGTAAAGCAATTGAAAGTCAAGAGATAGTTCAACCTTTTCTTGTTGGATCATTTTGGAATATTCACCTATTGATTGCAATAAATAGGAGAAAAGTCATTGATGTAATTTGAATGGAAGGAAACGGTGAGAAGATGCTGGTTCTCTCCCAGAATTCCTGCTGATAAGTTTATCACAAAGGTCTAAGATTAGAACAGGTACCCAGATTGGTTAGGGCCAGCAATTGCTAGAGAGAAGTGGGAGCTGTGGTCTTGGCTGCAGAACCAAGATCCATGGCAGGAGTTGGGGGACTGAGATCCGTGGGCAAGTGTTGGGGTCTAATGTCTGGAGGTAGGAACTGTGGTGCTGAGAATGAGGAACATGGCCTGAGGTCTGAGGAAAGGAGACCAAAACTGAGCCTCCCCCCAGTGAGATCTAGACCCATGGGTTCTGGGAGTAGAGGGCAGGCAGGTTAGGAGCCAGCCACTGATTTTCCAATGGACCTTGAGGAGCCATCACTGAAAGCAGCCGTTTGCCCTCTCAAGTAGGTTTGAGCATGATCACTGAATGAGGGAGACTACAACATTGTTGAAGGGTAACAAGGGGTCATGATGGAGATGGGGAAGGATGAACAACAAGAAGCTAAGGGAGAAATGTGGAAGCTGCAAACAAGCTGGGAGAGAGGTAAGCTTCATAGGGCTGTGAAAGAGGGGTAAGCTGCAAGAGTTGGGGTTTAGGAAAGACTGGGAGACTGCGGTGGGGCAGTGGTGAGAGAAACAGAAGGAGGATGTGAGGAGGAAGTGGGAGAGAAAGTGAGGTTGCAAGGTAGGCTAGGAAGGGGGAAGGAGACTTCTAGGGGATTAGAGAGAGAGAGGGATGGAGGCTGCATAGCAGGATATGAAAGAAAGAAGCTGCAAAGAAGTCATAACAGTTTCAAACCCGTCAACAAAGAAATACTCAGCTAACTTGGAAAACTAGAAATCACTAAGATAATGAATTACCTCCAAATGATTATGATTTTCTTTGTTACACCGTGATGGGATGCAAATCTCACTGGTTGGGCTGGTATTTATTGCCCATCCCTAGTCCCCTTGGTGAAGGCGATGGTGACTTGCTTTCTTAAATCACTGCTGTCTATTTGCTGTAGGTACACCAACAGGGCTGTTAGGGAGGGAATTCCAGGACTTCCAGAATTGAGAAAAGTTCCAAATCAGGATGAACGACTTAGAGGGAAACTGCAGTTGATTATGTTGCCATCTATCTGCTTTGTCCTTCTAGATGCTAGTGGTTATGCGTTTGGATGGCACTCTCTGAGGAGCCTTGATGAATGTTTGCAGTGCATCTTGAAGATTGTGATAATTGTTCTACTGTGTGTCAGTGGTAGAGAGAGTGAATATTTGTGGATGCAATGCCAATCAAGCAGGCTTCTTTATTCTGGATGTTGTCAAACTTCGAGTGTGGTTGGAGCAGCACTCATCCAGGCAAGTGGGGAGTATTCCATTACACTCCTGACTTGTTCCTAACTAGATGGTGGACAGGCTTTGGAGAATCAGGTGAGATACTTAGCCCTTGTCTTGCTCTTGTCACCACAATATGTAAATTGCTAATACACTTAGGTTCTGGTCAATAGCAATCCCCAAGATGTTGATAGCAGTGAATTCAGTGATAGCAATGCCACTGAATGTCAAGGGGGCATGGTCAGACTCTCTCTTGTTGGAGATGGTCATTGCCTGGCACTTGTGTGACACAAATGTTATTTGCCATTTTTCGGCACAAACCTGGATATTGTTCAGGTCTTATTCCAATTTCGACATGGACTGCTCAGTATCCGAGAAATCATGAATGGTGCTGAATGTTGTGCAATCATCAGCGAACATCCCCACTTCTCACATTATAACAGAGGGAAGGTAATTGAGGAAACAGCTGAAGATGATTGGGCCTAGAGCATTACATTGAGGAAATCCAGCAGAGGTGTCCTAGAGTGAAGATGAGTGACCTTCAATAATTGCAACCATTTTTTTGGGCAAGGTGTGACTCATAGTCAGTGGTATCACAGCATACAGACCTCCCCTTAACCCTGATTCCCATTGACTCCAGTTTTAATAGGGCTCCTTCATACCACATTTGTTCAATTATAACCTTGGTGACAAAGGCAATCCCTCCCATCTCATCTTTAGAGTTCAGCTCTTTTGTTCATGTTTAGACCAAGGCTGTAATGAGGTCAGGAACTGAGTGGCTCTGGCAGAATCCAAACTGAGTGTCAGCAGTGCTTGATAGCTTTACTAACAAGCTAGGCTAGACTGATGAAGCGCCAATTGGTTGGGTGGATTTGTCCTTTTTCATGTACAGTACGTCTCTCAGCAACTCTACACATTGTCAGATAGATACCAATGTTTTAGCTGTACTGAATAGGTTGGCTAAGGACACAGCAATTCTGAACCATAAGTCTTCAGTACTATTGCTAAAGTGTTTTCAGGGCCTGTAGCCTTTGAAGTTTCACATTGTTTCAATAACCTCTCGATAACTGGTCAGCAAATTGAACTGGCTGAAGATTGACACCTTTGATGCTGGGGACCTCAAGAGGGGACTGAGATTGTTCAAAAAGCTTAGCTTTTGCACTGATGTATTGAGCTACCCCCATCATTGAGAATGGGGATATATGTGGAGCCCCCTCATCCATGGAGTTCTTTAACTGACCATCGCCATTCATGCCTAGATATGGCAAGACTGTAAACTTAGATCTGATCCAATGGCTTAGTTATGTCTTTTGACTCATTCATGGTATGTGGGCCTCACTGGCTGAACCAGAAATTATTGCCCATCCTTTGTTGCCCGTGAGGAGGCAGTGTTGAACTGCCTTCTTGAACCAGTGTGCTGTAGATAGACCCACAATGCATTAGGATGGAAGTTCCAAGATTTTGATCTGGCATTGTTGTTGTTTGCCAGCATGCTGTTTGGTGTGCAAATCCAGTGTTTAGCTTCACCAGGCTGACATTTTATTTTCAGCTTTCCCTGGTGCTGCTCCTAGCATGCTCTCTCGCACTCTTCATTGAGCTAGGGAGGATCCCTTGGCATCCCCTGGCTTGATGGCAATGGCAAAGTGGAGGATATGCCAGGCCCTGAGGGTACAGATATATTTGATTATAATTCTGCTGGTGTTAATAACCCACAATGCCTCACAGATGCTTGGTCTTGAATTGCTAGATCCATTCGAAGTCTGTGCCATTTATCATAATGGATGGCATCCTCAATTTGAAGATGGGACTTTGTCTCCTCAAGGATGGTTTGGTGGTCACTCCTACTGATACCGAAATACTTCTATTTCCACTACTGTGCAAGTCTAAACACCATATATATGAACAGAAGTAGAAGGCAATATTACTGTGACTGCACTGCCTGACAAAGGGATTAGTGAGAATGTAAAAGTAGCTTCTAAATTAACTAAGACTATATTGAGGTTTGGAGTAGAGACACCCAACACGACTGACAAAAATACATAATCACTCTTTGTCCTTCCTGACCAGTATTACAATACCAAGGGAATATACACTGCCAGAGGGGTGTACTGAGGGAACATTGCATGAGCAGTACATTGGGCATGTTGCACTGTTAGAATGGACGTATTGCAAGTGCACTGCAGTCAGAGGAACAATATCAAGACTTGGGATTTCACTGACAATGGCTTTTGCTCTCCCAACATTTAACTGGCAGAAAACGTGATGCGCATGTCTCAAACGAACTTAAACATGTATACAGGGTTGCACGTTTAGATGTGTAGTTGAAAAATCACGGGGTCTTTCATTAGGAAACTAAAGAATGATGTGGGGTTGGTCGTATGATGCAAGTGGTAATAATATGTAAGAAATTATTAAAAATAGTCTCCTCTGTGACTGAGATGAGGGGTCTAAAGGGAGTACGGGTCATGGTACGTGGGTGGTTATGGCTATGACCAGGAGAATTCACACAGATGGAAAGGGCAGAGTCGAGGAAACATCAGGAAGCAACATATTTCAGTCACAGCCGTGATGTCAAATGCAATCACTCACAAGTGTACGAAAAAGTGCCTACGTCTCCAGTGAATTGGATGGAAGTTTTCTCAGTGCTACATTTCCCACAGGATGAAATGCTGTCGGACGTTCAGAAATCTCTCAATATTAACGGTCACCATTGTGTGAATGGCCCTGTGCAAGTTCCAGCTTTTGAAGAAAATAAAACTAAAACCTTTAGGAGTCACTAACTCCCACTTCAGCGAACACAAAATGTGTTCCTGACGGTGACTCGGGCCATCAGTCAGCCTCACCTTATTCTTTGAGCTGTCGTCCTGTTCCCAGTCGGAAGACGGAGGGAGGCGAGAAAGAGCAACTTCATACCGAGCTGCGGATTGGAGCCACGCAGGCAGCAAATGAACAAACCCACCCTCTCGCCCGATACCTGGCACTCGGCAACACATCCAGCAACGCCCGAGACCAGGGCCTGGCACAGGTGACAGCTATTCCACCCAACCCCAGAGCCAGCACCAAACATGGGCAGCTCTCCAACTCAAGGCGGGGAAACCTGACGCCATAAAACATGGCGAGCTAACAACAGCCAAGACCGGCATGCCCGCGGAATCCACGCGGAACGTAAATAATTAAATCAATAAATAAATAACTGCCATTGGGGCGGGGGGGAGCCGGAGCTGTGATTGACAGTCCTGCTCTCCAATTGAAACTTGGTATGTCGCCGAGCTGCATCGTGAATGGGCTGTCTCCACGCCCATCACCGTGTTGGCCAACGGATGCGGACCAAGTAGGAGTATGGACCAATAGGAGCGGAGCTACGGATTATGACCAATGGGAAGTGGCAGCCTTTGTGCATATCAGCCAATGGAAGAGGTTCGATTGGTTTCTGACCAATAGAAAGTAGGGGACGGTAGGTGTATTAGCCAATGGGTACAAACCTGAAGCCGGGTCTTTGAACTCGAAATGTTAGCTAAAAGCTAACAGCTGAAACAACTGCAGATGCTGTAAATCCGCAACAAAAACGAAATTGCTGGAGAAGCTCAGCAGATATGGCAACATCTGTGAAGGAAAAAAGAGTTAACGTTTCGGATCCGGTGACCCTTCCTCAAAACCGTTCTGTTCAGTGGTTAGCACTATTGCCTCATGGTGCCAGGGCTCCCGGTTCGATTTTAGCCCCCAGGTGACTGGGTGGTGTTGGCACGTTCTTCCGTGTCTGTGGGGGTTTCCTCCCAGTGTAAAGATGTGTAGATTGGCTATGCCTTTTAAAAAAAAAAGTTGCCCTGTAGTGCCCAGGGAGGTTGAGTGGGTTAACCATTTTAAATGGGGTTTACGGGGATGGGGTGGGTCTGGTTGGGAATGCTCTTCGAAGGGTCAGTTTACACTCAGTGGTCCAAATGGTCTCTTTCTACACTATGATTACAATGAACACAGTGCAATAACACAGTGTGGAGCTGGAGGAACACAGTAGGCCAGGCAGCATCAAAGAAGCAGAAATTTTTCTGAAGAAGGGTCCCGACCCAAAATGTCAGCTTTCCTGCTCCTCTGATGCTGCTTGGCTTGCTGTGTTCACCCAGCTCTACATCGTGTTATCTCAGACACCAGCATCGAAAGTTCTTACTATCTCTGAATACAGCGCAATGGTTTCTGACCACTAGGTTATGAATGGCGTTTTAACCAATAGGAAAAGACGGATGTTATTGGTGGCCAATAAGAAGTAGATGAGACTGTTAGCCAATGGGTATAGAACAATTGTTTTGACCAATGGGAATGGAATAATTTGGAAGAATTAACCAATGGGAATGATGTACTCGTTTCGAACAATGGACGCAGCGAGTTTCTGACCAATGGGTGCGACATACGGGCAGTTACCCAGGTTACGGTTGCTGGGTGGAGAGGTCATGACCCCAGGCCTGCCACCCTGATCCCCTAGTGGCTGGGGGCCAGAGCCTGTGTTGGACTGGTGCTTATGTATCGTGACGCTGTGTTTTACTCAGAGACCCGTGATCGGCGAGTTAGTGGCCTGAAGCCGTCTGACAGTTCGGCAGTTACGAGCCGTGAAGTTTTATTTGAACTATGGAGGGCCGTCAGGGTGATGAGAGGACTCCTCTGCTGCCGGACAGCCGCTTCACATCGGCAGCTTCTGCCTTCCAGGGCCGGCGGCTGGCCTGCGCTGCCGTGTTGGTCACCGAGTCCCTGGAAAGGGTGGCGTTTTACGGCATCACCTGCGGCCTAGTGCTTTTCCTCAACAGCGAGCCTTACGACTGGCTGGGGCCGCAGTCAGGTCAGACTCTGCTGCTTTTCATGGGCATCAGTTACTTCATCTCTCCCTTTGGAGGTTGGCTGGCCGACGCCTGTTTGGGCAGGTTCCCCACTATCCTCCTGAGTATGGTCCTGTATCTGGCTGGAATGGTGCTTTTCCCCTTCATTGCGTGGGATCGGACTCGCCGTAGCCTTTGTGGAGAGTTGGAGTTCTATCCTATTGTGGACCCCCAGTGTTTCCACAACAGTTCCAGTGCTTGCTCAATTGGCCGGAATAGTTATTGCACACCGGCCATCTATTCGGGATTGGTGCTTGTCGCACTTGGTGTAGGATCTGTGAAAGCAAATATAACTCCTTTTGGTGCTGATCAGGTAGAGTATTCTTGATCTACTGTTTTCGAAAACTACGAAGTTGCGCACATTGCCACTATCGAAGCAGTTTTTCGATTCTCACTACTGGCATTGTAACTTTTCAAAATTTTAAATATGGCCCATTTTGGACAAAACAGGGAAGTGTCTAAAAATAGGAAGCTTGCAGCCAAATCTTTCGGTTAATTCCATTCAATGCGTCCCTGATTCCCTGACATTTATGGAATGTAGTATTTTGTAGTAACATGGTAACTTTCAGTACCCAATGGGTCAGATGATTATAATAATTCAGCTGCAAATTGGTTAATTAATATTGACTTCAATTACAAACATGTTGTCTTTGGAAGCTAGCTTATAAGAGTCCTTTTTGAGGAAAAGGACGTAATTTCATGAAATGTTTGCCACTTTGACTTCAGCAAAATCGACAGACGTGCTGAATTTCTCCAGCAATTTCTCTTTTGCTTCAGATTTGCAGTTCTTTCTTTATTTAAGACAATCAGCTTGTTTGGAGTCAAGCTGCGGAAAAAATATCATTTTGCCAGGAAGTGTGACGTACATGAGCACACTTTGCCTTTTGTGAGGACTTCTTCTCACTAAGCAGTCCTTTCAATTAATATGTTGCTTATAATCTAATGCACTTAATAAACTGTACGGCTTATTTTGCAAAAGTGGAGTCATTTCTTCAGGCTGATATGGAAGTTTGAACTTTAAATAACTTTAAATAACTTTAAATAACTTTAAATAACTTTAAATAACTTTAAATAACTTTAAATAACTTTAAATAACTTTAAATAACTTTAAATCTAACTTTGAATTCAGAAAAACTGAATAAGTTTTTAATCATAAACTTGTGATTTTTTTTTCCCCAGTCTTGACTTTTCTGTAGTTATCTTCAAATTATAAAAATTTTCATAGTATTAAAGTATGTATTTTGATAAGTAAGATTACTTTCTAGATGTTAGAATGTGCTGATCTTGTGATTGTCACATGCTCAACTTGGTTGTCATGTGTTCCAACTTCTTTGCATGCAGTGAGTAAGACAGACTCCTTTTTTTAGTCAAAAGAAGAAAATGACTTAATGTGTTTCAGATAAACAAAAGCATGGTTGTAATATTTAGATTTAACACATTCTGTTGGAAAGAAAGTATGTCATGCGTGGCTGCAAGGCCTTCTGTAAGGGGAGTATGAACAACCAGTGGTCGTGATCCATTTTGGGGCCAATGATGTTGGAAGGAAGAGAAATAACTTCCTGTAAGTAAACTTTAGGAAGTTAAGAAGTGAATGGACAAGGAGTGCTCCAAAGGTAGTAATCTCTGGATTACCAAAAGAACTGCGGTTGCTGTAAATCAGGAACAAAAACAAAGTTGCTGGAAAAGCTCAGCGGGTCTGGCAGCATCTGTGGAGGAGAAAACAGTTAATGTTTCGGGTCCGGTGACCCTTCCTCAGTTCTGAGGAACTAAAAACTAGACCCTATATATACTCCACTGCTAAGGAAAACTGGAAGTGAGGTAATCCAGCTCAACGGATGCCAGAGTTTAAATACCAGGCAGGAAAACACAACAATGCTTCATCGGAGGCTGCACTGATGATGTTACCCAACAGGGTAATGAAACGTCTGCAAACTAACGAACCAGCTCAGCGAGCGAACCAACCGCAATGACCAAGAAATTACAGGCCAGTCAGTCTAAACTTGGTGGTGGAAAAGTTATTGGATAAAATTCAGATGAACAGAATATTTCTGCACTTGTGGGTTAATCATGTGTAGCCAGCATGGATTTGTTAAAGGAATTTTCTGTTTAAAAGATTTGCTGGAATTGTTTGGAGAGGGAACCGGGAGTGTTGAGGACAGTACATTTGAAGTGGTCCCCGTGCACTTTAGTTTGCCTTTTGAAAGTGTCCATGATGGCAGACTGGTCAAGAAAGTAGTAAAAATCCATGGAATCCAAGGCCGTGGCATGTCGATCCAAAATTGACTGAGGGGCAGGAAGCAGAGGCTGATGGCTAAAGAATGTTTGTATGACTAGAAGTCTTTTTCTAATGGGGTTTCAGTGTTTGGTGTTGGGGCCTTTACCATTTGCATACATTCATGATTTGGACTTAAATGTAGGGGGTCTGATCAAGAAATCTGTAGATAACGTGAGAATTGGTATGGTGTTATACAGTGAAGAAAATAGCTGTAAACTGCATAAAGATATTGTGGTCAGGTGACCTCGGCAGCGGATTGGCCGATGGAATTCATTTTGGAGAAGTGTCAGATAATGCATTTGGGCCGGCTAACGAGGCAAGAGGTTACATCATGAATGGTAGGACCCTGGAAAGTACTGAATCCGAGGGATGTTTTCTGAGCCTATCCACAGATCCTTGAAGGTAGCCGATTTAGATGAGGTGGTTAAAAAAGTAGATAGGATATTTACCTTTATTAGCCAAAACATAGAATGCAAGATTTGGGAGATTATGCTAGAACTGTATAAAATGCTGGTTTAGGTATAACTGGACTTCTGCACGCAGTTCTGGTCACCTCACATTATACAAAATACATAATTGCACTGGAGAGAATGGAAAGAAGATTTACCAGGATACTAACATGCAAATAAAAACAAAATACTGTGGATGCTGGAAATATGAAATAAAAGCAGAAAGTGCAGGAGAGAATCTAGCAATGTTGGCGGAGACAGCAATAAAGTTGATGTTTCGAGTCCTGTACCACACTCTTTGGAACTGAAAGTAGCCAGAAAATGGTGGTATTTAGCTTTGGATGAGAGGAGGAGTAATAGGAATATATTGAGTGCCTAGAGCAAAATAGGAAGGCGCTGGTCGTGGCTTACTCGAGGCATGATTTCCCTTGGCTTGTGGAGAGGTTGAGATAGGGAGTCCTTGATAGTGGTCCCGGCTAGTGTGGGAATTGAACGCACGCTGTAACATCACTAACTAGCCATTCAGCTAACTGACCTAACAGTGTTGCTGGTAAAGGCAGAAGATGACCCTTTGGGTAGGTTGATGGATGTAAAGTGGAGCTTTATTGTTCTTGGAGCGAGATGAAGGGGTCAGGGCAGATGTGGGAAAGATGTGTTGGACGGGGTTGAGGGCTGTCAATCACGATGAGAGGTAATCCTTGGTTTGAGCAAAAAGGACATGTCAGAGGTACCACAGTGTTAGATGGCATCATTGGAACACGTGCAACTGAGACAGAAACTGGGAAAATGCAGTGGAATCCTGAAGGAATGTGGGTGTCAGAAAAATTAGTCAACGTAAGAGCGAAAATTGAATTTGCAGTGTATATTGGTGAAATGGAAACAGTGAAACCAAGAAAAGATTCAGAGGTTGTTTACAAAGCCCTCAACCATTTTCTACACACCTCTGACGCTTCTGTTCTCATTCCTTCCCCTCCCTCAACAATGATAGGGTCTCCCATGTCCTCACTTTCTATGTTACCCATCATTGGATCTAATATTTTGAGACGTCTTGAGGCCGTGAATAGTACTGTACAAATGTAAGTCTTTTCTCATTTTGCTTAAAGGCTAACACTATAAAGAAGTTGGCTTATTAGAGATTAAAATGGTAACCTGTGTGCTGGCAGACGTTGTTGACATAGCTGTTGAAGAATACTTTGTCTCTGTCTTCCCTTCTCTTTCATAAAGATATTGTAGTGAGAAAAATTGTGAAGTACCAGCAAATTTTAAGGCAATATCTACACTACTAAGTAGGCCTCTGTATGCTTCTCATCCAAGATCAGATAAGATTGCTTATGGACAAACTAGTGTGAAAATGCCAAAGATAATTTGAAGAATTGATTTAAAGGATGAGTTTTTGCATGACACAGGAAGAATTCCACTACTCTTTGAGTGGCTCTGCAGGGTCATTTACGTCCACCTGAGGAGATCAGTGAGGCCTTAACTTAAAGTCTCATCAGAAAGATGCTAACTGCAACAGTGCAGCAATCCATCAATACTGCACTGAGGTCTGAGGCTGGATTGTGTTTATTT
Organism: Rhincodon typus; assembly: GCF_021869965.1. Taxonomy (NCBI): domain Eukaryota; kingdom Metazoa; phylum Chordata; class Chondrichthyes; order Orectolobiformes; family Rhincodontidae; genus Rhincodon; species Rhincodon typus. Next base: position 21,699,323 of record NC_063355.1, on the reverse strand, counting down.
CTATGGCATTGGTCAAACACATGCGCTTTTGTCTCTAAAGTGAGAATATTCTCACTTGCAGCTAACAGTTTAATGCTGCTTCTACGAATATGAAAGGTGAGTAAATGACTTTAAAAACTTCATTCTTGAATGATAGCTCAAGGATGTATTTCAAGAATGAAGGTTTTAAAGTCATTTACTCACCTTTCATATTCGTAGAAGCAGCATTAAACTGTTAGCTGCAAGTGAGAATATTCTCACTTTAGAGACAAAAGCGCATGTGTTTGACCAATGCCATAGAAATAAACACAATCCAGCCTCAGACCTCAGTGCAGTATTGATGGATTGCTGCACTGTTGCAGTTAGCATCTTTCTGATGAGACTTTAAGTTAAGGCCTCACTGATCTCCTCAGGTGGACGTAAATGACCCTGCAGAGCCACTCAAAGAGTAGTGGAATTCTTCCTGTGTCATGCAAAAACTCATCCTTTAAATCAATTCTTCAAATTATCTTTGGCATTTTCACACTAGTTTGTCCATAAGCAATCTTATCTGATCTTGGATGAGAAGCATACAGAGGCCTACTTAGTAGTGTAGATATTGCCTTAAAATTTGCTGGTACTTCACAATTTTTCTCACTACAATATCTTTATGAAAGAGAAGGGAAGACAGAGACAAAGTATTCTTCAACAGCTATGTCAACAACGTCTGCCAGCACACAGGTTACCATTTTAATCTCTAATAAGCCAACTTCTTTATAGTGTTAGCCTTTAAGCAAAATGAGAAAAGACTTACATTTGTACAGTACTATTCACGGCCTCAAGACGTCTCAAAATATTAGATCCAATGATGGGTAACATAGAAAGTGAGGACATGGGAGACCCTATCATTGTTGAGGGAGGGGAAGGAATGAGAACAGAAGCGTCAGAGGTGTGTAGAAAATGGTTGAGGGCTTTGTAAACAACCTCTGAATCTTTTCTTGGTTTCACTGTTTCCATTTCACCAATATACACTGCAAATTCAATTTTCGCTCTTACGTTGACTAATTTTTCTGACACCCACATTCCTTCAGGATTCCACTGCATTTTCCCAGTTTCTGTCTCAGTTGCACGTGTTCCAATGATGCCATCTAACACTGTGGTACCTCTGACATGTCCTTTTTGCTCAAACCAAGGATTACCTCTCATCGTGATTGACAGCCCTCAACCCCGTCCAACACATCTTTCCCACATCTGCCCTGACCCCTTCATCTCGCTCCAAGAACAATAAAGCTCCACTTTACATCCATCAACCTACCCAAAGGGTCATCTTCTGCCTTTACCAGCAACACTGTTAGGTCAGTTAGCTGAATGGCTAGTTAGTGATGTTACAGCGTGCGTTCAATTCCCACACTAGCCGGGACCACTATCAAGGACTCCCTATCTCAACCTCTCCACAAGCCAAGGGAAATCATGCCTCGAGTAAGCCACGACCAGCGCCTTCCTATTTTGCTCTAGGCACTCAATATATTCCTATTACTCCTCCTCTCATCCAAAGCTAAATACCACCATTTTCTGGCTACTTTCAGTTCCAAAGAGTGTGGTACAGGACTCGAAACATCAACTTTATTGCTGTCTCCGCCAACATTGCTAGATTCTCTCCTGCACTTTCTGCTTTTATTTCATATTTCCAGCATCCACAGTATTTTGTTTTTATTTGCATGTTAGTATCCTGGTAAATCTTCTTTCCATTCTCTCCAGTGCAATTATGTATTTTGTATAATGTGAGGTGACCAGAACTGCGTGCAGAAGTCCAGTTATACCTAAACCAGCATTTTATACAGTTCTAGCATAATCTCCCAAATCTTGCATTCTATGTTTTGGCTAATAAAGGTAAATATCCTATCTACTTTTTTAACCACCTCATCTAAATCGGCTACCTTCAAGGATCTGTGGATAGGCTCAGAAAACATCCCTCGGATTCAGTACTTTCCAGGGTCCTACCATTCATGATGTAACCTCTTGCCTCGTTAGCCGGCCCAAATGCATTATCTGACACTTCTCCAAAATGAATTCCATCGGCCAATCCGCTGCCGAGGTCACCTGACCACAATATCTTTATGCAGTTTACAGCTATTTTCTTCACTGTATAACACCATACCAATTCTCACGTTATCTACAGATTTCTTGATCAGACCCCCTACATTTAAGTCCAAATCATGAATGTATGCAAATGGTAAAGGCCCCAACACCAAACACTGAAACCCCATTAGAAAAAGACTTCTAGTCATACAAACATTCTTTAGCCATCAGCCTCTGCTTCCTGCCCCTCAGTCAATTTTGGATCGACATGCCACGGCCTTGGATTCCATGGATTTTTACTACTTTCTTGACCAGTCTGCCATCATGGACACTTTCAAAAGGCAAACTAAAGTGCACGGGGACCACTTCAAATGTACTGTCCTCAACACTCCCGGTTCCCTCTCCAAACAATTCCAGCAAATCTTTTAAACAGAAAATTCCTTTAACAAATCCATGCTGGCTACACATGATTAACCCACAAGTGCAGAAATATTCTGTTCATCTGAATTTTATCCAATAACTTTTCCACCACCAAGTTTAGACTGACTGGCCTGTAATTTCTTGGTCATTGCGGTTGGTTCGCTCGCTGAGCTGGTTCGTTAGTTTGCAGACGTTTCATTACCCTGTTGGGTAACATCATCAGTGCAGCCTCCGATGAAGCATTGTTGTGTTTTCCTGCCTGGTATTTAAACTCTGGCATCCGTTGAGCTGGATTACCTCACTTCCAGTTTTCCTTAGCAGTGGAGTATATATAGGGTCTAGTTTTTAGTTCCTCAGAACTGAGGAAGGGTCACCGGACCCGAAACATTAACTGTTTTCTCCTCCACAGATGCTGCCAGACCCGCTGAGCTTTTCCAGCAACTTTGTTTTTGTTCCTGATTTACAGCATCCGCAGTTCTTTTGGTTTTTATCATGTATTTTGTGTATGGTGGTTATAAGATGGCTGGTTGGATTAAATGAAATTTTGGTGTAGTGGTAGTGAATGTTTGTTTGTTTTTTATTTTGTTTTGTACAGGTGAAAGATAGAGGTCCTGAAGCTACACGTCGTTTTTTCAACTGGTTCTATTGGTCGATTAATTTGGGTGCTATTGTCTCGTTGGGTGGCATATCGTATATTCAACAAAATTGTAGTTTTCTTCTTGGATACAGTATCCCAACTGTTTGTATGGGAATCTCTTTCCTGGTCTTTGCATGCGGCAAATCAGTCTTTATCTCGAAGCCACCTGATGGCAGTTCCTTCTCAGATTTGTTCAAGATCCTTTTTTATTCCTGCTTTTCAAGGAAATCCAATAGTGAAGAAAATACCAGGTAAAGGTTGCATGATAATCGTGAGTTTTTAAAAATTGTATTTTGATGATATGTTGTCTCGCTAGCTGATTTTGTTGCCATTAGAGCAACTGTCTAGACATTTTAATTGCCCCTCTCTGTTATACATATTTGCTAGGACAAAATGTTTGAAAGAATATTTCTTGCCGAAGGGGTGGACTTTTAAAACTAGCTCGAAATTGCATATACCTCATAGTCACAACTATTCAATGTTAAAAGGAAATCTTTTCAGAGACACAGTTAATGTTGTGTTGCACTACAAAGTTTATTGCATGGACTTTAGTCTGTTAAACTGGACGACACAAAGCTGAGTGGGAGGGTCAGTGTTAGAAGCATGTGGAGATGCTTCAGGCTGATTTTAGACAAGTTAAGTAATTCAGCAAATGTATGGCACATGAAGTATAATGTGGATAAATGGGAAATTATCCATTTTAGTAGCAAAAGCAGGAGGGCAGATTATTTTTTTAATGGCTTTAGAAGGGGGTGGTGCAACAAGACCTGGGCATCCTTGTACAGCAGTCACTGAAAATAAGCATGCAGGTGCATCAGGTGGTGAAGGCAGCAAATGGTAATTTGGTTTTAAGCAACAGGATTTGGGGTGTCTTCCTGCAGTTGTAGAGGACCTTTGGTGTTACTGCACCTGGAGTATTATGTGCAGTTTTGGTCTCCTCTGGGGAAGGAAGTTCTGGCTATGGACAGAGCGCAAAAAAGGTTTACCAGACTGTCTCGTAGGATGGCAGGACTACCTTGAAGATAGATTGGGTCACCTACAACTATCATCATTGGAATTTAGAATGAGTGGAGATCTCAAAAAAAACCTCCAAGGCCTAACAAGACTAGAGAGGGTAAATGCAGGAAGGGTGTTCATAATTACCAGGGATTTCGGAACTAGAGGTCACAATCTATGGATACGGGGTAAACCATTTAGGACTGAGAAATTTCTTTACCTAGAGTAAGGAGCCTGTGGAACACTCTGCCATAGGAAGTGGCTGAGGCCAAACTTTTGGATGTTTTTATGGCTAAAGGGATCAAAGGGTATGGGGAGAGAGCAGAGACTGGGTATATGTTGGATGATCAGCCATGGTCATATTGAATGGTGGAGCAGGCTGGAGGGGCCAAATGCTCCTAGTTTCTTTGTTTATATTTTCTATAAATACGGTTCTACGCAAGTAAGTGTTGGGACCACAGTTATTCACATTATACTTTAGCAGTCTGGATGAAGAAAGTAAAGATATTGCTGAGTTTGGAGATGTCAAAAGATGGGTGGAGGGACAGGTAGTGTTGAGGAAGCTGGGAGGCTGTAGAAGGACTTGGACAGGCTAGGAGAGTGGGCAAAGAAGTGGCAGATGAATGCAATGTGGAAAAGTGAGGTTATGCAATTTAGTAGGAAGACTATTTCCTAAATGGCGAAAGGCTTTGGAAATCTGAAGCACAAATTGATTTTGGGAGTCCAATTCTTCAGGTTAACATGCAGGTTCAGTTGGCAGTTAGGAAAGCAAATGCGATGTTAGCATTCATTTCAAGAGGGCTGGAATATAAGAGTTGGGATGTACTGCTGAGGCTGCATAAGGCTCTGGTTAGACTACCTTTGGAATATTGTGAGCAGTTCTGGGCCCTGTATTTAAGGAAGGATGTGCTGTCCTTGGAGTGGGTAAAGAGGAGGTTTAGAAGAATGATCTTGGGGATGAAGGGCTTGTTATATGAGGAGCGGTTGAGGACTCTGGGTCTGTGCTCGATTGAGCTTAGAAAAAGGATATCATTAAAACTTGCAGAATACTGAGAGGCCTGCATAAAGTGGACGTGAAGATGATGTTTCCACTGATAGGAGGGACTAGGATCAGAGGGCACAGCCTTCGTGAAGGAACAGCACTTTAGAACTGAGATAAGGAGGAATTTCTTCAGCCACTGAGGATGGTTAACCTGTGGAATATATTTTGATAGGGCTGTGGAGACCATGTCTTTTCAGTGTATTTAAGACAGGTTCTTGATTTAGTCAAAGCGATCAAGAGTTAGAGAGATGGCAGGCGAATGGGGATGAGAAACATATCAACCATGATTGAATGGCCTAATTATACTCATAGACCTTATGGTCTTAAACGGTTATCAGAAGATGCTTGTTTTAACTTGTTTTCATATTTTAATGCTGAACGTTTTAGGATCTGTATTTTTGGAAATGTTATGATTTGTTTGTATTGGCTATAACACTGGTTGCGTCAGTTTTAATGTAATCTGAATGGAGAGGAGGTTTTATTCATGATTTTTTCATAAGTAAGATGAATGATAAAATATTTGATTCTTTATTTCAGTCAGAGCAGTGGAATCTGCCCACCACCTATTCAGCCAGGCTTTTTGGACCTTGCCAAGACTGTCCATGGTGGACGATTTCAAGATAACAAAGTGGAAGATGTGAAGTCCTTTGTCAAAATTATCCCAGTATTCCTGGCACTTATTCCTTACTGGACAGTTTACTTCCAGGTCAGATGTAATTTTGCATGCTTTCAATGGACAAAATATTAAATTGTTTGAATTATGTTGTGTAGACATGCAAAGTAGGTGCCATAGAGTTGTACAGCATGGAAACAGACCCTTTGGTCCAACTTGTCAATGCCAGCCTGGTATCCTAAACCGATCTAGTCCCAACTGCCAGCATTTGGCCCATATGTCTCTAAACTCTTCCTATTCATTTACTCATCTGGGTGCCCTTTAAATGTTGTAATTGTACCCACCTACCTCTACTTCCTCTAGCTTGTTCCATACATGTACCACCCTCTGTGTCAAAAAGTTACCCCTTAGGTCCCTTTTAAATTTTTCCTCCCACGTCTTAAGCCTATGCTGTCTAGTTTTGGACTCCCTCACCCTTGGAAAATGCCCTTGGCTGTTCACCTTGTCTATGCACCTCATGATTTTATAAACCTCTATAAAGTCACCTCTCAGCCTCACATGCTCCAGGGGGAAGAAAGTACAAGCCTATTCAGCATCCCCATGCAGCTCCAACCCTCTAACTCTGGCAACAGCACTTTAAGTCCCTTTAAAGTTGAAATGGTTCAAAAATAACAACATCTTTCCTATAGCAGGGAGACCAGAACTGAACACAGTATTTTAAAAATGTCAGCATAAGTTGTTTTACATCTTCAAGTCTTCAATGTATTTTGCATAAACAGCACTGATAAATTACTTTTTTGGTTTAGCTTAATATTCAAGTTTTCTTCACTTTATAGATGCAAACAACATACGTTCTGCAGAGTCTGCATCTACGGATCCCAACATTTTTTGACAGCCGTAATAGCAGCAATACTAGCAATTCATTTGCAAGTTGTAATCATCACATGGTAAGATCAGATTAGAATTATTTCCCTGTTATGCTGTTCGAAAGAATACATGTTTTTGAATGCACGCTGTCAGATTTCAACAATAGGTGTCAGAAAGCACTTTCCGTATAGACTTTTTTCAGTAGTGATAGAGTAGTTGCAGCAACATTTGATGTCCAAATTGGTGCCACATGCATTTGCAGAGATCTCCAAAAGAGTAAATTAATTTATATGTTGGAACATTTTGGGCATCAAGCCCAGGACAGCATAAGAAATAGAGTAGAATTAAAGTTGCTAGTTTCAGATGTAGGATTAGTACTACCCAAGGAGAGGATGAAGAACAAATGCTAATACATTGTGTTAGTTGATGCATGATCTAGCAATATTTGAAAGAATTTGATGTTTTTGTGTTATGAAATGAATGTGTGATTGTAATCACCCTGAATGATGTCTAGTTATCATCCTCTTATAAGGGATAATTGAGACACTGGAAAATGCTTTAAAATGAGCCAATGGAAGAATCCTAGTTTGAAGATCTTGGGTTCTCATGGCAGGCTTTAAAAGACCTGAATTGTTTTCTCCCTCCTGGAAAGTTTTAGGCTTTGGACTGAGTCCCTTTTGTCATTTTGGATATTTCAATATGTGCAGAAAGATTGTTTGAACTTGTTAGATTAGGGCAAACAATTGATGGTGGACGTAAGCAATACATGCAAGGAACTGACTGGTTTCACTTTGCAGATTTATTAATGTGTGAGCCAAAGTCAGCATGTATGATGAGCATTATATGTTTTTTTTAAAAAACCGTGATGTTTGGATCTGTATCTTAAGGTCACTATGATGTTTGGAATACATATTGTTTGTCTTGATTCATCAGAGGAGTTTCCTACTTTTTGTTTTCCTCTTAATTAGTTTAGGATTATTTTTGTTTGCATTACCTTGTCAGGATATTACATGACTGCCTGTGAATTGGCAAGGAGGGTCATGATCCATCAGAATTGGAACAGATGTGATGGATCAGCCAATCCTTTTTTCTGTCTCCTCTCACGTTGCTGTGTAAATCAATATGACTGCCAGGATGACTCTGAGCATTTGGTGGTAACTAATGATGCCTTAGTCAGCTTTTCATGACATGAAATAATTCACATCATTTCATTTAAGGGTCATTTTTTTAAATGCAATATTTGAGACACTTTTTTTTTCCCTGTGGTATTTTGAATGTGTGATTGTGTGACAGTTTCAGTAGTGTTGTCTGATTAGTATCTTAATGGAGAAGGGAGTGGAAATATGTGCATCAGTAAGTTTTTTTTTGATAGAGCAACATGTTTGTTGTATGGGGTATGGGATACTTGTATGTGTGACAATAATTTTAACTTCTAGTAGTAGATAATGGAACTTCTAGTGAGGTTACCTTTATCCTTCCATTTCTATAAATGCCTTTAGAAAATGTGAGGTTCGTTAATTAACATGACATACCAGGAAACTTTGTTAACAATAAACCCTGATATAGTTTAAGATTTTAAACTTCTGTTCAAGTAGTTGAAAATTTCAACTTAAAATTGAGGTTTTTGGATATTTAAATACTTCGTGTAATACATTAACACTTTTAAACTACAAAAAATTGTCCATGTTCTTTCATTAACTATTATATCTTCAATAATTCATTATGCATTTTGGACACATGGGCTTTATCCCAGCACAAACAAGAACCTATGAGCAAAGTGCATCTGAGTAAAGTTAAACGTATTTGCATGTATCTTAGCAGTCAGTAACATTCTGCAAACATACATCATAAACAAAACACCTTTTTAATCTTGACTAAATAAAATGTTCACCAATACTTGGTTACATTCTGCAAACTTCTTTGCATAAGTAGAACACCAAGGAAGATGTTACTTGGAAGAGCTGAGGTCTTGTACAACCTATTGAAAGAAGAGTTAAAATGTAGAGTCAATTCTATTAAGAATCTAGTTGCTGTAATCTGTTATGATTAAATCAGCCAACATTTACAATTTTATTAGCAAAGTATTGTAACAATATTCATTTCTGTATGATTATTGCTACTTTCTCTTTCCCCTTCCTCCAGCACTTTTGAAAGAGCAAGTAGATCTATTGCCTCTAATTTTTATGACAACTAGACTTCTTAAAATATGAACATTTAATGTTAGCAAAACTTCTCAGATCTGGCAGACTCATTGAGAAATGGAAGGCAGAATTTTCCATTTGAACTTAAATAATAGTAGTGAACATGTTGAATGACATAATAACCACGACATGCTGTGGTGAGCTATGACAGGCTTTTTATCTCAATATTGATGCAAATGAGATGTTGCACATGTTAATCAGTGAATGGCATGGCAAGCAAGCCAGAAGTTCTTTTCCGGGTTTGAACACTCCCTTGTTCCATGGACATCACTTCAGACACTGCAAGCCTGGAACTGTCACTCCTAGCAATTGCTCTGAAGAAGGCTACGCTAGCCCTGTAGTTCGTAGACACTGCACTGCATGTACTAGTGGATAGCGTCACTTAGATGTGGTCAGATCTCTGCCTGGGTGACTGCATCAGGAGGTCAGCTCACCATACCAGTCCAGCCAGGGCAAAGATTGCAGCCTGGGTGAATGCCACTAGCCTCAGCAAAACCAACAGTCAGCAGAGCTGGAAAAGCATCATTGATGTCCTACACTCTGCAAAGTTTGTGACAAAATCTTCTCTCATTTATCTCCCTCTCAGCTCCATCAGTTACACCACCTCTGCCACTGCGCACACATCTCAGCAAGGGTGAAGGATTACACTTCAGAACATCACATGCATGATATCGATTCAAGGGCTCATATCAACTCACCCTCTTGTGTCCTCCGTGACACATAAGATGGTCATGGTGGTTGGAAGTCAGTCATTTCATCTCCAAGACATCTCTGCAGGAGTTCCTCAGGGTAGTGACCTAGACCCAACCATCTTCAGCTGCTTCATCAATGATATTCCCTCCATCATAATGTCAGAAGTGGGAATATTTGTCGATAATTGTGCAATGTTCACCATTTGTGACTCCTCAGACACTGAAGCAGTCCATGTTCAAGTGCAACAAGATCAGGACAATATCCAGGCTTGGGCTGACAAGTGGCAAGTAACGGTTGTGCCACTCAAATGCCAGGCTATGATCATCACGAATAAGAGACAATCTAACCACCGCCCCTTGACATTCAATCGTATCACCACCACTGGCTCCCCTACGATCAACTTCCTGGAAGTTTTCGTTGACTAGAAACTCAACTGGACTCTCCACATAAACGCAGTAGCTACAAGAGCAGGTCAGAGACTAGGAATACTGCGGTGAGTAACTCGCCTCCTGATTCCTCAAAGTCTGTCCACCATCTACAAGTCAGGAATGTGATGGAATACTGCCCACTTGCCTGGATGGGTGCAGCCCCAGTAACACGCAAGAAGCTTGACACCATCGAGGTCAAAGCAGCTTGCCTGATTGGCACTACATCCACAAGCATCCACTCCCTCCACCAACAACGCTCAGTAGCAACAGTGTACTATCTACAAGATGCACTGCAGAAATTCAAAGATCCTCAGACAGCACCTTCCAGACCTATTACCACTTCTACCTAGATGGATAAGGGCTGCAAATGTATGGGAACACCACTACCATTTGAGTTCCCCTCCAATCCGGTCATCATCCTGACTAGGAAATATATCGCTGCTCCTTCACAGTTGCTGGGTCAAAATCCTGAATTCCTTCCCTACTGGCACTGTGGGTCAACCCACGGCAGGTGGACCGCAGTGGTTCAAGAAGGCAGCTCACCACCACCTTCTCAAAGGCAACTAGGGACAAGCAATAAATGCTGGCCAGCCAGCAACGCCCACATCCACGAATGTACAAATAGAATAAATAAAAACACCTGAGGACTGTTGGAGACCAGACAACTACTCAGCTCCATGCTGACATGCCTCTCTACTTGGCCATAACTGGCATGGTCAACCTGCAGAAACAGACAGGAACATCAGGCAAGTGCAGCAGAGGTCCTTGCTGGGCTTGAGGAGTCCTACCACATTCTTCCTATTGTGGTTGCTATGGCCTTTGAGCACATGGCTGCCTCCCTGCAATGTATGCTGGTTGCCTTGCAGAACCCAACTCCAACAGAACACTAAGCTACTAGATAAGGCACTTGGGTCTGCAATCTGTGACTTTGGCCATAGGTAAGCAGCATCTAGGGCAAAGTGAGAGAGTAAATAAAGGACTTTGACCTCACTCCAGGTGCCCCGTCCTTTCAGAGAAAGTGTGGTGCCACGTGCCATCTGCATGGAGGAGAGATTTGCGGGCACCTTGACAGATTCTTCTCTAGGCACTCCGTAAGTGCCCTGCAGCAGCTGAAGCCAAGGAGGGTGAGTTTGTATGTGGGCCATCTGGCTGGAAAGGCAGCAAGGGACCACCACCCAAATCACCAGGGCATTCCACAAAACTGGCTTCCCTCCACACCCAAGGACTTTGGATCTGCACCTAGATAGAATGAAAGGGAGAGAAAGAAACCGGTTTACTGAGGGCATGTTGGTGGCATCAATTTGTTAAGACACCACTTCTTTGTAAATGTATGTTCAATTTCACAGTTATAACATTTTGATGTCAGCCCACTGCATTGAGTTCTGTCAGATAAGATACTGAGGAACAGCAAGGGATTAGTACATTCTCATTGAAATCTGAAGCATTAAAGTAATGCTGAAAGACAACATCTCAAGGAACATTCTCAGGATGAATGACAACTTGATAGTGATCATAAGGGAATGGTCTCCCTGAAATTATGTAGCCTTAAATATAATGACCATGTTATGCTAATTTGTAGCAGAGTGATCTAATGGAACTGCTCACCACTTCACTACTGTTTTATTGCTTCTATTGCTCTGGGGAAAGTTTTTGCATGCCAGTTTGCCTTTTAGAGATGAGGATATCTGACCCACATTTTGAAAGAACAACTGTGGCACGGTGGCTCAGTGGTTAGCACTGCTGCCTGACAGCGCCAGAGACCCAGGTTTGATTCCACCCTCCAGGCAACTGTCTGTGAGGAGTTTGCACATTCTCCCCGTGTCTGCGTGGGTTTCCTCTGATTTCTCTCCACAGATGCTGCAAGACCTGAGCTTTTCCAGCAATTTTTTTTTTTTTTTTAGTTTTTGTCTCTCTGGCCTCAGGCTTTCTGAACCATTGCCCTGTCTTAATCTGTTTTGAAGCTTCTCATTTTCCGTACTAGGATCCACACTATCGTTTTCAATCTCAGAAGATTCATGTCACTCCTGTATTCCCTTCTCATCCAGCACACTGCAACTTTACAAAGGCACAACACATTTAGTAGTGTGGAGTACCCAGTCTGGGCTGTAGTGCATGGCACCACCTGACCTGTCCAGGCATCAAAACTTCATCTTGAAAAGATTAATGGCCTGTTCCACAATAGCTCAGTTCTAAGCATTGGCAGCATTGTACCTTTTGCTCTGTGGCAGTCTGAGGATTTCTTAGTGGTGTCATCTGGCAAGTATTGAGCAGTTAGCCTTTGTCTCCCAGTAGCTATCTTTGTATAGGCTGGAAAGAGGCTGGTAGCCATGAATGGTCCAGTAAAACATTGTGGTAACTGGCTGGATACCTGCCATGGACCTCGGTATCATGGTCACAAATCAGTTAAACATGGAGTGGATTGTTTTCTGCTCACGAACATTGCTGGTAATTGATAGTTTTGAATGTGGGTATTCAATAACCATGCACCTGTGGGAATCTAGTAATGGCTGAGAATCGTAATGCCTGAGTTTCTTGATTGGCCACACCAAGGGTGAATCATATGCATATGTAGGATCTGACGAACGTTCTATCAGTGACATCTTGGGAGTGCTTATGAATTGAGGTTTGATCTCTGAACCTAACTGCTGACAAATTAAGGGCACCTGTAACTTTTGAGGACTTCCAAATTGAATTGTCACCCAGTCTTTCTAAGTGTAAGTCTCTATTCAGCAGCTGGCAGTAATGTCAGACTATGGGCTTCTTTTTTGCTGCAAATCAGTGAGATGCAAAGCCAATGATAATGAAATCTGAAGAACTAGTTGCTTGCCAGTACTCCCGAGACCATGTTTTGGATGTTTTCCTACTCCTGGAGGCTGAGCCATTGCCCCTGATGTTCTTCAGTGTGCAGAATCTCTTCTCTTTGCACCTATTTCTTCTTAGACACAGAAGAACAGCTAGATTAGTGCAGACCATTCAGTTCTAGGTAGATATGAGATTATTAAGGTGATGCCTGTGTTCTGATATCTTCTTACATTGAAGTTGAATGTCATGTCCCCAGAGAAGGTAGTGTTGAACCTGCACAACAAGGTTATTATACTAAATTCATAAACCATTTCGAGTGCTATGTCCTTTTTCTCATATGTTGTCCAACAGCTTCCCAGTCTGTCCTTGGCATGAGGCAGCTGCCAGAAGCCCCCCTGCAAATGCCTAATATCATCCCTTCTGCCCATTCCACCTCCAGTCATAGCATGATTGCTGTTATTTGTCAGGATGTGGCAGTTGTAATACAGGCTTCAAATCCTTACCGTTTTGGCTTACAATTCCCTGACTTGAGTTATCTGCAGTCTCCATGACCCATGGACAGACACCCGATAAGCTTGCTGATGTGCAGCTGTCCCTCCACCTTCCCAAAGGCTACAGTCAGTCAGTATATCTCCTAGACTGACTTAGTAAGATAGCCCTAACTGACCATTCTTTTCAATAACACTTCTTTTTTTTTAACTCATTTAGAGGATGTGGGCTTTACTGTGCTCCAGTGTCTTGTTCATCTTCATCCTTCATCACTGGTTTTTGCTGATTCTCTGTTGATACAGCACCATGCTGCATCATGTAAAACTCCAAAAGCAGATGTACATATACTCTTCTTTGTTTCCTTTTGGGCCATAGCCAACTGTTAAACCACTAACTGTAAGCCACAAGCTTCCTGCCTGTCCTTTGACACTACAGTTGTTCAAAGGCAGAAGGTGTTTTGTTCTGTACTAAAGCAATAGTGACCAATGAAAAGGCAGAAAATACTTTGCTGCACCAGGGCTAAGTATGGCCTGATCCTGGCTGATGACCAGGAATCTGATCTGATGCTGTTGTGTTGCTATTGCTGAGTTGTGTAGACAGAGGGACCAGTCCAACCATAACCATTGACCACGAGGATTCCTATTTCAGTTGAAGTACTTCTAAGAAAACGAAAAGAAGTTGGCTCGTGCAGCTGTGAACTCGTCTGGAGTTGCCTCTGAGGACATTTCAATAGGTATCCATTTGGTTTTCAGTGTCAGGTTTCCCATCTGGAAATAAGTTTAATCAGGAAGGGGAAGCTAATCAAGTGCAATGTCCAATTAATATGATGCTAACTGGATTATCGCTACCTGATGGAAAGAATTTGATCCTGTCATCGAAGAAGGGAGAACTTGGTAGTTTTTCTCAATGGTGATGTTCTGATTTTTGGACTCTCGTCTAATTTTAACTCCTTTTATGCTGAACGTTCCTCACAGTGGACGTAAACTCTCATACACACTGTCATACAAGTAGAGATTAAATACAGATTGGAGGGGGATAAATACAATTACAACTGAAGTGTCCCATCTCTCCTTTGTAGCCGCTCTGTGGTCTCACTAAGCAGAATTTCCAGGGTTAAAATCGAATCGGAGATAGTAGGAACTGCAGATGCTGGAGAATCCGAGACAACAAGGTGCAGGGCTGGATGAACACAGCAGGCCAAGCAGCATCATAGGAACAGAGAGGCTGACGTTTCGGGCCTAGACCCTTCATCAGAAAAGGGGGAGGGGAAGGGGGTTTTGAAATAAATAGGGAGAGAGTGGGAGGCGGATAGAAGAGGGATAGAGGAGAGGATAGGTGGAGAAGAAACAAACAGGTCGAAGAGGCGGGGATGGGGCCAGGAAAGGTGAGTGTAGGTAGGGAGTTAGGAAGGGGATACGTCAGTCCAGGGAGGACGGACAGGTCAAGGGGGCGGGATGAGGTTGGTCGGTAGGAGATGGAGGTGCGGCTTGAGGTGGGAGGAGGGGATAGGTGGGAGGAAGAACAGGTTAGGGAGGCAGGGACGAGCTGGACTGGTTTTGGGATGCGGTAGGGGGAGGGGAGATTTTGAAACTTGTGAAATCCACATTGATACCATTGGGCTGCAGGGTTCCCAAGCGGAATATGAGTTGCTGTTCCTGCAACCTTCGGGTAGCATCGTTGTGGCACTGCAGGAGGCCTAGGATGGACATGTCGTCTGAGGAATGGGAGGGGGAGTTGAAATGGTTCACGACTGGGAGGTGCAGTTGTTTATTGCGAACCAAGCGTAGGTGTTCTGCAAAGTGGTCCCCAAGCCTCCGCTTGGTTTCCCTGATGTAGAGGAGGCCACAACGGGTACAGCGGATGCATTATACCACATTAGCAGCTGAGCATCTGCTTGATGTGGAAAGTCTTCTTGGAGCCTGGGATGGGGGAGGTGTGGGGACAGGTGTAGCACTTCCTGCGGTTGCAGGGAAAAGTGCCAGGTGTGGTGGGGCTGGAGGGGAGTGTGGAACGGACAAGGGAGTCACAGAGAGTGGTCCCTCCGGAAAGCAGATAAGGGTGGGGAGGGAAAAATGTCTTTGGTGGTGGGGTTGGATTGCAGATGGCGGAAGTGTCGGAGGATGATGCGTTGGATCCGGAGGTTGGTGGGGTGGTACGTGAGGACGAGGGGGATTTTGGTTGTTATTGCGGGGACAGGGTGTGAGGGATGAGTTGCGGGAATTGCAGGCTGGATTACCTCACTTCTGGTTTTCCCTCGCAGTGGAGTGTATATGGGGTCGAGTTCTATGTGTTTGTTGATGGCTTTCTTCGTGGAGTACCAGGCTTCTAGGAATTCCCGTGCCTGTCTCTGCTTTGCTTGTTCCAGGATCTTGGTTGTGTCCCAGTCGAATTGGTCCTGTCCATGGAAAGCCACCAATGTCATCTCAGATTCCCTGCAGCGACTGTGACAAACATTACATTGGACAAACAAGAAGGAAATTAACAACAAGGGTACACGAACACCAATGGTCACAAAAAGACGCGACCAATACTCACTCATCTCTATCCACGTGGATAAGGAAAACCACCAATTCGACTGAGACAGCACCGAGATCCTGGGACAAGCAAAGCAGAGACAGGCACAGGAATTCCTAGAAGCCTGGTACTCCACGAAGAAAGCCATCAACAAAAACATAGAACTCGACCCCATATACACTCCACTGCGAGGGAAAACCAGAAGTGAGGTAATCCAGCTCAACGGACTCCAGAGTTTTAAAAACCAGGCGGGAAAATACAACGGCGCTTCATCGGAGGCTGCACTGATGATGTTACCCAGCAGAGTAATGAAACATCTGCGGAACAACGAACCAGCTTGGCGTGCCAACCAACCACCACACCCAAAACCCGAGCTACAAATCTTCTCCTAAATAGTGTGTTTTTTAAAGCTATTCTTGAGCTAAATTGTACAATATGATTAAATGTACCCTCTGTGTATTGGTTCTAGCTAACTTAACAAATGTTTTCCTTTTCCGTACAATTTAAGTTCTCAACAAAAAGAAAACTTAAAAATGACTTGTAATACAATTAGTATAAAAATAGTTGTAAACTCTGAGCCATTTCAAAACATTCATCTTTTTCTAATCCTAGGTGACCATGAGAAAAAGTTTCACTCTTGCACAGTTGCAGTTTAAGGGCCATGGAGGAGTGATGATTGGCCACTGCCACCCTTTTTTCTATCTAGATGTAGTGCATGACTGACTTCAGGAACCGAAGGAAATCTACTTTTAAAAATGTGGCAAGTAATGCTACGTAACAGTCCATTACAGTTATAAATAACACAGGAACAGGAGTAGACCATTCTGCACCTCAAGCTTGTTCAACCATTCAGTGAGATCATGGCCTAACTCCATAGACCTTAAATTTTTCTTGAGCAGAAAAGTATTATCTATCTCTGATTTAAAATTTAACAACTGATCCAGCATCTACTGCTGTCTTGTGAAAGAGTTTCAAATATCTATCACCCTTACTGTGTGTCGCTCCTGAAAGATCTGGCCCTAAATCTCAGACTACGCTGCCTAGTTCTTGAACCTGCTAATGGAAATACCTCAGTCAACTAAGAAATATTCTGCAATGGTTCTGGCTAATTTTGTTTTAAACTTTTTGAGTAGAAAGCATTAAACCCAGAGTTTTTTTTTGTGTTTTTGTTGCACAAATATGGATTTTCATTGAATCCTACTGTACAATGATCCGACTTGATTTGTGAATGCTGAAGTCTTCCAAATCTTTCTTTATTTTAATTTCTTCATATTTGTGCCTTTCTGATTATGGATAATAAAATGCATTCACCCCTATCATTTTGCTGTTGTCTATAAATTATTTTGCCCACATGTGTAGTTAGGAACAAAATGACTACATTTCCATGACTTCCTAAGTTAAATGATTTTTTAAAATTGGAAGTAGCTTGCTAATATTACAGGAGTAAAATAGTTTGCATTTTTGTATACATTAATTGTATTTTAGTTTTTTGGATTGCTGATATAATTATGAACCAATTAAGTTTATTGCAAGGAGTACAAAGTACTACAAGATTTCTTCCAGAATTAAGGGATTGATGCACAAGGAAAGATTAGGTAGCTATTGTTTATTCTCATGAAAAGGGAAGACCGAGAGTACATGCACCAGTTTGCACAATTTGGATCCAGTTCTGAAGAAGTTATGGCAGACTCATGATGTTAACTCTATTTCTCTCTCCTCAGATGCTGTCAGACTTGCCGAGTCTCTCCAGCATAATGTTTGTTTTAGATTTCTGGCATTCATAATTTTGTTTTTATTTGGACCAGAAACCTTTCTGCTGTTCGTAGAATTAAAGCAAATCTTTTAAAGAATTAAAGCATGTTTGTTTTTTTGTTGCTATTAATTTTATATAGTGATTATAGGAGGAACATTTAAACAGGATGGTTAAATATTCAATGCAAATTGTGGAATCAGACTCCTTACTAAGTTTAAAGAAAGATATTGTCAAGGAATTGAATTTGAGGTTCCTAGAAATGCTTCAAAGGAATATTTGTGAATAAATGATATATGGGGAATGAAAGTCTTCTGCCTTAACCTGAAACTCTGCTACTGATTAGTTTCCAGAAATTCAATCTGTCTAAATATTAAATGTTGACTCTAAACACTGCATGTTGAATTCTGAAAGTGGTAAAGCTTAACCTGTGTAGGTGGGAAAATCTAGCATGACTATTAAAAGCATATTTCCTACTTCACTTTTTTAAAATAAATTTCATTCCCTGTTCCTCCTACCATATTAGGCATCTCGCCACTTCCTTAACTTTTTCAAAAAAAAAAAAAAAATTAAAGCTTTGATATGATTTTACAACTGCATCAGCAGCAATAAGCCTTTACTTGTGATACTGAATAATTTGATTATTTGTGTTTTGTTTCCTGGAGTGGTTTGGTTCAAATTTTGTGGCCCTTCCATCATCTTGGAGGCATGCAACATCCTATATAGTTAGATCAGATCATTGGTCCTGCAATCAAATGGGCACTTTGTACGTGTTGACAAGTTCCCACTTGAGCTTCATCCTTCCTTTGATTTTTTTTTTAACAATAAAATTTCTGCTAGTGGGCTTGCTCGTTGAAAGCTTAATTATACTTTTATTTGCCATTCATGGGTGAATGAACTAAAATAAATTTGAAAAGTCAAAACAAAGATATTCCTTGTTTGTAGGACGCTGGTTGGGTGTGTCATAATATACTTGGTATTAATAGGAGATTTGCCTCTCAAACAGGAAACTGACTTCAGATAAATGGGTCATCTTCAAGTTGGCAAAAAATACATCTAGTGGTGTTCTACAGAGGTCCGTGATGGTGCTTCAACTATTTGCAATCCGTATTGATGACATGGATAGTGTGGTTTATTCATATTTTCTGATGGAACAAAGATAGATGTGAGAAGTCTGGAAAGGAATATGTAGATAAAGGAGTGGATAAAAATTTTGAACTCCCTCACCCTAGGGCAAAGACCTTTGCTATTCACTTTATCCATGCCCCTCATGATTTTATAAACCTCTATAAGAGTCACCCCTCAGCCTCAGACGCTCCAGGAGCCTTTCTTTATAAGTTAAACAGTCCAGTCCCAGCAATATCCTAGTAAATCTTTTCTGAACTGTCTCCAATTTAATATCCTTCCAAAGCAGAGCAACCAGAACTGCACGCAGTACTCTAAAAGTGGTCTCACCAATGTCCTGTGCAATCTCAACATGATGAATCAACTTCTATACTCGGTGGTCTGAGCAATGAAGGCATACTTTAGTTAAAGGTACAGCTATCACACCGAAGTTGCGCACACACTTCCAGTAAAACCCACACATTCTTAAACATCTCGTGATTTATTGTTCATTTTTGGGAGCAGTAAATTCTATTAAATCCTTAATTTTCACTGTCATTAGCAACACTTGTCCTTGTCATACAATAGTATGTGCCTTGTCCTAGGCACATGACTATGATTTTAAAAGCAAGAGTAATCGAGATCTACGGCACAGGAAAAGACTCTTCGATTATCGTGTTTGCACCAGTCAAAAACAATCACCTAATTATTATAAACTCATTTTCTAGCGCTTAGCCTGCCATGCCTTGGCATTGTAAGTGTACATCTAAATGCTTATTCAAAGTTGAGGGTTTCTGCCTCCACCACTCTTAAAGGCAGTGAGTTCCAGATTCCCATCACCCTCTGAGCGAAGAAAAATGTCCTCCCACTCCTCTAAACTTTCTGCCCCTTACCTTAAATCTGTGCCCCCCCCCACCCAAGTCATTGATCTCTCTACAAAGGTGTATGATTTCTTCCTGTCTACCCTGCCTATGCTCCTCATAATTTTATACATCTCAATTATGACCCTGTCAGTCTCCCTGCTGTAAAGAAAACAACACCAATCTGTCCAATCCCTCTTTATAACTAACACTGTCCAGCCCAGGCAACATCTGGGTAAATCTTTTCTGCACTCTCTCCTGTGCTATCACATCCCTCCTTTGTTGTGGATTCCAGAATTGCACAAAATATTCTAGCTGTGACCTAACAAATGATTTATATAGTTCCAGCATCAGCTCCCTACTTTTTAACTCTGAGTCGTCATAGTCATACAAAATGGAAACAGACCCTTCGGTCTAACTAGTCCACGTTGATCATGTTCCCAAACCATACCAGTGCCACTTGCCTGCATTTGGCCTGTATCCTCCAAACCTTTCCCTATTAATGTACTGATCCAATGTCTTAAATGTTGTAACTGTCATCTATAAAATGGTTAATGTTTTGGATCTGCATCTTCCTGTAAGAGGTAGGAAATGAAAGAGAAAGTGCATAAAGGATCCGTATTGTTGCTATTGTTAATGCTGTCCCACCAAACAAAGTTTCTTTCTCATTTGGATCATCTGAGAGGATTTTGTTAAATCGGATTTGAGTAGACTTCCTTGTAGGATTAAACTATGCAATTATTGGAACCCATTCAGACTAGTGCTGTCACAATCTACTTATTTGACAATGATGAGTGTAGCAATTCTCAACTTCATAATCCATACAAATCAGCACTCAAACATGACTAGTATGCAGTGGAAATATTTTAGGAATTAATTTGTTCTTTGAGGTGAATAAGGGACTATCAGAAGCAACTTCACTACAAAGGGTCATTAAACAAGGGTTCGCAGCAT
This sequence comes from Rhincodon typus, assembly GCF_021869965.1. Classification (NCBI taxonomy): domain Eukaryota; kingdom Metazoa; phylum Chordata; class Chondrichthyes; order Orectolobiformes; family Rhincodontidae; genus Rhincodon; species Rhincodon typus. The sequence continues at coordinate 21,678,916 of NC_063355.1, read as the reverse complement.
AGAAACGTGTTGTAAAATGCCTGATCTTTTTAAAAAATGCTTTGATTCTGTTTACACTTCTAACTCTAATGTTTAGACCTTTTCTTGAAGGTGCTGCTGATTTGAACAGAGCTGTTTTGCAAGGCCTAGCGTTCTTTCCATTCACAGGCATATCTTGGATAACTAGCTTGCACTGGAAGCTACATTTGCATTTGAACATATCCTTTCATATGAAGGTCTAGGTGTCTGTTCAGCTCTACTGTGATATGAAAGTCTCTTCTGTTTGGTGACCAAGATGCAAGGTACTTAGAAAGTCTAAGTCTTTGGCAGAAATTCTGCTTTCTTGTTGTTCTGATGAAATGATCACTTTGGGAAGTAGACTCAATATGAAGACTTGCAGTGAGTGTGTGGCTTAACTTCACTGAAATAGTAAATAACTGACCTGGAAGTATTTTATGTTGAAACTATACCAAGAATTGAGAAGACTATAGGGTGGAATGGTGGTTCAGTGGTTAACACTGCTGCCTCACAGCGCCAGGAACCTGGGTTTGATTCCACGCTCGGGCGACTGTCTATGGGGACGTTCTCTCCTTGCCTGCGTGGGTTTCCTCCCACAGTCTGAAGATGTGCAGGTTAGGGGGATCGGCCATGGGAAATGCAGGATTATAGGGATAGGGTAAGGGGAATGGGTTGGGTGGGATGCTGTTCAGAGGGTTGGTGTGGACTTGATGGGCCGAATGGCCTGCTTCCGCATTGTAGGGATTCTATGATTATCACTTCCAAAGCATTGTTTCTTGTCAGAATCATTTAACTATGATAGCACTTCAGAAAGTGGCACGACATAACATTATCTCATAATTTCTTTAAACTCCAATTAATACCTTCAGTTTCCTTATTTTAAAGCGTGTGGAGGAACTGGAAGAAGGATGAGTGATAAAACAATGGATTTAAGTTTTGACTGTTGACTCTTGTACTATAATATTACAAAGTGGCTGCTGAGCCTTATTTTAATTGCTTGATCTTTTCAATGCTACTCCAAAAAAAGTGTACTTCTTTGAATAAACATGCTTGTAATGGTGCACTGCAACATATTTAAATTGTAGACAGTCAATAGATTTAACATTAGTGTATAACAATTGTTATCAGCACCAATTACTGAACTTATTGTTTTCAGTCAACCAACAGTAAGTGCAAAATCTGGTTGCCTTTCTGATTTAGTTTTTGGAAACGCAAAAATTTGTAAACCATTGTACATGGACATAGTTTACTGATACTTGGAACAGTCAAACAAAGTTGGACAAGTTGAGAAAAGGAAAAAAAAATCCTAAAACTATAGCACATCTAGCATTGCTAAATGGCTAAAGTTTTATGCAGGAGCTCAAAGCAAATTAAAGTCTGAGTTGGTTAATCAGAAGTACTGAAACCTGTAACATCAAAGGTTTGAGTACAGCACAAATTTAACTGACAAAAGAGGTGAAATCAGGATGATTTCTGAAAATTGCAACAAAGCCCATATTTGTGCCAAGCATGTTTGGTGCACCACCAGTTGTGATAGAAACCAGTTTCTCAGTTAGAATCTATTTTTCAAGCATTTTTTTTTTTTTTTTTTTTTTTAAAAAATCATTGCAGATACCCTGACCCTCCTCAGGGACAAAAGAATGACCAGATCCTATTTAGTCTTAGATCCTTAAAAATCATGTGCACAGAAACAACTACTTGGGCTGTTTCTCTCACATTGATGGATTCATTGAACGGCAGTGAGAAGCATGCAGTCCCTCGGGCTCTGCTGTTCTTGCTAAAAGCAGCCTTCTGAAAAGATTCCACTTACCTTGCTGCTCTGAAAGCACCAGGTGACCTGCTTTGGATTGTGTTATTATTTTTTTTTTGGTTCTTAAAGACTTTGAATAAAAAATCAGAGGCCACAGTCACTACTTATCTAATTACTTTGTCACATGCAAGTCATTTCTTGAGATTTTCCAGAAGATGGCAAACATGGAATTATGCTTCATTGCAGACTTACCTTTTGCTACTGGTTGGAAGAATACACTGTTGAGCTGTCACACTGGCCTTTCGCTTGTCAATTTTGTTTGTTTGAAGCATGCTGTTCAAGGGAAGACTATCCTTGAATTCACTGTGCACTATTGTGTATTGTTTTTTCCCCTTTTCAACTTCTTGATATGCTTTGACATATAAGACAAAAATTCTTCTACAATTGTGAGCAGAAATTAATTTTCCCATTCTGTGTAGGAGTTGTGTATTTTTGGTTGCTTTCTAGATTGTTCACGTTCATCACTCATCATTATTGCTTCACCTTATGTCATTGTACAGCTGGTCTTGCTGCAGGTGGGCTGCTGGTCTTGCTGCAGGTAGGCTTCTGGGTCTGTGTCTCTGGAACATCGAGAATGTTGCTGGCTGCTTTCATGTGTAGATGGGAGTGGTCACTTCTGTGATCATGATTTGTTTCTGGGGTCCCTGGTCAACTTTGTGTTGCTTGGATGTGGGCATGGCAGCATTCCTGGTAATTTTTCTGCATCCTGCTCAGTACTATTAGAGAAATGGTTGAAGCAAAAACCTGCAGGTCTACAGAGAACAGAGATAGGAATGAGACTAGCTTAGCTGTTGCTGAGAGACTGCGTGAAAATGGTGGGTTAAATAGCCTCCTGTACTGCTGGTACTATAATACACTGGCTTCACACATCTAGTATAATTCATATTTGCATTGCCACCCTCAAAACTTAATTTACCCTGCAATGATAGTCCATCTGGTCCAAACTGAAACACAAAACCATAAGCTGGCAAAGTCTGTTAACAGCATGCATTTTCCTCTAGTTGCGTAGCTTCCAGAAGTGCAAATCTATGTGGCATGTGATACCAGTGACATTGGCTATCAGAGACATGCATGTAGGTGGTGCGGTCTACTATTAGAGACGCTCAATCGTGATCTACATGGTGAAGACCATGGCACTTGTTGGACAAAACCAGAAAGTAAACTACAGGTCCAATTAACCTGTGATTCCTGCATTCTTTGGCTATTTTTGCTTACATTTGGGCTAGTCAGCCTGCAAGAAATTTCCATTACAATGTCTTTGGCAAGTGGTGAAGTTGATGTGGTCTGCAGAAGGGTATAGACAGGTTAATTTAGTGGGCAAAAACTTAGATGGAATATGATGTGGGGAAATGTGAGGTTATGTACTTTGGTAGGAAGAACAGAGGAGCTGAGTATTGTTTAAATGGAGAAAGCTTTCTGGAGTCTATGGAATAGAAGGATGTGGGAGGAGTCTTTCATGAATCTCAAAAAACTAGCATCCAAGTTCAGTATGATTTAAAAGAAATCAAATGCAACGTTGGCCTTTTGTTTCAGAGGTGATGGAGTTTAAAAGTAGGGCGATTCTGCTAAAACTCTACAAGGCACTAGTAATACCACAATAGGAATACTGGGTCCCTTATCTAAGGAAAAATATATTGGTATTGGAGGCAGTCCAGAGAAGGTCCAGGCAGCTGACACAATGTGTGAGGCTCTGTCTTATGAGAGGTTGAGTAGTCAGTGGAATATAGAAGAATAAAAAGCGATCTTATTGAAACATACACCATTGATAGGAAACTTGACAGGGTGAATGCGGAAAGATTGTTTTCCTTTGTGGGGCAGTCTAGGACCAAGGCATAATCTCAATAAGGAATTGCACATTTAAGACACATGAGGAATTTCTTTTCCCAGAGGATTGGGAGCCTGTGGAATTCTTTACTACACAGATCTGTTGAGGCTGTCATTAAGTATATTCAAGGCTGAAACAGATTTTTAATCAGTAAGGGAATCAAGGGTTATCGGAAAATGCAGGAAAGTGGAGTTGAGTATCATCCGATCAGTCATGATCTCGTTGAATAGAGCAGACTCAGTGGGCTGAATGGCCTATTTCTGCTCCTACGTCTTATGGTCTCGAATGGTCTTAATCCTTAAGCATGCATAGCATTGGGTGTAATAAAAGGCCTCAAGTGTGGCATTGACTTTATTGGTAACTAGACGAATATGGAATTAAATCTGTTGAAGCATATACAAATTTTCGGGGGTTTGTGAAGATTTTATCAGGAAATGTAGTGTAATAATTTAAAGAAGGAAATTAAATTTTTCTCAAATGTCTTAGGATATTTTAATAGTTGACAGCTGCTTCAATAGTTGCCTTGTACGATTGGGAATGAATTGAGCTTAACCTTGCCTGACCATATTAATTATTACTGGCAGACTAACAGCCCTACATCTCTGTATGCAATTCACTGTGGCCTCATGATTTTTGCCAAGTTATGCAGTTAAATAAGGAGAAGTCAAGTTGTAATTTAATGTAAGGAATGTCACTAATCTTGCCAAATACTATAAATTGGCCAGCTTTTCACAGGAAAAGAAAGATTTCCCCTCTGGTACTGATGATGGCTCCTTGTTCAGTTATTCTGAGTTCTGTCCAGTAACAGTGTGATTATGGACGTTAAACATATTCCCTGAGGTTTTTATAGCTTATTTAATATTGAAATCACTCGTATTCAATTTCCTCAACTCTTTTGAAGTCAGGAACTATATAGCCTTAAATGCTTGGCATAATTAACAACTGGCATATAGTCTAAAAATGTCAATGTCAGTGCCAGAATTTGTATGCAAATTGTGAAATCAATGAGTCACCTGCTGTTGAAGTAAATGTTTTGTCACTTAATTTTTGCAAACCAACATTTATAACTAGTAAAATGTTCTGCAATATGTTACTTGATGGTAAATAGAAAACAGCACAAATGGACATAGAACATTAGCTTGTCTTGATTTTGTGTTTTAATAATTGATTTAATTTCTAGCCTAAAATTTGTTTAACTGTGCAACACAATTGATCTGTATGTTCTCTAATTCACATTTTTTGACTTTATTGCAGCATACTCTGTGTATACAAAATGTCTTTTTTTCTAGTTCATGAAAGTCTCGCATTAAATTTGAGAGTAGGATACAGCCAAACCTGGTTAAAGCAGTTAGGTCGTAGTACCTGTAAGATGCTTTATTAAAGATAAAGTTTCCAAGCTGACTTTATCTTGAATACTACGGTGCTGTTTGAAACAGAATTATAACCTGTTATTTGTTATACTGTTATGTCTTCACTTAATTTTGATATTACTCTTAAAACTTAATATTGCAACAATGATTTTTTTTTTTCTACAGCTTCCAGCAGCATGGTTCACCATGTTTGATGCAGTACTTATTCTGATCCTTATCCCAGTGAAAGACAAAGTTGTAGATCCTATCCTAAAGAAGAAAGGCCTGCTGCCTTCATCTTTGAAGAGAATTGCTGTTGGCATGTTCTTTGTCATGTGCTCTGCAGTGGCTGCTGGTAAGAATTTTGAAATTTTTTTCAAACACTACTTGATTTTCTAGTGTAAAATAGACACTTTCAGGTTATAAAAATGCTTGCTGCCAGTGCATTTATAAATTGGAGATAAATATCACATCCTAAATGTTTTGTGATTTTTTTTATTTTGTTTCTAAATACAAAATTTAATCATTTTGCAATTGTGGGATGTGAAATCTGTTAAAGGTAAAACCACTGATTCTGAAATCAATGTGCATGCCTGATATAAAAACCTAACAGTGCAATATACAATTTTGTTTGAAAAATCAAAGTGAAGTGCCAAAGACTATAGTGCAGGACAGTATCCCAAGTTTAAAGAGATTTGCTTAAATATAATGTAATGAGTTAGGAATCTTTAATTTGTGGATTTTCAGTCTGAGGATGTTGGGATTGGAAAAAGACTAACAGTATCTAATTAAGAATAGAATTGAGTTGTCATAACCCTTCCTAGTTTATAGCCAAATGCAAGTGAATCTAGGAACTCCTGTTTTATGATTTTGTTGCTCGTTTCTGTAGGCTATGCTCCCCTCTGTCTGAAGAGGAACTGCAAGCTAACAGGAAGGATTTAATACTGAGATCACCTAGTATTTGAATTGATTCCAAGATCGCTTTTGCATTTACAAATATCATTATCTGCTATGACCATCAGGATTGAGTACTTGCTACTGATGCTGGTAATACCTGTACTTATTCACCACATACATATCAAGGAGCTATTCTAATGTGTGGGGTGATACAGTGAAGGCAATGAGGATAGTATGCTTCCCTCTTTAGAGTGCCTCATTATAAGCTGTGCGCAACAGAACACTAGTGGAATGAGGAAGTGGGCCATATGATTAAAGTGAAATTGTGCATAACTATAGTTTTATGTGAACAAATATAATTTTATTATTTCTGTTTCAGTTGGAGTAGACTAAAAAGTAGCACAAACCAGTGCCCCTTGGTGGATTTGTCAGATATAACTTACAATAATAGTGTAACTAGACTGGAGTAAAGAAATGGAAACTATATTTTAAAGAAATGCTTAGTGGTATACTTCCAGACTTTTCATGCATCACTTCATTATATTTTGAATAATGCCAGAGAGACAATTTCCTCACTCTGAAGTTGTGATTTAGCTGCATTAAATTAACTAAAATGCATTTTGTATATTCCTATCACAACTGAACAGAAAATGTGGCAACATATTTGAAAGACAAGCCAGCAACAGTAAACTGGAAGAGATTTTTGAGTCTACCCTTGCTATATAGTAATTTGTACTCCTGGATCTCTCTTTAAACTCCTGAACCCGACTTATATCTGCACCTTCCATGTATTCTTCCTACCAAACTGTACTGCTTTGCACTTACCTTTGTTGGGCTACATTTGCCAATTTTTGGCTCTTTCTGCAATGTATTAGTGTTCTCTTGTAATATTTGCAGTGTTATATGAATTCCAGAATGGCTTGATTAGTTGCTCTATGACATGGACCTTGAATGTTGCTGACGAGACATACCTGAAAGGGCAAGAATTCTAAATTTCAAAGGAAGCAACAATTTATGCTGCATTAGGAATGGGCACTAATTGGTTGGCGATTTAAACTCTGGTTGAAGCATTATTGTGAAGCATGCACCAGGGAACATTGTTCCCCACCCTTTTATTTAATTCAAATAAAGGTACTACGCCTCAACATGTTGCTTTATCCTGCAGAGGTCAAGTTCCTGTGTTTGACTTAATGTTCAATATCTGTAGCATAAATCAGCCACATTGTGAGCCCAAATGATAAGCTTTAGTGGATGCTGATGTAATTCATGTCACGATTTGGGCAGCCCTTGCTGAAAAAATCCTACCAAGGAATAACCCTGACATTAAATATTACGTCCTGAGTTTTGCAAGCATGGGATGGTTGAGTACAGCTTGTCCTCTGCCTGTAGCAAACAGCCAAAAGAATGTGCTGATATAATCTGCCAGTCATTTAGAATATATAATATTGTAGCCCGTCCCCTGTTTTTTTTCATGGTAAAGCCTTGACCAATCAGAACACTTCTTTGTTCACTTTTGAAATTTGGTATGTTTACTTCTAACCTGAGTGCAAACTTTGTTTGGCTTTATTGCTGAAAAAAGAGAATCATTATGATGTTGCAGAGAAATGTTTTGTCAGATACAGATTCAATGACTATTATAGTATTAAGTTTATATGTTTATTTAAGTGATTGGGGTGAAGTGTTGTAGTAACTGGATTATTTATCTGTGAGGGGATAGCAAATAATTGAACTTTAACGTGAACATAAATCAGATTTTAGAAATAAAGTTTCAGTTTCTAAAGGTAAATCTCTATAGTTTTAATTTGCTACATTTTAATTTTCTGTCATTTTAGTAGTGAACATGAATTTTGTTATGAATTCTTGGTAATTGTTGCAGGATAGGTTTATTTTTGAATACAGTTTTATTGTTAGTCCTCGTTTTTTGTTTTTTTTTTTCCTTGAATTGGGTATTTCTGGATAGTGATGGAATAATATGTCCTGTTGTCTTTTTGTGATCAGGGAATTAGCAATCTGGTTGCTTGCAGCTTCATTCATAATTACAATTCTCTTAGTTGATTAAACAGAAGTAAATACGCTGAATTATAGCTGATGTTTTATTTAAATCTGTTATAGATAACCTGGGAACAAATCCTTTTGCACAATTCCTTTCCATGTAAAGTCATGAAATAGCCTTTATTCTTTAACCAGTACCATGAGAAATAATTTATCTCTCTCTCTTTTGGTATTTTGTACCAGTTGACTGATGGCCAATCCCACGTTATAATAGTGACCACACATCCTAGGTACTGCATTGACTAGGAATTGCTTTAGCACATCATAAGATCAGGAAAATTACGTAATTATTTTCAGTTTACAATGCAGTAAACGAGAATGAAGATTGTAGCTTGCAATCCATGGTACCTGTTCATGCTATCTGGACAAGCTCACATTGTTATGAGGAGAAGTTGTATGTAGAACAAATCTTCAATTTGTATCTAAACAGTTGTTGCATATGAATTTGAAGTAGACTGTTTTTTTCAATAAGATTTATGGCTGATCTGTTTGTGTTTCAAATTCCACATTTCTATCTGCCACTGATATAACCCGAATTCCCCTGTGATTCCAGAACCTATCCACCTCTGCCGTAAAAGTATTCAATGGCTCTCTACTGCCTTCTGAAGTAGAGTGTTTAAAAGGCACAGAACCCTCAGTGGAAAAAAAAATTCTCCTCATAAACTGCCCTGAAAGGATGACTTCTAATTTTAAAGCAGTACGTACTAGTTCTGTTCTGACCTACAAGTGGAAATCCTTTCCGTGTTCACCTTGTCAAGATCATACAGGATCTTTTACACTTCAATCAAATCACCTGTCGCCCCCTCTAAATTCCAGTGGAAACAAGTTCAGTTTGTCCCATCTATCTCCATAAGACAACCCACTCATTGCAGATATTGATATAGTAAATCACCACCTCCAATACACTTTTATGTCAATCCATGATATCCATGTGACATTACCTGAGAAGGAATGGAGTATTAAAGTAAAGATAAGGAAGAATCTGAAACTTACTGGTAAGTATAGAGATATATCTCGGTGTCTCAAAACACCAGCCTGTTCGGTACAGTGGTTTGATACTCTCTCAAGTTCTTGCTGAATCAACAATTTTTGTTCTGGAGCAGTAAAAAGTACAATTAATGTGCATTGGACATAGAAACATGAGCAGCAGTCAGGCCATTGGTGCAAGTGTGCTGTGAAACATATTTGGTGTTCTTAGAATTGGTAGTCTTTCTCAAGATGGTATCAATATAGACTTGAGATGTCGTCTCTGTGAAGTGAATAGAGAAGGTGTAGATGTTTGTAAAGTTCATCTTGTATGAATAAACTATACCATATTTTAAATGCCATTTGGTAAATACAGTCATATGCTCATTCACGTTTTTCTAGATCTTCATTTTAGACCATACCTTCCTGTATTTATTTTCAATAGGTTACACCTCATTCAGCTTTTTTGCTAAACGAGGTATTGCTTTTACAAGCTCTGCCTACTTTATTTAGCCATTTTATTCAAAAATCTACAAAGATGACTAATGTGGAGTTGGAAAAATTGAATCCTGATTCTGTGATAAGTACAGCTTGGTGAATGCAGTAACCAGTTGCAACCAATGGCAGACAGAACCATGTCAAAAACAAGAAGAGGAGAATGATAAAGAGAAGTGAAGATCAGCCAGAGGAGCTTGAGATTGAAATAGTTGAGGAGAGCAAGGTGCACCAGGAAGTAAATGGAAGAGAGGGAAATGGTCCAGAAATGAAGTGGAGCAATAGAGTATAATATACAGGAAATCAGAAGCCATTCCAGTTTAGGACTCCACAGTAGTGGAAATGTAGCATGGCAAGTAACTGAGTAATAGAAGTGAAGATCTGTGGAAGAGAATATCAGAATTTAATTTATGTTTCTTCTTTGAAAATCCCCTTATTGGTAATGTTTCTTAATTTTGTGGGGAGACTGATCCTTTTTCCACAAGATATTTGAACTTCATTACAGTCTAGTTATGCTGCTGCAATGTGTCACGCGGAATTTACTCTTGGAAAGGAAGGAGTATTAATGACATGGGAAAATAAATTGAAACTGCTCAATTTTGCCACATTTTTATGAATGTGGATTATGTAGTATTAACAGGTAAAGTATAGGAGGAAAAGAGACATTGAGGTGGTGGTTGACCTTCAAATAAAAAGTGTTTTCCTTGCTCACGGCCTATCAAAAACTGTGACAGGAAGTTGTCCTACAGTAGTCAGCAACCTTTGCATCTGTCAGTGAGACCTTTTTATTTTTACAAAGCTGAAGGTAGATTCTACCCATTACTAGAGCAGTTATATCAGCTGAAGATACAAAGGTCATAGCTACTGCCATTAGCCTTTTGATAAGATTGCCATTCTAAGCAGTGGTGCACCTAAAATGTAATCTATCTTGATGTGACTGTTTGTTTGCTATTCTAAACCATGATGCAACTGAAACAACATCTGTTGAAAACAATGGTGTGACCATAAAATGGGTCAAACATAATCTAATCGGTACAAGTGTATCAAAAATCTTGTAAAACAAGTAAACAATCCTAGAAAATGTTGGCATGTTAGGATACAAGAACTGCATTTATTGTTAGCTTAAAAATTGTGCTTTTTAAGATATTATGTTGTGAAAAATGTATGTTTAGGCACCTTATCTTCATGCTTGTACAGTACATCTGAACATATTTTCTGAAAACACTTTTGTATTGTTTCCTAATGGGCCAAGCCTTAATGTGCTTTCCACACTCACTTTATACAGCACATTCTAGTCAAAATATTTCAGTTGTATTTAAAATTATTGTCTCCAACCAGTTCTTGCTGAACAGCTGTAGGTTACAGCATCTAAGGTATAGTATAGTTTCATCTTATGAGGTGAACTTTACACATATACGTCTTTTCTATGATGTGTCTGTTTAAGAGCTTAGTAAGTAATGTGCACCATTTGTGCCTTTGAGTCATACATGCATTTCTACTGAATTAGCTAAGCTCAGCTGTTGCAATCGGATTGCTAGAAGCAGTTTTGCTGAGGAAAAGCATCTGTTACTGACTTCTGTAATGTAACTTCACCCTAACCATTGAGGGGGAATAAGATGAGATCAGTGTCAGTTGTGAGGCCCTTCCTTCTCTTTTCCAATCGCCACTGTCATCTTTCCACTTAGGTAAGATGGAGGAGGGCTGCCAGTGTCATGATTCTGAAGTGAGGGGTTGACTTTAGTTAGATGTTTTAAGTTGCATCACATTTGGACAGATTTTTTTTTTAGGTCAACAGTTTGTTTTACAGGAGGTTAACTTTTAAGCAAGCAGAAGTCCCCTTAGTTATTTATAAATCTACCTATAGAATAACTATCATTTCCTTAAGCACTTTTTTAAGCTACATTTTCTCAATAATTCTTTTCTTTGTATGTTCTTTTTTCCAATTTGTAATAAATGCAGATCATAAAATGGGCTTCAAAGACCATTTCACAGTATTATCTTAGGAGAGAGAATATTAATTACTGTGTGCCTGATTAAAAATTAAAATATATTTAAAAGGCCTCAGTAAAAACAATTTTTAATGTGGTGGTTTTGATGATGATGATAGACCAAACACTAGAATTATAATTTTTATAATTAACTGTTAGGGGGCATAATGTAGTATGCCTTTAACTCCAGATAGTGTGCTGTTTCGAAGTGAATGTCAGTTGTGAATGATCTCAAAACAAATACTATTCAGTAACAAAAGCTAGAATATTCCCATTGAAAGATCCTGTGAAGTGTGCATTTGTCCATCTTTTGTCACAACTAGTTTCAATCGGTAATTTGTCATCAGAAAATTGATTCTGTACCTCAAATAACCAGCAAGGGTTCAGTAAAATTATTCCATGTTGAATATTTTGGCCATTGATGCTATTTTGATAATCATGTTCAGAGTACTGGCATTTTGAAAATTGAGCAATATTATACATGAAAGTAATTAAATCGTCAATTTTTGAAGGTTTGAAGTGCATATTTTTAATTGGAGACCAGTCAGTGTTGCAGTGAAATAAGACTTTAGACTTTTTTCTGAAGAAGGGTCTAGGCCCGAAACATCAGCCTTTCTGCTCCTCTGATGTTGCTTGGCCTGCTGTGTTCATCCAGCTCTACACCTTGTTATCTCTTTAGTCTTGATGAATTCTTTGAAGTTAACCAAATAATACTCCTAAATTTGCGCCTAATTCACTCTGTATATTATGTTGATTGATTAAGATTTTCGAATGCAGTAACTGATCTCTTGGTCAGATTCAATAGTGGGGAAGTAGGGTGGTCTTTAAATAGAAAGTCTCAAACCATTTTTTTAAAAAAAAAACTACCCATCCTTCTAACAAGACAGTTTAAACCAACTCATCATTGTAGAACTGTGCAGTTAATTCATAGTTGCTTGACTGGTTTTGTCTTTCAGTTCCAAAGATTGATTTCTCACCATTTACTACTTGTGCCTTATACTATCCCTGACATGTTGAATTCTCAAACTGTTTTAGTTGTGGAAATTTAACTAAATGCTCTAGTTTGGCATGCTCCTGGGCAACAGTAAAATAGGGATACAAACCTAAGGTTCTCACTGTCTTCCAATAAAATAGCTTATTCTAAGAAATTGGGTAGTAACAAAATAAGAAATTAGCATCTGGAAAGATTTTTTTCCATATCAAGCAACTAGTTTTAGTTTTGGTTTTTCTGCATTTAAAAAGAAGAAATTGTACATTGCTCAATTATTTCATTTTTAACATTTGGAGATTTTGATGACTGGTATAACTAATACACTGTTTATCTGCACACTAACTATTAAATTCCAGTAACCACCCCCCCTCACCTCATTATAGTAGCTCCTCTCTAAGTTTCCTACATATCTAGCCTCTAGCAGGTAAATGCCTTAATTAAAACTGAACTATTCATGAAGACATTGTCATATCAGTAGCTAGTAATAATGGGTAATTTAAGGTTTACTTTTCACTTCTTTTTAAAATTAATTCACGAGATGAAGGCATTGTTGGCTAGGCCAGAATTTATTGCCCAGCATGCAGTTAAGAGTGAAGCACATTGTGGTCTGGAGTCATGTATAGACTAGACCAAGTAAGGGCCACAGTTTCCTTCCCTAAAGGACATTGCTGTTTTTCAGGAAAAATGCAGTTGATTCACTAATGATTTCATTTGAGTTTTTTTGTTTTTATTGAATTCAAATTCTACCATCTGCCATGTCAGGATTTGAACCTGACTTGGACTGAACATTACCTGGGTCTCTGGATTAATAGTCCAGCAATAACGCCTCTAGGCTGTTGCCTCACCTTAGTGTTTTGTTTAATGAAGATGAATTGGCAAAACTGCATTATGATTTAGCATTGGGAATTGAATTTTATATAGTCAGATGTAGATTTGTAAATTTAATGGTTTGCACGATGATGTGCACAAAGCAATAATTTTCAAAGAGAAATTTGAACTTCAATTTAATAGCTAAAAGAATGACATGAAAGTACTTCGCATTGTAAGTTGTTCACTGTGTCAAAAGACAAAAACTCTATTGACTAAAGGCTTGACTTGTGGACAGCTGATACTTTCTATCTTAGAATAGAGAGCCCACTTTCAAAAAATACACTGCACAGGTACATATTAAAGGACAGGTACTGTCCTGTAAGCATATATTCAATTCTTCCAGAAACAGCCAAAAATAATTCTTGGTTCTTGAGAGCTTACTATTCTTTTTCCAGCCTGTAACCCTCGAGCTGTACTTCACGGTGAGATTATTAAAGAATCCTCCCTCTAGAGCAAGCTAGGCAAATCCTTCTACTTTGCTGAAACTCAAGAAATTGGTTCTTGATTGAGCTGTTGCCCACCACCCCCCATTCTAGAAACGAAATTAAATCTGTAAAATATGTTTGTCTTGTTAGACATAAACCATTACATGAGAACGGAACCAAAAAAGCCTGAGAATTAGTGGGTTACATATTTTTTGATCACCAAATATTCTGTTTCACAATTTGTGTACATATCACTTCTTCTGTTTTGTTTTTCGCATCAGGAATTCTGGAAGATCAACGCTTGAATAGCCTACAAAATGGTACTATTGAGCAACAGATTGGGAATGTGTGGTACAATGCTGCACCATTATCAATATGGTGGCAAATTCCACAGTATATAATGATCGGGGTCAGTGAAATATTTGCAAGCATAGCAGGTAAGTATGGAGAACAAAGCTATTGGTCTTTAGATTATTCAAATAATTGTCACCTTGTACATCCTCAAGGATTTTGTGTACATAATTTTGCTGCTGAAAATAAATCAATATTCTTTTAACTGCAAGGCAAGAAAGCAACTAAATTCAGCTAATTTCATTTAGATGTGAAGATCAAGTATTGTGGATGTTTTATGAATGAGATTGAAAGACAAACTTGGAATTCATTTCTAGGTTGCCATGTGTATATATTTTAACATTGTTCAGGTTGGCCTCTTTGAATTTACGATATAACAAAATTGCACTTCAACCACTTGTACTCAGCAGGAAGCAAATGTTGCTACCAAGTTTTCATACTCCCAATTTTAGTTTCTATTCAAAATGCCATAACTTATACACACACGCACACACGTTGTCCTTGCCTACATAAGGACGGCTGGGAAAATGTAACTTGCCTATTCCAGAAAATGACAGATAGTGGTTGCACATGCTGCTTTTAAAATTTTGATTTGTTTTCTATGTTTCTACCTGTCTCGCTGTTGTCAAGAACAATATTTTTGTTGAGCATCACTGGCTAGGCCAGTATTTTATTGCTCATTCCTAACTGCCCTTGAAGGTAGTAGTGAGCTAACACCTTGAACTGCTGCAGTCTAAGGGGTGTAGATACACTTAGTGTTGTTAGAGAGTTCCAGGATTTTTGATCCAGCAACCGTGAAGGAATGGTAGCATAGTGCCAACTCGGCATGGTATGTGGTTTGGAGGGGAACTTGCAGGTGGTGGTGTTCCCATGCATCTGCTACTCTTGTTCTTCTGTGTCATATTGTGTTTTGAGTAAGTTATTTGTTACCTCTTTGGAACTTGACTAAATATTTTGTAAGTCACACCACGGCAATATTGTATTCATCTCTGACATTTCAACATTTAATTCTAGCTACACAAATCAAATACTTGATGCTTTTTGATGTATCACATTATTAATCAAGATGGAAGTTTAAAGTTGACTGACTTTTTTTTTGATGCAGAATGCACTGAAATTCTTTCAGGATCACGTTTTAGTTTGCCTTACATTTAGTTGTATTTATTTCATTTAATGAAGCTGCTAGGTAATGACTAAAAATTGATATCAATCGGGTGCAATTGATTTGTAAACCAATAAAACATTACTGAAACCAAGGTTAATATTGGGTATATGAAAACAGAAGTTGCTGGAACAGCTCAGCAGGTCTGGCAGCATCTCAAGAGAAATCGGTGTTAACATTTTGGGTCCAATGACCCTTCATCAGAACATTCTGTCTGTAGAGTACACATGGCCAAATCCTGGATGTTCACTCATCCCAGAGATGGTTTGATACATTTAGGATCTTGTGTGACATTTTATAGATATCCAGTGTCAAATAAGGTGGTCTTTGATACCTTGTAGTTGTAATTAAGTTTAGCAGTTTTTCCTTGGTTGTGTTAATATCTAACTTTTTTCAATATAATTGTCAGTAAATTACTTCAGTTAAGCACAAGTGATTTTTTTAAAAAAAAAATCAGTCTTCTCGAAGAAAATCTGTGGATCAAATGTGGACTGTCAAATATGCTGGCTTTACTACACTAAACTATATTTTGTGCATTCCACTGCATGTTTTATCTGTAAACATAACAAACCTTGCATTGTCTTTTGCCAGAATCATGGCATCAGGCAGATTAAAGAAACCCCCTTATCTTGTGGTTGAATTAGCTATCAACTACCATGTTAAAACAAAATGGTCATCGTGCAACTTCAAAATATAAAGACACGATATTCAACCAAGAGGTTCAACTTCATGAAACACTTAAAATTAATGTTCATTTGCCCTATACAAAGATTAGTTGCATAGGCTTGAAGCTAGCCATGAAGTTGTCAGTGAGGAGCATTATATTGCAGCCCAGAATACATAATAGGTAATTTAATAATCCACCCAGAATCCACCTAATTAATCATCTTCTCAGCCTCCAATGCCAGTATATCTCCTGAGATAGTAGGAACTGCAGATGCTGGAGACTTTTCAGAGATAGTAGAAACTTTTTCTGAAGAAGGGTCTAGGCCCGAAACGTCAGCCTTCCTGCTCCTCTGATGCTGCTTGGCCTGCTGTGTTCATCCAGCTCTGCACCTTGTTATCCCAGTATATCTCCTGTCTGGTAAAAGGATTAAGATTGTTCATTGAATTCCAAAGTGTGGTCTAACTAGTACCTTGTAGTTTTAGCAAAGTCTGTGTATTTTCATACTTCATTTCCTTTTGGAAATATTGGCCAGTATTCCATATGCCTTCCCTATAATAGTGATTGTAATGAGGTCAGCCAGGTGGACCTCAGAATGAGTTCCCAGATTGGGGCTGGTCCGATCAGGGAGCTCCAGCTGACAGATAAGAACAAGAATGTCATACATCCTGTGCGCTCAGAGAGCTGGAACAGTATCAAGGACTCTCCACGTGTAAATAAAGGATGACTTGTTGACAGGAAACCGGCCTCTGTGGAGTTATTTCACCTATTATTTATTGAACTTGGATGCTGACTTCTTGTGATTCGTGCATGAGGGCCCTCAAGTCCCTCTGCGGCTTTCTGTAGTCTTTTCCTATTTTAAATAATGTTTAGCTCTTCCTGCCATAGTGCATAACCTTGCATTTTAAAGTGGTTGTCTGAGATTAGGTGTTGGTGGGGATTAATTAGGTAAAAGGTGTTACCACTTCAGGCAGCAATTACAATCTGTTGATCTTTGGGTTTAGTGAGACAGGCCAAGGAGCAGGAAGGCAACCTGCTGCCAGGAGGCAAGGTGGAACTTTAAAATGGGTCAATGAAGTTGACAGCCATTCATTTAACCCACTTAGCAGGTTTTACTATGCGTTTTCCAGCAGCTGAAATAAGGTGAGGGCTGGAACAACATGTCTTTGCATCACTCCTTGTGGGGCAAGAAAGCTCCCAGGTTTCTTGATCATTGGAACCCTCCACCTTGGGGTCATGGATCCAATCTACCTGGTCCTGTTGTGTGTCTCCTAATCAAATGGATGCTAATAAGGCAAACATTCAGGTGGCAAACCTGTTAGTGAAATACTCACACTGTGGAATTAAAACTCTGCATCAAAACTCAAGAACCACAGTCCAATTGGGTAACTCCAATTTCTAGGCTTCTGTCAAACTCCATCGGTCCTATCCGCATCACACCCCTCAGTAAATATTGGGCTTGTGTCAGATGGGGCACTCAACTGGTTTTCATCTGTTGATGTTAGAAATAGTTGCCTTGCAAAACCCAATACCTAGATGAACACTCCACACCTTCAATAATATTTTTTATATCCTTGTATAGTATATAAGCTACTTTTTTATTTGCAAGAATCTAGGAGTCTTTCCTACAGCCATAGGAGACTGTGTGCCAGTGCTCATCTGGCACTCTCTTCCTTCATGGAACATCCTCGGGTTGGTGATCATGGCTTAGGCAATGATATCACTGAGGGCATAGGCCCTTCAAACTGCCCCCATTGGTCTGGTTATTCTGTACCATACTGTAGTCATCTAGTGAACTGCGGTAACCTGCAGCTTATCTGGCATTAGTTCTGTAAAAAGGAAAAGCGTAACAGGCATTGAGAAGATAATTTTTAGGGAAATCTGGAAATTCTTGAGATATGCTTTCCTGCCATAAAGTAGGCAGTAGATTTGCCCATGCCAAACACCACCAGACCCTTGCATAATGGTGTAAATGGGAATTGAGGTAGAAATGAGTTCCACTCCATTTTCAGGTTCTCAAATCAGATCCAAACTAATGATGTTTTGTTCCAATTTAAAATTTGGTGCTCTTAATCTTTTAAAAAAACATTAAGATCTAACTTTACAGTGTTGCGTTGAAAAGCTGGTATTGGTTTTGAATATATTTGTTTACATTCACCTGCAGTTCCAAAAAAAATCGTTAATATTCAATTACTGCATTTTGGTTTTATTAGTGTAATATATAAAATTGAAGAACAGTAATTAGCTGAATATTATATGTGGAACTGGAAATTGTTGCCTTAGTTGTTTTACCATGTTATACATCTTAATAGTACTTGAATTTCGTACACTAAGCAATTTAAATTTTGTGACACTATATTGTATTTCTTTCCCATTATACAGTAGCAAATTATGAAAGATAGGATAGAAAGTAATTTTTCAAATTAATGTGGGGGGTTAGAAATGGTGACAGATGGAGTTTAAAATAGAAAATTGAGAAGTCATCCATTCTGAACCTAAAAGACAAATCTGTTCCCTCTAATAGAACAGTCCAAAGCAAGAGCACATAACCTTAAAATTAATACCATTGTCATTTAGGGATTGACGAAAGCACTTCTTCCACATTTCCACTATTCAATTACGTAAATCTGGAAAACCCATTGAGGCCGGATCAATTGAAAATGTCACTAGCCAATTCCAACTGAACATGTTCCAGGAAACATTGGCAGAAGAGACTTCACAGAAGACTGGTGACAGAGTGTGACTGGGTTCTCATGGAAAATGCATCCTAGAGACTGGCTTGGGAAGCAAGAGTTAATGTAGGGATTCACTGATTCTCTGGGAATTCAAAATCCCTACTTTGAACATATTTGAGCGGTGAGACAACGAAGGTCAAAGCTCTGTGCCCTATTTCCAATCACAGTTGTTAGAAGAAATAATGCAGGAATATTTTCAGCAAACCCATAAAAACAAATTATTTGCATGGCATTGGAGCAGAATGTGGGACTTTATTCCTCACTGGTGCAATCAGTAAGTTCTACAGGGACAACCCCTTGCTGGCCCAGGCTTGTTGACTCCTCTGAACACATTCGCTTTAATTGGCAAATGGAACAAGTTTGCTGTGAAGGCATATCATGCTTCAAGCTTAGAGGGTGAAAGAAAGCTTTAGTCACTTTGTGCAAAAATGGAAATTTTTTTTCTCTCTCCATCTGTTTTTAATGGAATGATTTGACTTCTTACTTGTATTCATTGCCGTTACGTGAGCATTATTGCTCATGTTTGGTTACTCAATGAAATTCAAAGTACACCAATCTCATTGCAGCCTGCCAAAATCCCAGCCAATTGCACTCATTTTGGCTCTTGCTTTGGTTTAA
This sequence comes from Rhincodon typus, assembly GCF_021869965.1. Lineage (NCBI taxonomy): Eukaryota > Metazoa > Chordata > Chondrichthyes > Orectolobiformes > Rhincodontidae > Rhincodon > Rhincodon typus. The sequence goes on along the minus strand of NC_063355.1, from coordinate 21,659,721 downwards.
GAAGGCCTAAATTTAAATAGGTGAAACTGAGCTTGATGCTTTGCAAATCAGTGACCCCACCATGTTGTAACGGGAGTTGGAATTTCTTTCCCCTTGTTTGCTGATAATGAGTCAAGGGACTGATTTGTTAAAATCCTCACTTTAAAATGTCTTCAAATGCCTTCTTTGTCTTTGAGAGATTTGATGCTAATTCTAATGAACTCCTAGATGTTGAGTGAGTTGGCAATGCTAACGTGCGTTGTCCATTTTTCCATTTGAATAATAGTCTGCCCTTTTTTTGAATTTTTTTTCATCCGAAGTGCATGACCTCCAGTTTTCCTACGTTAGAATCCTTCTACCAAATTGTTGCCCACTCACCTGACCTATCTATATCCCCATATAGATTCCTTGTGGCCAGATTGCAACATACCTTCCCACTTATTTTTGAATCGTCAGCAAATTTGGATACTTGACAATCTGCCCCCTTCTCCAAATCATTGATATAGATAATAAATAGTGGTCCTATGACTGATCCTTGTAATACTCCACTAGTTACATCTTTCCAACCTGAAAAAGATTCATTAATCCCGACTCTGTCTTTTATCTATTAACCGACCCTCAATCCATACCAATGTATTACCGTCAATACTGTGAGCCCATATTCTGTGCATGAGTTTTTTTTCATGCGGGACCTCATCGAATGTTGTCTAGAGATCCAAACACACTACATCCATTCGTTCTTTTTTATCAACTCTGATTGTTATATCCTAAAGGAACTCCAGCAAATTTTGTCAATCACAACTTCCCTTTCACAAAGTTATATTGACTCTATTTGTTTGCATTAAGCTTTTCTTAAAATGTCTTGCTATTCCCTCCTTTATAATGGACTTTTACATTTTCCCTTTGGCAGATGCTAAGTTAACTAGCTGATTAGTTTCCTACTTTGTGTCTGTCTCCCTCTTTAAGAGATATCGTATTGACTGTTTTCCAATCTGCTGGAACTCTCCCAGAATCCAGAGAGTTGTATCAACCAATACCACCTCCAATGTCTACAGCCATTCCATTTAGAACCCTTCGATATAGGCCATCAGGTTCTAGCAACTTGTCTGCCTTCAGCCCTTAGTTGTCAAATACTTTGTCCCTTATGGAAAAGATTGTGTTACAGGACCTTTTTGCTTTCTGATATTTTTTGGGATGTTTACAGTGTTCTCCACTGTGAAGACCAATGCAATATATTGGTTTAAAGTATCTGTCACTTCCCTGTTCCCTAATATCAATTCCTGTGTTGCATTGTCCAAGGGTCCCTTCGTTGTGTTACCTACTTTCTTTTTGTATACAATTGCTAGAAACTGATGGCCTATATCCAAGGGTTCTAAATGGAATGGCTGTAGACAGTTTACTCCCATAATCAATTTTCTCCCTTTTTTAATTAGGTTTTTCGTCATTTGTTGCTAGTTCGTAAAACTTTGCCAATCCTCTGTCTATCACTAGTTTTCACTGCTTATTTGCCTTAATTTTCGATGACATACTCTTCCTGACTGCCTTTGCCTTTGTGAACCGCAGGTGGTTCATCCTTCTCATAGAGGTCTTTTTTTTTTTGCTTGGAATAAACTTTGCTCAGGGCTATGAAATACTTCCACTGCTCGTTGACTGAACTTCCACTTAGACAATTTTCTCAGGCAACGCATTCTTTACACCTCTGTCATTGCTCTTATTTAAGTTGAAGACACTGATTTGAGACCCAAATTGCTCTCGCTCAAACTGAATTTGAAAGTATACTATATTGTGATCTCTGTCCTGCAGAGAATCCTTAACTGAGATCTTTCTCTCTCATTAATGCTATCTCATTGCACAAAGTTAGTCTGTTCCCAGGTGGGTTATGCAGTATGATTCTCTAAGAAATAATCCCTAATGCACTCTACAAAGTTGCCTTCTAAGTTACCCTGTCCATCTGATTTGTCCAGTCAATATGCAGATTAAAATCACCCAGGACAACTGGAGTGCCCTCCTTGTGTGCTTCCATTTGTTAGCTGCCATCTCTGCCACCTCCAGCGGGATGCTGCCGCCAGGGGGACGTTCCCCTCCCCTCCTTTGTCAGGCTTACAAGGGACTATTCCATCTGGGTCATTTTGGTCCACTCTTCCTCCCATTCCAATCTCTACTCTCACCTCCACGGCACTTTCCCATTGCAATCGCAGATGGTGTAGCACCTGCCTGTTTACCTCCTCCCTCTTTACTCTCCAAGACACACCTTCCAGGTGAAGCAGTGATTTACCTGCTCTTCGCTTAATCTAGTCTACTATATTTGGCTTTACACTGGGGAGACGAAATGCAGACAAGGCAGCATCTTTGCAGAACACCTACATTGTGTCTGCAAAAATGACCCTGAGCTTCCTGCTGCCTGCCACTTCAACAGGCCAGATGTTCCCTGGCAACATCTGACTCAGGGTTGCTGCAGTGTTCCAACGAATCAAGCCTGAGCTGGAAGAACAGCATCTCATTTTCTGCTTGCGAACCCTGCAGCCTTCAGGACTCGCTATCTAGTTTGACACTGCTGTCTAATTATGCTATCTGCTATTAAACCCATGTGGTCCAAGACCATGACTCTTGAAAGTCTTGTGTTGCTTCTTGCCTGGTAAGGTTGAGGTATGGTTTGTACCTGCACTTCAATTTTGACTTAATGAAGCAAACATTAAAAATTGTGTGTTTGCACAGATATTAAGCAGATTCAGTTCTAAGAATATATTTCAGAATTATAATGTAATTATAATTTTTTGTTTTGTGGATGTGAAAGAAGATGTGCTGCTTACATTTCCATTCAAAGCTGGAAAGCCATTTCAGTAGACCAAAGTTGAATTGTTATCCAACTCCTCATTCTTTGATATTACACCTAAAAAATGTGCTTTCCATTTTGTGGCTTTTCAGGTCTGGAGTTTGCTTACTCAGCTGCCCCCAAGTCTATGCAAAGTGCTATCATGGGCCTGTTCTTTTTCTTTACTGGAGTTGGTTCCTTTGTTGGGTCAGGACTTCTAGCCCTCGTTTCTGTTGATTCAATTGGTTGGATGAACTGCAAGAGTGATTTTGGTGAGTAAACATCTTTTGATGCCAATAGATTAGAAGTCTCAAATATAGTACTTAACCAAATGAAAACAACTTCTTCCAATTTTCGTGTTTGCTATTCTAATCCAAGCATACATGCCTCCAGCATAATTAATTCGTTTTCGTACATGGAACATTGTATTATTTAAAAACATTTTCATTCAACTGAGTTAAGGTCAAAATATAGTTTAATTTACCTTGCCCTAATTGTTGGATTGTCAAGTCAGTGCCTATTTCCTTAACAGGTTGAATTGCATTATTTTCTTGAAATTGATTCAGGGTAACTAGCCTGTTCATAATGCTATTAAATTGTAAGCAGAAAGATATTGGTTACTTTGATCTATAAACTCTGTTATTATTTTTCTTTTTTATTTAAAGAAAGGTTAGCAACGATGTAAGGTTGTATGAAATCCAGTAAATAGGTTACTTCAAATAGAGTATAAATCTGTCCAAAGGCTGAGCACAGTGTTGTTAAAATGTTGTTAAAATTGCCTTGAGGGGTAAAAGGTCATTGTACAAAAATATGCCGTTGGAAAAACTACATCTAAGTTACAGAAACAATCAGATACATTAGCCCTACTAACCATTCACATTTTATGACGTATTACTGAAATGCTGCATTACAATATACAAATTCTCCCTTGTATATTTGGTGAGGAAAGTGTTCCTTACTGATCTGCAAAATCCCATCTGACAGTAACTCAATACTTCTGTAGTTGAATTAATTGAAAGACTGCAATTTAATTTTCCGTGCTTTCAGTGTACATGTTCAAGGGGAGAAAGAAATCTGGAAGAAAATATGAATCTACTGGCAACCATATAACCATTGTTACCGATCCCTCTTGAGTAGTGAATAAAATTGTTTAAAAGCTTAATCATAGGCATTTCACTTTCAGTGTACACTAACTACAATTACATGACTACATTTATACAAAAGTAGCCCCAAGATTAGTTTTCCAAAGCAATGGGAGAGTTCTTAAAAATATACTAACTGTACATCTAGTTAACAACATGTATAATAGAGCAGTAAAGTATAACTATTTTGTTTTTTCAATATGAAAATAATTTGGTGTAGGTAGCCCGAAATGCCATTGGGAGAGTTCCAGCATTTTGACCTAGTGACACTGAAAGAACAGTGGTATTTCCAAGTTGGGATGGTGACTGGCTTGGAGGGGAACATGCAGGTTGTAGTGTTCCCATATAACTTTTAAATGGCAGTGCTTATGGTTTGAAAAGTGCTATCTAAGGAGCCTTGGTGCATTTCTACAGTACATCTTGTAGATAGTAAACACTGCTGCTAGTGAGCCTCAGTGATGGAGGGAATGTTTGTGGATGTGTATTGATCAAGCAGGCTGCTTAACCAGGCAAGTTGGAAATACTTCATCGCACTCCTGACTTGTGCCTTGTTGATGGCAGACAGATTTTGAGTAGTCAGGAGATGAGTTATTTGCTGCAGGATTCCCAGCCTCCAACCTGCTCTTGTAGAATCTATAATACTGGTCCAGTTTGGTTTCTAGTCAATGGTAATCTCCTGATTTCTGTTAGTGGGGGATTCGGTGATGATTATGCTATTGAATGTCAAGGGATGATGGTTAGATTCTCTTTTGTTGGAGATGGTCATCGCTTTGCAGTTTTGTGGTGCAAATTATTTGCCACCTGTCAGCTCGTACCTGGATATTGTACAGGTCTTGCTGCATTTAGACACGAACTGCTTCAGTATCTGACAAGTAGTAAATGGCTCCGAACATTGTGCGTTCATTGGGGCGCATCCTCTGACCTGATTTCTGATGGAGAGAAGATCATTTGAAGCAGATAAAGCTGCTTGGACCTCAGACACTCCCTTGAGGAACTCCCAGCAGGTGTGTCCTGGAGCTGAGATGATTAAGCTCCAAAACCACAACTATCTTTGTGCCAGGTATGAATCTAACCAGCTGGGAGTTCTCCCCTAATTCCCATTGACTCTAGTTTTGCTAGAGCTCTTTGATACCAAATCCAGTCAGATGCAGCCTTGATGTCAAGGATAGTCACTCATCTAACCTCTGGAATTCAGATTTTTTGTCTGTGTTTGGATTAAGGCTGCAACAAGGCCAGGAGCTGAGTGGCCCTGATAGAACCCAACTGTGTGTTTGAGAAGGTAATTGCTAAGCACATGCTGCTTGATGGCACCTTCCATCACTTTTTACTGATGTTTGAGAGTAAACTGAGCAATAATTGACTACATTGGATTTGTCCAGCTTTTTGTGTACGGTACATACCTGGGCAACTTTCCACATTATTGGATAGTTGCCACTGTTGTAGCTGAATTGGACCAGCTTGTCTCCGGGTGCAGCTAATTCTGGAGCATGTCTTCAAGGATAGTGCCAGAATATTGTCAGGGCCTATAGCCTTTGTAGTATCCAATGCCTTAAGACGTTTCTTGAAATCATGTGGAGTGAATCAAATCAGCTGAATTTCTCCTGAAATATTCTCGTTTAAAAATAAATGAGGATGATCTCTAATGCTGAACTGAAATGTTTAATGCGCACTGAAGTTAGTGACAGTTTAACTGAGGGTTTTGTGCATTCTAAATCCATGAATGACTTGGCTTTTACCATATGACCATAAGATTTAGAATGAGGCTCAGACAGACCTGGAATCTATGGAGCAATATGATTAATATTCATTAAAATGAAAGCCTATGGGAGAATGTCTTGATATTCCAGTTTGGAAAGACAAAATTTATTAAATAGTTTAGGATGAATTCTGGAAACGGGTATCTTGAACTTCAACTGAAGTGTGGTGTTTTGCCAAAAGTGCTACTGGTAAAGTTTAGTCTACGCATTATGGCTGAATTTATAGCTGATTTTCTGAAAATGTTTGATTCAACCAGTTTCAGTAGCATATAGATCTTTGGGTAACTGAACCAAGAGGTGACAGATTCAAAGGCCTGGATTTCCCTTATTCCGTAGTGGTGAACACAGAAGTTCAGCACTATAGAGGGACTCATCAGCACTACGCTGTCAGGTGAATTCACTTACACTGAAATCCAGAGGTTGTGGTGTGCACAAATGGTGTGATAGCCCTATCTTTCCTGTGCTTGAAGCAGTTGGAATCATTAGTTTGAAAATTTGGCCTGTTTGCCCTCCACTTGCACAAGTTGTTTCTGTGCAAGGTGATAATACTAATCACAGTTATAAATTGAGGGGTCAGCCCTCCAAGTGTTTGTTTACTTTGACGAGGTAAGCAGATGGTAGTTACGGTTGTTAATTGAGAACAGGAATGTTTCAGGAGCTGGATGGGGTGGTAGAACAGGGGTTTGTGCCATGGGAGATGGAGAGGAAACAGAAATCATGGATGCTCTGGGGAAGGAGTGTTTGGAAGACATGAAGTTTGCATTTATTCTCTTTGGCCTGGACTTTATTCGTGGCGACTGACAGCCACATTTGCCACTGAGTGGAATGTCCAAGTCAAAATCAGTTAGCATGAAATCATGAGTTATGGGAGCAAGGAACAAATGAAAGAGTATATATTAAGTTCACTGATGAGGTAGCATGTACACTCAAGCATTTTAGCCAAAAAAGAAACAACATATTTTCATATTTTGTTTCACATCTGTTGGACATCTCAAAACCTTTCACAGGCAGTTAACTGCCATATTGTACAAAAAGGAGTGAGATAAATAATCATTTAATTGGTTTTGGTGAAGTCTATTGAAGGATGAATGCTGACCAGAACAACTGTGAGGACGACTTCTTTTTGAATCGTGTCTTCTGATCCTTTACGTTCACCTGAATGGGCAGACACTGTTCCTGTTTAGCATTTCCTATGAAAGACAGCACTTTCGACCATGTAGCTTTCCCTTAGTGCTGCACTGGAGTTGAAGCTGAAATTATGCTCCAGTATCTGAAATAGGGCTTGAAGTTGTGACTTTCTGACTCCCAAGCCAAAAATCCTACCACTTAGTCAAGATGCTTTTGTAAGCATCAGCAAACAAGTGAAGTAAAGTACTGAAACAAAAACAGAAAAGGTGTGAAATAGCCAATAGGTCACTACTATCTATAGGCAGTCAAGATACAAATCTGAAGAGATTATGTAATTGTGTGCGTATAAGGATCGAGATAGTATTACCATGACAGTGTACAGTCTCCATCAGTTGTCTGGAAAGCTAGCGTTTCAGGTCGGGAATCTGAAGAAGGGTCCCGAGCCGAAACGTCAGCTTACTTGATCCTCTGATGCTGCCTGACCTGCTGTGTTCCTCCAACTTCACTGTGGTATCTCTGACTCTAGCATCGGCAGTTCTTACTATCTCCATCAGTTGTCTTCTCCTTTTGCTCCTGCATTGTCAAATTGGGAGTTTCCGATTTGATGTGTAGCTTTGTAAAACTCTTAGTCTTACCCCAATTGGCTATATGCTTATTACATTTGCCAGGCTGAAATCTCTGTTTGTACCTTTCTCCAGTCAACTTCTCACCAGTTTCTGGACTTCATCCTATGTGAAATTAAATTTACCTAAAACTCCTTTATCTACATATTATTTCTCTCTCATTTCACTTAGACTGGAAATAGATTAGACAGCTGTATAATAATTTGTGGTGAAAATATTCAGTAGCTTATGCATAAGAAATGTTGGAATGCTTGAGGGTGTCTGCCAATATTAGAAAACAAAGACAGCTGAAATAACAAACTAGATTTAGATAAAGCCTATACTGGAATGAAGAAAAGTAACTATTCCATTTCAATATCATTTATCCGGCAGTGGTTCCTTCAAAAACTGAGTACACAATCTTTTTTAATTCCCATTCCAAAAAGATTCATACTATAAGCATTTCTTTTTTGTACATCTGTAGTACTTGGTTGGTAACGAAGAAGTTTATTGCAGTATTCTGCTTGCAGGCAAATTATTTCATTGTTATTATACCGTTTTGCAATTGAATCACTCAACAACTGACTTGACTTGCAGCTTATAATTTTTTAATAAGCCAGCAACTTTTTTCCCTGTTTTTCAAGTCTACTAATGTTCATCATTAGCGAGTTATATTGACAGGTTATTTATACAATAGTTGAATCACAGATGGAAAAGAACTGTACCAGTGTTTTAATATTTTAGAGCATTTGAAAAAGAGTTCTGAAGAAGGGTCATTGGACCCGAAGCGTTTACCCTGCTTTGTCTTTAGATGTTGCCAGACCTGCTGAGCTTTTCCAGCAATTTCTATTTTTGTTTGTGACCTGTTGTCTTAATTCATTATGACAGGATTTGAATTTTGAGTTAAGGTATTCTATTTAATGCTTTATTGGTTAATTTGACTTTATTTGCTCTTGTTTTGGATGTGATGATATTGCTTAACTTCTAAGTAATGTAAGCAAAATAACTCTCATTTTAGATTTCCAATATCAAAGTGGAAAATGCTGGGAATACTGAGTTGGTCTGGCAGCATCTGTGGAGAATGTAACACTTAGTGTTTCTAGGCAATGATTTTTCATCAAAACTGGAAGAAGTTTAAAAACATACGCCAAATTTGTCCTTTTTTAAAAATGTTTTAACTTTAATGCTTTAATCCAGCATTGGTCAGTTATTTCAGGCATCAGGAGTTTTGTTTGTGTTATGTTGCGACCGGTGTGATACAGTATTCCTACTGGTTGTCTGCCTTCCAGTTTGCAGCTTGCGTCCGTAATTCAAGAATTCAAAGCCACTCTTGTTCTACAAATTGCTTCCTGCCTCCCACTACTCACCTAAAAGCCCTCTTGACAGTGAGGATTTGAGAGAGGAAAGCAGCAAGCAGGAGGGTCATGGAGCAAGGCTGGTGGTAAGCAGAAAGGTCAGGAAGCAGGAGAGGGAGTGAATTGTAGTGTGGTGCAGGAGCGATGGTGAGCTGGAATTAAGTGGGAAGAGTCGTATATTTTCTTCATTTTAAATTTATGTTAACCTATTCTGTTTACACATGCAGTAATCTAGAAATATACAGGATTCAAAATTTTTTTTTATATATGGAAAGGTCCTATTTAACCTAGCATTGGAGTGCTCAGACATTCCAAGTTGTAGCGGCTGAGAATTGAGCATCTCTTAAGCAATTGACTCCTTGAATGTAGTTAGCCACAACATTATGATCCTTGAATAGTGATTTGATTGCTACTTTACTTCACTTCTTCAATGCGGAAAATTGAGGTTCACGATTGTGTGTTCAGGCCAAGCCCTCACGTCATTCCACACTCGCCTTGCTGGGGAGAGCATGGAATCGGTAATGATTCTACACATTTCTGGAGTGAAAGGTTTATTCTGTCAGCTTCTCTTAGGAGCATACTGCCTTTCAAGGCTTAGATGTACAATGGGAAGGTCAACTATTTACGGTCCCACATGGCCCTTTGGTCTGCTGAGAAAAGCTGCATCAAGTCACGGGTTAAACACTGTCCTAGAAGATGCTGTACAAGATGTACAGCAGAAATTTACCAAGACCCCTTAGGCACCATCTTCCAAACCAATGATTACTGCCACCCAGAAGGGCAAAGGCACCAAATACACAGGGATCAATCCACTCACCATCCTGACTTCAAAACAAAGCAGCGTGTGTTTGATGTCCCCGGGTCAAAATGCTGGGACTCTGTTACTCCTAGCACTGTGGGTGTTCTTACATCACATGGACTGCAGTGTTCAAAAAAGGCTGCACAGCACCACCTTCTCAAGGGTAGTTAGGAATTGGCTACAAATGATCAACCAGCCAGTGAAGTGTGAATCACTTAATTCAAGGTCTTGGAGAGAAAATGGAAATAATTTCTCATGTCATTTCATGTTGCTTTCTTTTGATTCTCTCTGTATTTTCCTAACTTTCTCTCAACTGTTCACACCACACCTCGGAGAATTTCACCCAAAGTCTAACACGCATGTTTGGTGTTGCATATGAAAAGACAAAATATTTAAGGTTTTGCAATTTAAATTGTTTTGTTGGTGAGTAGAACTTTTAGCCATCACTAAACTTGGGCTGATGTAATTTGGGTAATTGGTTCTTCCAAAAGCCACATGTCTCTGCCTACCCAGAGGTAATTGCACTTATTGATAGATATGCCTGGCCTTGAATTTCTCTCTGCTGCTTTGCATCTAAATTTATTGTCTGACATATTTTATTCCAAGAAGTTAGAGTACAAAATTAAATGCAGTCCCTGCTAACTTGCTTGCTTATACTTTGTAATAGAGAGATTTCACTACAAGTTGAAATATACTAATTCAGAAAAGAGGCTACTGCCAATCATTATTGTCATATCTTAATCAGTTGCCCTTTATGGATACTAGGATGCATTCATTTGCCTTGCTGTATTTGAAATCCGTGCCCTCATGAAGTTAATTGAACAGCAACATGTGTGGTTATTTGAGGTAGCCCTCGCAATGTACCAGCAATTTGAGATCTCCTAAAAAGGATGTTTTTATATTATAATACATGGGATGTGGGCATGCTGGGCCAGAACTTGTTGCCCATCTGTAATTGCCCTTAGGAAGGTAGTGGTGAGCTTCAGCCTTGAACTGCTGCAGTTCGTTTGGTGTAGGTAGCCCCACAATGCCAATAGAGAGGGAGTTCCAGAACTATGACCAAGTGACAGTGAAGGAATGGCGATTATATTTCCAAGTCAAGATGGTAAATGGCTTGGAGGGGAACTTGCAGGCAGCGGTGTTCCCATTGTAACTGATGCCCTTGTCATTCTGGTAGTAGTCATGTGCTTGGAAGTTGCTATCTAAGGAGCCTTGGTGAATTTCGGCACAGCATTTTATAAATGATACACGGCTGATACTGAGCATCAGTTGTGAAGGGAGTGAATATTTATGTATGTGATGCCAATTAAATGGGCTGCATTGTTCTGGGTGGTTTCAATCTTAAGTGTTGTTGAAGCTGCCCTCATCCATGTGAGTTCCTGACTGGTGCCTTGTAGACGGTGAACAGGCTTTGGGGAGTTTGGAGAGGAGTTTCACACTGCAGAATTATTAGCCCCTGACCTACTTCGCTTACATGACCAGTTCAGTTCAGTTCAGTTACTGATCAATGGTAGCCCCAGAGATATTGGTAATGGGCGATTTAGTGATGGCAATGCCAGTGAATGTCAGGGGTGACGGTTAGTTAACACCTTCTTGGAGATGGACATTGTCTGATACTTATATGGCATAGATGTTACTTTATTAACCAATCCTGGATGTTACACAGGCCTTGCTACATTTAAACATGATTGCCTCAGTATCTGAGGACTAATGCCTAGGACACTACCCTGAAGAACTCCTAGAGTGATGTCCTGGGGCTGAGTTAACTGACACCTAATAACCACAATCATTCTTTGTGCTAGGTATGATTCTGCAGGGAGAGATTTCACTCTGATACTCGTTGACTCAAGTTTTGCTCAGGGTCCAGGATGCCGCACTTGGTCAAATGTGGTCTTGATGACAAGAACAGTCACCCACATCTCACCTCTGGAATTCAACTCTTTTGGCCACAGTTAAACTAAGGCTTTAATGAGGTCAGGAGCTGAGTGGCTCTGGCACAATGTAAACTGAACACCACTGAGCAAGTGCTGCCTCAAAGCACAAGGAAAGCAACTGAGTCTTGAATTTATTTATTTAAGTTTTAAGGTTCCTGTCAAGTCAGTTAATAATCTAATAAGTGGGGACACAGCAGGATTTCTCCATCCAATCACCTGCACATGTTGCATGTTTCTTTAGCTGGAGCAACGGCAGATTTTGGAGCGCGAGGGGCAGCTGGTTTAACCTGCTGTACATCCGTGAGGCTGTGAAGTTGTGTGCTGTGTCGATAGTGAATTTCTGGATATGGTCATCAGACAGCTTAAGCTTTTATAGACGGGGAATGCCTGAATTCCGGGCAATCAAGGGGGACCAGCCAAGTATTGCAGGAGTTCCCTGAGTGCATAGCACTCGCTTGCTGTCTCTCGCCTGTTCTCTCTCTTATTCATCTGCTCTCCGGCTTTCATTCACGTGTTTTAGTTTGTCCTCTCCGTTACCTTCCAGTTCTCCAATACAGTGGCAATGGCAGTGCCAGTGGATTGGAGAATTGTAAATATTGACGTCCTTTTGTTTTTAGAAAGAGTTAGAAGAATAAGCTGAAGAACTACTGTTTAACCTTGGTAGTGAGCCAGCATTTAGAAACTGTTAATTGGGACAAAATTAAGTTGCTTGCACACATTTGGGTTAGTTAAGGAAAACCAGCACAGATCTTTTAAAGGCAAATTGTTATAATTAAACTGATCCTATATTGTACTACTGTATTTCATTTGCTTAGCTTTTATATGCAAATAGTATTTCTATCTAGGGATTTAATTTTTTTTTAAATCTGCTGTCTGTCTTTCTATGATCTTCATGCTTTATGAAACAACATTTGCTGAAATGATCTTCACCCATTCTGGTAATAGAATAATATAAACTGGATCTTTAAAGTTTTTGAAGATTTGTAGCTGGGGTTGTGGATGAGGTTGTAGACTTGCTCGCTGAGCCATTGTTTCAGAGATAGTAGGAACTGCAGTTGCTGGAGAATCTGAGATAACAAGGTGTAGAACTGGATGAGCACAGCAGGCCAAGCAGCATCAGAGGAGCAGGAAGGCTGATGTTTCGGGCCTAGACCCTTCTTCAGAAATGGGCATAAAGGCCCTCCGCTTCTTCCTGTCCCGCAGGCCCGACCAGTCCCCCTCCACTGACACCCTCATCCGCTTAGCCAAACTTGTCCTCACCCTCAGCAACTTCTCTTTCAATTCCTCCCACTTCCTACAGTCAAAGCGGGTGGCCATGGGTACCCACATGGGCCCAAGCTATGCCTGCCTCTTTGTAGGATACGTGGAACAATCCCTCTTCCGAAGCTACACTGGCCCTAAATCCCACCTCTTCCTCCGTTACATCGATGACTGTATCGGGGCCACCTAGTGCTCCCACGAGGAGTTCGAACAGTTCATCCACTTCACCAACACCTTCCACCCCAACCTTAAGTTCACCTCTAATACCTCCGTCTCTAATACCTCCTCTCTCCTTCCTGGACCTCTCTGTTTCCATCTCTGGCAACCACCTGGAAACCAATATCCATCTCAAGCCCACCAACTCCCACAGCTACCTGGAATACACCTCCTCCCACCCACCTGCCTGCAAAAATGCCATCTCCTATTCCCAATTCCTTCGCCACCGCTGCATCTGCTCCCGGATGAGACATTCCACTCCTGTACATCTCAGATGTCCTCGTTTTTCAAGGACCGCAACTTCCACCCCGTCAGTGGTCGAGAATGCCCTCGACCGTATCTCCCGCATTTCCCCCATCTCATCCCTCACACCCCCTCCTCGCAATAACAACCAAAACAGAATCCCCCTCATCCTCGCGTACCACCCCACCAACCACCGGATCCAACGCATCATCCTCCGACACTTCCGCCATCTGCAATCCGACCCCACCACCAAAGACATTTTTCCCTCCCGACCCTTATCTGCTTTCCAGAGGGACCACTCTCTCCGTGACTCCCTTGTCCGCTCCACACTCCCCTCCAGCCCCGCCACACCCGGCACTTTTCCCTGCAACCTCTTTTCCTCCCACCCCCATCCCAGGCCCCAGGAAGACTTTCCACATCAAGCAGATGTTCACCTGCACATCTGAACCATTTCAACTCCCCCGTCCATCCTGGGCCTCCTGCAGTGCCACAACGATGCCACCCGAAAGTTGCAGGAATAGCAACTCATATTCCGCTTGGGAACCCTGCAGCCCAATGGTATCAATGTGGACTTTACAAGCTGCAAAATTTCCCCTCCCCCTACCGCAACCCAAAACCAGCCCAGCTCATCCCCGCCTCCCTAACCTGTCCTTCCTCCCACCTCAAGCCCTACCCCCATCTCCTACCTACTAACCTCATCCCAACCCCTTGACCTGTCCGTCCTCCCTGGACTGACCTATCTCCTCCCTAGCTCCCCACCTACACTCACCTTTTACTGGCTCCATCCCCGCCTCTTTGACCTGTCTGTCTCCTCTCCACCTATCTTCTCTATCCATCTTCTATCTGCCTCCCCCTCTCTCCCTATTTATTTCAGAACCCCCTTCCCCTCCCCCATTTCTGAAGAAGGGTCTAGGCCCGAAACGTCAGCTTTCCTGCTCCTCTGCTGCTTGGCCTGCTGTGTTCATCCAGCTCTACACCTTGTTATCGCTGAGCCATTGTGTTTGATTGCAGATGTTTTGTCACCCTGCTAAGTAACATTGTCAGTGCGCCTCCTGTGAAGCGTTGGTATTTTGTCCCGCTTATTATTTATGTCTCGGTTTGCTAAGGTGGTTGGTAGTACTTCTGGTTTTGTTCTTCAGTTGTTTGTATATCCAGTTCAATGTGTTTGTTGCCAGAGTTTGTTTGAATGCCAGGCTTCCAGGAATTCCCTGGTATGTCTCTGTTTTGCTTGTGCTATTATGGGTGTGATGTCCCAGTTGAATTTGTGTCCTCCTTTGTGTGTATTGAGACCAGTGAGAGTCTCTTAGTGGCTAGTTGGTGTTTGTGTAACATTATTGCCAGTTTTCTTCCAGTTTGACCTACATAATTTTTCTCACAGTCCTTGCATGGTATCTTGTATATTACATTAATTTTATTGGTTGTGGGTATGGGGTCCTTTTGCATTTGATGGCTGTCGCAGAGTGGTTGAACTCCATAAAGACAACACATACAGACCAGTTACTTAATTACTCCAGCACCCACCCCAACACCCATAAATGGAGGTGCAGCAGGACATTGTTCAAACGAGCCACAACACGCTGCAGCAACCCGGAATTGCGCAAAGCAGAACAGGAGCACTTAACATGGAGTTTTTAAAAGGAACAGATACCCAAAAAGCACAATCTGCCGTTACCTCCGCGACAGACCACAACAAGTAGACACAATACGGCCAGACATACTAGTCACCCTACCATACATCAGGGACATATCAGAGATGACCACAAGACTACTCGGACCCCTAGGTATCAGGGTAGCCCACAAACCAACAACCACCCTGTCACACTACTTATGAACTTAAAGGATCCCATACCCACAACCAATAAAACTAATGTAATATACAAAATACCATGCAAGGACTGTGAGGAACATTACATAGGCCAAACTGGAAGAAAACTGACAATAAGGATACATGAACACCAACTAGAGACACGACCAATTCTCACTGGTCTCAATACACACTGACAAAGAAGGACACAAATTCGACTGGGACAATACATTCATAATAGCACAAGCCAAACAGAGACATGCCAGAGAATTCCTGGAGGCCTGACATTCAAACCGGAACTCCATCAACAAATACATTTGAACTGGACCCAATACATAAATGACGACTGAAGAGCAAAACCAGAAGTAATACCAACACCACCCCAGCAAACCAAGGCATGTAAATAACAAGTGAGACAACGGAATACCAACACTTCACCGGAGGCGCACTGTCAAAGTTACCTTGCAGACGTTTCATCACCCTGCTATCAAACACACCGGTGAGTAAGGCTACAACCTCCATCAACTGGATCCCAATGATTGTGAATAGTTTGTTATTTCACATCAGAAGAAAAAAAAATTCAAACCAATCATTATTTGTTGGATATTAGTTGTTGCTTTTTGCATTTGGCACAAAGGTAAATAGAAAATCTTTTGTTTAATGTATAATTGAAAGGTATCCTTTCAGCTGCAAGAGTTGATGGAAGCATGTCAAACAATCCATTTCGATGGGGAGTCTTCATTTGGTGCACTTTTGCTGATAGCTGTGCAAGCCAGTTTTTTAGAAGTAGATTCCACCCTTTTATGCTGCATGTGAAGCTGCCATGTAACATTGTGGGTTGTTGGTTTAGATTTTGGTACCTGTGCCGAGCTACTGTAACCACTGGTCATCAGCCCCCAAAAGGTGCTGCTATTAAATAACGGTTAGAATTTGGTCTTCATTCCAATAGCCTCACAAAGGAAGGATAATATGTTAGCTAAATAGATCTCTTGTGACCTGAAAGTTTCACCCTTGATCACAAGTTATCTTCAAAAGTTTGCTTGAGTTTTGACTCAAAATACCCATTCTGGCATGTTTTGACAAATTGAAATTTACCATAAAGATGCTATGGCCAATTTTTTTAATAACATTCGCCCAATTGAAGAAATCTCAAATTATTACAAACCTCCAAATGGCTAGCATAATGTATCTACTCTGAGCATAAATGCAATTCATAACACAAATCAAAAAAAGTACATTTGAGATTTTCCATGTCACTGGTACCAACCTCCTATCAAACCAAAAAAAGGTCAATTGGGGTAGTATCACTCCATCCCTCTACCGTCCTTTTTTCTTTCAGACTTATTCAGCTCAGTCATTCATATTAAAAAAACAAACGTCTCAAGGCTTTTTATCTTGCTTTTATGTCAAAGAGAGCATACTTATTTTACAGGTGATTTTTATACTAATTGCACCTTTAAATCACAACATTGAAAGTGATTTGGTATTCTAAATGGCCTGCATACGTCCCTTTCCCATGCTAATCTCCAAAAAGGAGAGTGGATCTATTTCAGAGTGCTCTGTTGAAAGCTCTAGTGGTGCTTTGACTTGAGTGTTGTACATCAAAAATGTACAGATGGTAAGATTTAATTGTACTATATTTCATACTGCTGAATGACTTACAATTGATTCAATAAAAGGACTAAAGCAGCACCAATCTTAAATTCTCAACATTGAAAAACTGTTGCTGTATTAAGCAGCACTTTGCAGTATGTTTACAGTAGCAATTTTGAATTATCATATTTTACACTTGAAAAATCATTCAGCTTCCTGTTCTATATTTTGTATATAGTTCAACGTTATTGTAGGACACTAGCTTTGTTACAGTCCTACTGAATCTTGTCTCTCAGGTTTTTAATAGTGTGCTTTGAGTTATGCGATGAAAGATGGACTAGCTTGCGCTCTCTGTATATATAATAATACAAATGCAGACTTTTATTTTGCATAGGATTAGATAGGGTGGACAGTGGGAGCCTTTTTCCTCGGATGGTGATGGCTAGCACGAGGGGACATAGCTTTAAATTGAGGGGTGATAGATATAGGACAGATGTCAGAGATAGGTTCTTTACTCAGAGAGTAGTAAGGGCGTGGAATGCCCTGCCTGCAAAAATAGTAGACTCGCCCACTTTAAGGGCATTTAAATGGTCATTGGATAAACATATGGATGATAATGGAATAGTTTAGGTTAGATGGGCTTCAGATTGGTTTCACAGGTCGGCGCAACATCGAGGGCCGAAGGGCCTGTACTGCGCTGTAATGTTCTATGTTCTATGTTCTATCTGCATAATGCAGTTGGTTATAACAGTGGATGCAGTACTTTGATGTAAATGCATGCGCGATCAAAATGTAAACATTGCACACCGAAAAGTTTCAATACCATGATGTTTCACTGGAAGGGAAAAGTTATTAGACAAATCATCTAACAATCATTTGTACATCCTCCAGCAGCTGCTCATGAGTAACAGACACCTAGAAACTAAAGAGTTGGGAGAAAGACATCTGCCTTTCTGTCTGAGGAAGGAATGGTGGGAGGCAGGAGAAACCTGAAAATAGGAAAAAAAAAAGGAATAAATTTGAAATGCTCCTGGTATTAAATAGATGAATTTACACAGTTTCTCTGAATATTTACAACTGAAATACTAAAACCTAAAAACCTAAATATCAGAATATTTCACTGTTACAAAATTGAGATTTTGAGATGGCAATCTTAAACAACGACAAGGACCTCTTGTGTAGATCGACCATACATTGGAGATAATGATAGAAACAACCAGGTACTTTCCATTGTGTGAAGTGCAATCAATGCTAATTTTTACTTTTAACTATCCAACAATATTGATAATATTGTTGTGCAATTGGATAAATGTGCAATGAAATTTTCACTCCAATATTTGTAAACATAAGTAAATTCCTGTCTTGCCTTTCAAATTATGTATGAATCAATATCTTTCTAAATAAAAAAAAAATTTCAGTTCAATAGTTGCCCTCTTCATGAAACAACTGTACAGCTTATAGCATGAAAGAGTTGACCAATTGATTATCTAGTTGATATTGCATTGTGGCTCATTCAAGCCTGCTGTGTGCAAATTGGCTGTCATGTCATATTGTATTTTACAATGATTATAACACTTCAAAAAGTACTTAATTGGCTGCAAAGTGATTTGGGATAACCGGAGGCCATTAAATACTGTAAATTTCCGCACCAGTTCTGTGTACGTAGTAAAAGTAGCATCAAGGTAATTGAATTGGTATACTTTGTTGTTGATTTTAAAACACAAAACATTTCCCATGTTCAGTTTATTTGTGATTGTCTCCTAATTTGCAAAAGTCAAAACTTAATACATGTTAACTGTTTTATTTCCCTCCAGGTAACATCAACAAATGTCATATGGACTACTATTTTTTCCTTCTCGCAGCCATACAGTGTGTAACGCTAATTATTTTTATTGTGGTATCTGTGACATTTGATCGCCACAAAACCAAATCTGGTAAGCTATTCATCAATGGAAGAAGGTAAAAGGAAGACATGAAGCATAACTGGATAAGGAAATAAAGAGCCAGTACTTGAGACATGCAATTATTATGAAAATACTTGTAAATCCTTTGTTCAAGCATGTAACGATTTGGCAAGTAGTATTCCTTGGCTCATCACCTGCAGCCTGAATCTTTTAGGTTACCTGAACGATGGTTGAGGCCCAACATATGGGACACTACAAGTAATTGCAGTGTTTACTGACAGATAATAAGATTGTTCAAGTATTGTCTTCAATTTGTCAAGGCAACATTTCTTTTATATCTACTTTCGTTGTTCATTGCCACTGAAAGAAATACACATGACTTTTTAAGGGATTTTAAACTTCTAATATTATGTGAAATGTCCATTTTTTTTTTGAAATTTGTTCAGTCCACATTAATTTTTAGTGTAAGTGAATATTAAGAATATTTTAATGAACTAGGTAGTCTTTTTAATGTTATTTCTGTTAGCTCCGTGTTAATTGGGTTATATGGTTTATTAATTTTATCTTTTGTAAATATAAAGGTCAATGCCCTTTTTAAGCCCATCTGTAAAACAACAAAATATAAATTGCATCCTTGGCAATTCTGTAAATCATGTCTAAAAGCAGAAGACTGAGAGGAATCGATCTCGCCAATAGCCAGTTGACTGATAAATAAGTGGATTGGATGTTACAAAAATTTAAAGCTATACAATAAATGGTATCTGAACTTGCAAAATGCACGCATTAGAGATTTGCACATGTGGCCAGTTTACAATTTAATTGCTGCTTTTATGACTAATTTGAATTTTTGACACTTTTACCCCCTTTCTCACGAGAGCAATTGAGCCACCTGGCTATTTGGCAACAATATTTGTTTTTCTTTTTTAACTTGCTTGGAAAGACATTTTGTGAGTGGGAGCTGACTCTTTCAAAGGATTGTTTTGAATACGCTGTAAAATTATATATCACCAAATAAATGTGACTTGTTTTAAATGTAATGCTACTTCTTTACCAGTATTGTACAACAAGATGAAAAGATGCTGCCAAACTTTCAATGAATGATTTGAGGATAGTTATTTTTGAGATTTCTGGATACAAGTAAATTTGCTTATCCATGTTTCTGTTATATTCTGTACAGTTGCAAGTCTGTGGAAGGCTTGGAATAAATGGAATAAATTCCAGGAATACAGATTTGGTTTCATGGAAAGCAACCTACAATATATAATTGAGTATTTCAAATTCGTAGTTCTATTGACAGTGTGTCTTGACCCAGCACAATACATTTGGATGGCTAACCTAGATGATGGTATATACTTAGCAGTGAGGATCTGATAATTTAGTCTCGAGTCTTAACTATGGGAACCAGATTACAAATACCTGTAAAGAACAACTTATTTGAAATGTTGAAAGAGATGTGGCCTTATCAAAACAAGCTGGCAACTCGATTACACCAAAATAACTTGAATAATGTATTTATATTTGACATAAAAACATGCTGAGGTTTCAGAGGAAAAGCATGGACTCTGAGGAAGGGTGCCAAAAATTTGATCAAAGAGGCAGGTTTCAAGTTGGGCCATGAAGGAAATAAAGGCAGTTGTTGGAGATTTAGGGAGAACCAAGGACCGTACAGCACAGAAACAGGTCCTTTGGCCCACCAAGACTGTGCCAACACACTGTGCTTTTCTAAACTCAAAACTTTTTGCCTCTACACAATCTGTATCCCTCTATTCACTGCCTATTCATATATTTGCCAAGATGCCTCTTAAACATTGCTATTGTATCCACATCCTGCACCTCCTCTGGCAGCACATTCCAGGCACTTACCAAATTCCTTTTTCTAAAAAAAAAAGAAGAAAATGAGCTTCTCACATGGGTTATGGGGGATGGGTCTGGGTGGGATGCTCTGAGGGTCAGTGTGGACTTGTTGGGGCGAGGGGCCTGTTTCCACAGTGTCAGAATTCTGTGAATCTCCTTTTAAACTTTAAAGTGCTTGCTGAAGTCCATATAGACAACATCTATCACCCTGCCTTCGTCAATCATCTTTGTGATTTCCTCAAAGGACTCAATTTTGAGAGATGTGATTTTCCCTGCACAAAGCCATGCTGCCTATTGATAATAAGTCCATACTTTCCAAATGTGAGTAAATCCTTTCCCTAAGAATCTTCTCCAATAACCTCCCTACCACTGTTGTAAGGCTCACCCGGCTATAATTTCCCAGTTAATCCTGTTGACTTCCTTAAACAAAGGAACATTATTGGCTATTCTCGGGTCCTCTGGGACGAAATCAGTGACTAAAGAGGATACAAAGATTTCATACAAGGCTCCAGTGTCCTCATGTGCCTCCCCTGGCATTCTGGGATAAATCCCATCAGTTCCTGGGGACTTGTCTATCTTAATGCTTTTCTGAACACTCAACACTTTTTTTTTCCCATATTGACATGTCCTAGAATATCAACCTACTCCTCCCAAGACTCCCCCCAACCACCATCTCCTCCTTCGTGAATACCAATACAAAGTACTTGTTAAAGACCTCATCCACTTCCTCTGGCTCCATGCATAAATTCCTTCCTTTAACCTCGAGTGGACCTACCTTTTCCCTAGCTACCCTCGTGCTTCTTGTATATGTATAAATGGCCTTCGGCTCTTCGTTAAACCTGTTTGCTAAAAACATTTAATGGCCCCTTTTAACCCTCCTAATTCCTTGTTTCTGTTACTTTTATATTCTTTGAGGGCCCTGTCTTCAGTTTCCTAAACCTTGCGTATGCCTCATTTATTTTTGACTCCGCTCTCAATTTCTCTCGTCATCCAAGGTTCCTAAATCTTGCCATCCTTTTCCTTTGTTTTTGCCAGGAATATACTGGTCCTAGACTTTAATAAACTGGCCTTTAAAAGATTCCTACATACCAGATGTGGATTTACCCTCAAATAACTGTCCCCAATCTTTGTTCCACTGTGCCTGCCTAATATTGTGGTAGTTAGCCTTCCCAAAATTTAATTCTTTCACCCTAGGAATACTCTTGGCTTTATCCAAACAGAATTATGGTCACTTCCCGAAATGCTCCCTCACTGAAACTTCAATCACCTGGCGAGGCTCATTCCCCAATACCGCATCTGATATGGCCCCTTCCCTAGTTGAACCATTCATGTGTTCAAAAACTTGTCCTGGACACACCTAACAAACTCCATCGCCCCCATCCAAGCCCCTAACGCTAATGATTCCCAGTCAATATAGGGGAAGTTAAAATCACCTATCACAACAAAGCTGCCAACTCTTGTCCCTCTCTCAACCAAGTCTCCATTACTCCCTACATTAAAACAAATACACCTCAGACCACCAATCCTGTCATGTTCAGTGACTTCTCCCTGTCTGTTCTTCCTCTTAACCGTACTGGCCTAAGTTTTTGACTCCTCTTTGGTTATTTTACTTGTAGACCTACTTGCTAGTTCCAAACCCCCAGCAAACTAGTTTAAACCCTCCCGAGTAACACTAACAAACCTCCCTGCCAGGATATTGGTGCCCCTCCAGTCCAGGTGTATCCTGTGGTTATGGACCAGACCAAATCTCCTCAAACTATTTTAAGAAGATAGTCTGGACTCAAGCATTTTAATTTTAAAGGTAAGTTTAGGACATTGTGTCCTGGATACAATTCAATTGGTCAAACTACTAGGCCTGAAACAAAACACATTTTATTCATGCACTACACTTAAAATACAAACCAAATAAAAGGATTGGCTTAACTGTAACTATGGAAATGCTTAACAAAACAATATACATTAACTATGCATTAATTGTTCCAATGTAGTAACAGCCCATAAACACACACCCTTGGCAAAGGCAAATTCAGTAAAATATGATGTCTCACATACAGTTCTAGTACTAGGAAGAGAACCCAACTTCTGGCTATAACAGAGAGAGGAATAAGAGTTTCCACATCCAGCTTCAAAACTTCAGCAACAGGTACTGAAGGCCAAAACTTTAAAAAAAATCCTGGTTCTGAGGGCACTAGCCCCACCCATTCAGGTTGCTTCTATTGTTCCAACTTTAAAAAACCCCCAAGGCCTCATAAGCTGTTTATTGGCTTTGGAGCAGTCTGCTCGATATCTCTGCCTCAACCTTTCTTCCATTTTTTAAAATAAAGGACAAAGTACACTTCTTAAAGCCAGAGTATCATCATATGTCGTTCTTGTACAGGTTCCACCTGCCCTGGAAGACATCTCAATGATCTACATACCTGAAGTCCTCCCTCCTACACCAGCTCTTTAGCCACATATTTAGCTGTACTATCTTCATATTCCTTGTCTCACTAGCCCATGGCACAGAAAGTCATCCTGAGATTACAACCCTAGATGTCCTGCTTCTCCTCTTCCTACCTAAGTTCCTTTGCAGGACCTCATCTCTCTTTCTACCTCTCTCATCAGTACCAATATGGACCACAATCTCTGGCTGCTCACACTCTGCCTTCACGCTATCCTCTGCCTGCTCAGAAACGGCCTTGACTATGGCACCAAGAAAGTAACACACAGTCCTGCAGTCTTGTTTGTGACCACAGAAACACCTATGTGTGCCCCTAACCATACAGTCCCCTATCACTATTGCTCACCTATATTTGAACCCTCCCTGCTGTATAACACTGCCAGTTGTGGTACCTCTGATCTGGCTGCTGTGCTTTCCCTGAGACACCATTCCCCCCCCCCCCACCCTGACAGTATAGAACATGGTATACCTGGTTGAGAGGGCAGTGGCCACAAGAGACCCCAGCACTGCCTGCCCACATTTATTCTTCTATCTGGTGGTCACCAGGTTCTTCTCTGTCAGTATAACCCTTGCTGGTGGTGTGACCAATTTACTCAATGTGCTATCCATGACATTCTCAACCTCATGGATGCTGCACTGTGTGCATCCACAGCTCCAGGAGTCCATTCTGCAAATCAGAAGCTGCAGCTGGACAGGCTTCCTGCATATGCAGTCAGCATGAACACTGGAAGTGTCCCTCATTTCCCAGAAATTGCAGGAGGAGCATTCCACGGGCTTAGGTTTACCTGCATTTCAAACCTTATCAACAAGAGAAACAATCTAGGAACTGATCACACAACCTTACCCACTCGTCACCAAACTCAGGTCTCTCACTCCCACTCTCTATTCCTACAGACGACAGCTACAAAACGCAAGTTGGATTAAAGAATGGTCTCTCCACTTTATAGGTGCGGTGTTCTTCAGTGGCAGCACCCCACCCTGAGCAATGGTTATGCCTCCCAGCAGCTTGTTGGTCTCTTTGTTGTCGAACACAGCCGGCTGGGGGTGATGCAGGTCTACATGTTATCCTGGGCAGCATTGCCGGTCAGCTCAATGATTTCAGCTGTTAGATACTTGAGAACTGCAGCCAGATAGGCTATGCTCCAGTGCCCTTTCTCAGGAGCTGGTGAGCACAGCCCACTGGGAAGTGCAGGTCAGCCGAGGATGACTGAGATTTTGCCTTGGAGCAACCTTTTCCACTGGTCTTTCCTTTTCCAGGCATGTCTACAAGATTCTTTTTATTTCAAAAATATACTTTATTCATAAATATCTTTATATACATATGTAGTATTCTGTACAGCTTTGGCACATTGAGAACAAACAAACATTGGAGTTTGACTCTTCGAACACTTCCAAAAAACCCAAGGCATTTCTTACTTATGCAAGATAGTATTTGCATATGTTTGAGATACTGGGAGGGTTCAATAACTGAATGGATCCCCCTTTAACTTCGGTAGAAAGATCTTAGATGGTGGCCTCCATAGCAGCTGCCCCAAGTTTTAATATGTCCTTTGGCACATAGTCCTGGACCTCGGAATGTGCCAGTCTGCAACACTTGGTCGAGGTCAACTCCTTGCTCTGGAAGACCAACAAATTTCAGGCAGACCAGAGATTGTCTTTCACCAAGTTGATGGTCATCCAGGCGCAGTGGATGTTTGTCTAGGTATGCGTCCTAGGGAATAGCTGTAGAGCTCAGAATCCTGTGTCATGGAGCTGCGCAGGACAAACCTCAACAAATACCACTGCATCTCCCTCTCTAGACCTCTTTTGCTAACAATAAAGTCTGAAGGAGAAAGAGCCCAGGCTTGTAAAATTGAATTCTCAGTGCCAGAGATCTTTTAGTGGGTGTCAGCTGGAAAGACAGACCAGACCTTAGTTTAATATCTCACCTAAAGATGGCACCTCCAGCAGTGGAGCACTCTCAGTAATGTACCCAAGAATCACTAGTTTATGTGCTTAAGTTCTGATGCTCATTTGCTACTCACTGTGGATCAAATAATACTGAACAGATTTGGCCTTTATTGTGAATTATTGTGGTAAGTGGTTAACCATTGGTAGTGACAGTTTTGCAACTTTTATGGGAAAAAATTAGCTTCATTTTAACTTTCAGACTGTGTGCACATCATGGCAAAGTAAAGGAAACCTAAGAAATCCGACTTTGGTATGGAGACAAGAACTTAATCTGTTGCCAGTGTTCTCTTGAAGTTCCTTGCATGGACAGACATGCAACAACCTGAAAAGTACTGCATAAGGCATTCACAAATGTCCTGTTTAAGATAGATACTGAGCATTGAGATAAATAGACTGTGCTCAACAACAAAAATAAAGGGACCTTGGTTGTGACAACAAGGTGTAGAGCTGGATGAACACAGCAGGCCAGGCAGCATCAGAGGAGCAGGAAGGCTGACGTTTCGGGCCGAGACCCTTCTTCAGAAATGGGGGAGGGGAAAGGCGTTCTGAAATAAATAGGGAGAGAGGGAGAGGCGGATAGAAGATGGATAGAGGAGAAGATAGGTGGAGAGGAGACAGATAGGTCAAAGAGGCAGGGATGGAGTGTAAGTGGGGAGTTAGGGAGGAGATAGGTCAGTCCAGGGAGGATGGACAGGTCAAGGGGGCGGGATGAGGTTAGTAGGTAGGAGATGGGAGTGGGTCTTGAGGTGGGAGGAGGGGATAGGTGGGAGGAGGGACAGGTTAGGGAGGCGGGGACGAGCTGGGCTGGTTTTGGGATGCGGTAGGGGGAGGGGAGATTTTGAAGCTTGTGAAATCCACATTGATACCATTGGGCTGCAGGGTTCCCAAGCGGAATATGAGTTGCTGTTCCTGCAGCCTTCGGGTGGCATCGTTGTGGCACTGCAGGAGGCCCAGGATGGACATGTCATCTGAGGAATGTGAGGGGGAGTTGAAATGGTTCGCAACTGGGAGGTGCAGTTGTTTATTGCGAACTGAGCGTAGCAAAGCGGTCCCCAAGCCTCCGCTTGGTTTCCCCGATGTAGAGGAGGCCACATCGGGAACAGCGGATGCAGTATACCACATTGGCAGATGTGCAGGTGAACATCTGCTTGATGTGGAAAGTCTTCTTGGGGCCTGGGATGGGGGTGAGGGGGGGAGGTATAGGGGCAGATGTAGCACTTCCTGCAGTTGCAGGGAAAAGTGCCGGGTGTGGTGGGGCTGGAGGGGAGTGTGGAACGGACAAGGGAGTCACAGAGAGTGTGGTCCCTCCGGAAAGCAAATAAGGGTAGGGAGGGAAAAATGTCTTTGGTGGTGGGGTCGGATTGCAGATGGCGGAAGTATTGGAGGATGATGCGTTGGATCCGGAGGTTGGTGGGGTGGTACGTGAGGACGAGGGGGATTCTGTTTTGGTTGTTATTGCGGGGAGGGGGTGTCAGGGATGAGTTGCAGGAAATGCGGGAGACACGGTTGAGGGCGTTCTTGACCACTGAGGGGGTAAAGTTGTGGTCCTTGAGAAACGAGGACATCTGAGATGTACGGGAGTGGAATGCCTCATCCTGGGAGCAGATGCGGCGGAGGTGAAGGAATTGGGAATAGGAGATGGCATTTTTGCAGGGTGGGTGGGAGGAGGTGTATTCTAGGTAGCTGTGGGAGTCGGTGGGCTTGAAATGGATATCGGTTTCTAGGTGGTTGCCAGAGATGGAAACAGAGAGGTCCAGGAAGGAGAGAGAGGTATTAGAGATGGTCCAGGTGAACTTAAGGTTGGGGTGGAAGGTGTTGGTGAAGTGGATGAACTGTTCGAGCTCCTAGTGGGAGCACGAGGTGGCATTGATACAGTCATCGATGTAACGGAGGAAGAGGTGGGGTTTAGAGCCAGTGTAGCTATGGAAGAGGGATTGTTCCACGTAACCTACAAAGAGGCAGGCATAGCTTGGGCCCATGTGGGTACCCATGGCCACCCCATTTGTCTGTAGGAAGTGGGAGGAATTGAAAGAGAAGTTGTTGAGGGTGAGGACGAGTTCGGCTAAGCGGATGAGGGTGTCAGTGGAGGGGGACTGGTCGGGCCTGCGGGACAGGAAGAAGCGGAGGGCCTTTAGGCCATCTGTATGGGGAATGCAGCTGTATAGGGACTGGACGTCCGTGGTAAAGATGAGGTGTTAGGGACCGGGGAATTGGAAGTTCTGGAGGAGGTGGAGGGCATGGGTGGTGTCATGGACGTAGTTAGGGAGTTCCTGGACCAAGGGGGAGAAAATGGAGTCGGGATAGTTGGAGATAAGTTTGGTGGGGCAGGAGAAGGCAGAGACAATGGGTCGACCAGGGCATTCAGGTTTGTGGATTTTGGGAAGGAGATAGAAGCGGGCGGTGTGGGGTTGGGGAATGATGAGGTTGGAGCCTGTGAGTGGGAGGTCACCTGAGGTGATGAGGTTGTGGATGGTTTGGGAGATAATGGTTTGGTGGTCGGGGATGGGGTCATGATGAAGGGGGCGGTAGGAGGAGGTGTCGGAGAGTTGGCGCCTGGCCTCGGCGATGTAGAGGTCAGTGCGCCATACTACAACTGCGCCTCCCTTGTCCGCGGGTTTTATGGTGAGGTTGGGATTGGAGCAGAGGGAGCGGAGGGCTGCACATTCTATGGGGGAGAGGTTGGAGTGGGTGTGAGGGGTGGAGAGGTTGAGGCGATTGATGTCATGATGGCAGTTGGAGATGAAGAGGTCGAGGGAGGGTAGGAGGCCTTGGGGTGGTGTCCAGGAGGAGGGGGTGTGTTGGAGGCGGGAGAAGGGGTCAATAGAGGGAGGGTTAGGCTCACGGTTGAAGAAGTAAGCGTGGAGGCGGAGGTGGTGGAAAAACTGCTCTATGTCCAAGCGTGAGCGGTATTCGTTGATGTGTGGGTGGAGGGGTACAAAGGTGAGCCCTTTACTGAGGACTGACCATTCGTCCTCAGTAAGGGGGAGGTCTGGGGGATTGGTGAAGACCCGGCAGGGCTGGGTGCTACTGTCTCCTCTGGAGCTGCTGGTTGCGTCGGCTGTGGGCGGAGTTGCGTCGGTGTCGGTGATGGGCAGAGTTGCGTTGACATCGGTGATGGGCGGAGCGGCGTCAGCGGTGGGGGGAGTGGGGTAGGCGGCAGCAGCAGCGGTGTCGGCAGGTGCGTTCTCAGTGTCTGTGGTGTTGGCCTCGGAAATGGAGGCGGTGGCATCAGCAGCGGTGTCGATGGCGTTTGCTGTCCCGGAAGTGGTATACCCGGCGGCGGAGGATGTGACGTCATCCGTGGGTGCTCCGACAGTGGCCACATGGCCAATGGCGGTGGACACATTGTGGGGAAGGTCCTGGTTAGGGTTGGGAATTTGGGAGGTGGAGGAAGCCCGTTTTGGGTGGTAGGCACCAGTACTTATGATTTTTAGTGTCCAATAAAGCTGAGTAGAATTGTGAGTTCAGGTTGTGGATCCTATGAAGAATAAAAAACAGGAGAGGTCCTTTGCAGGTCTGGGAGAGGGAGGCTCTGAGCTGGGGTAGGCTTGATTGTAGTGCCAGGAGATGCCAGCGCATTGCTGCGAGTGTGTGTTTCAGGAGTCCCAGGGAGAAACGCTTCTGAAGGATCTCAATGTTCTGAATGTAGACATTGTCATGGTTGGGGCCAAATTGGGAAGGCCTGAATGTGGACTGTAGTCCATTGGGGATGATCTGGTTCCATAGGCAGGTACTAAGAAAGGTGATGTGGCTGTAGTACCTGGTTTGCTTCAGGACATGGTCGAGCAGTTTCAAGGCCGAAGAGATTACGAGAGAGTTGCAGTGGGAGAGAGATCCACTGAGGTTTTTCCGGAGGGAGGAGGGTAACTTCTTCAGGGTAAGCATCCTTAGAAGAGGCTTCGCAAAGGGGTTAAAATTGTTTCAGAGATAGTAGGAACTGCAGATGCTGGAGAATCTGAGATAACAAGGTGTAGAGCTGGATGAACACAGCAGGCCAAGCAGCATCAGAGGAGCAGGAAGGCTGACATTTCGGGCCTTCTTCTCCCACTGCAACTCCCTCGTAATCTCTTCGGCCTTGAAACTGCTCGACCACTTCCTGAAGCAAACCAGGTACTACAGCCACATCACCTTTCTTAGTACCTGCCTACGGAACCAGATCGTCCCCAATGGACTACAGTCCACATTCAGGCCTTCCCAATTTGGCCCCAACCGTGACAATGTCTACATTCAGAACATTGAGATCCTTCAGAAGTGTTTCTCCCTGCGACTCAGAAATGGGGGAGGGGAAGGGGGTTCTGATATAAATAGGGAAAGAGGGGGAGGCGGATAGAAGATGGATAGAGGAGAAGTTGGGTGGAGAGGAGACAGACAGGTCAAAGACCTGGTTGTGGTCAAGATAAAATAATGCAGACTAACTAGGGAAGTTGTGTTTGAGGTAGTTAATATTTGTGTATTGATATTAATAAAGATGGTGAACTCTTTTGAAGTGAGTTAGCAGCACACTCTATTGAATGCTACTGTTATTGTGAGAAATGATTTAAATGTTGTTTCCTAGTGGCTAGCTGAACGGGCTCCTGCTCTTTGCTCATCCTATTGTTGAATAATTTTTTCAGTAACAAAAGTTGTTAGGTGGTTCCTGGATGTCCTTAAATTTCTTCAGTCTGAGAGAATCTCCTTCTTGGCGTAAATTTCTTCACCAAGTGTGTAAACAGTAAGTACCCTGATAGCTAAAAAGCACTGAAGCAAGTTGGTTTACAGCACTCAGGAGTACATGTTGCCAGTTACAGCAATTTAATATTCATTTGCAATGGCAGTTTACAATTATGACCATTCATAAAGATTAATCTTGCACTTTTCATCAGATACAGCAAGTCATTCACAGTTGATGGACTGAGCAAACTGCTTTCTACCAAGGATTCATGAGTTCTTAACTCGCAAGTCCCATGCATTTGAGACACTTGCATCAGTCATTCAGTCTGTGACTGTGCACCATAGCTAATTACAGCCTCCCATAATGTGCATTCCTTTAAAGTGAATGAGCACTCACTGCACCAGAAAATAAGCTGTCCTTTCCTGTGGCAGTATTTTGCCCTTTCCTGTTTATGAACTTTGTTTGAAGCAAGATAGCAGTAGAAATAGCTTTTGCTCTTGACCGACTTTAAAAGAGGAAAGCAAAAGCAATCACTGTACAACTCACCAAAATTAATGAGAACGCTTCTGTGTATCACAGAGAAGAAAGGCCAGTTTCTCCTTGACATTTTTTTCCCACAATCCAAACAAAGGTTCCTGTAAGTTAATAAATATTTTTCAAGTATGCTGGAATTGAAAGGACGACCCACAAGTATGAATGTGACCATTCCTATCTGTTGCTGCAGAAAGTGTAAACTATGTGAAAGGCTTCTGGAAGTAATAGCCACAAGCTGAGTACTCAGAATAAGATTGATGACCAATGTTCAATTTAAATGGAAGTTTGAGTATTATCCATGTTACCCTGTGGAAACTTTCTCTTTTTGAGAATTACTTTAAAATGTTATGGTATCTGAGATTATTATCCTTTGTAGAGCACGCTTTTGATAATCTAATTTTGGTTAAACAATAAACTTTTCTTTGAACTAGCATAGTTTAAGACAGTGTCTTTTTCATTTTCTGATTATATGGGATACATTTTGTAAATCTCAAACTGTGCACCTTGGATAGCATTCATTTAGCATCACCTTTCTTGTCTGCGAGCTAATTTTGAATGTAAGCCAGAAAATTTCCTTCTGGCTGATTGTCAGGCTCATTTGCAGAACTAATCACTTTAACCCAGTTACCAATGAATAAAGGCCCACTGTATAAAATGGCTTGCAATTTAGCACAAATTAGCAATCTCAATTTCAAGGGTTAAAGCCTAGTATTGACCCAGAATAGAGGGACTGTAATATCTAACAGTTGCATAATCAAGTTGGGAATGTTCTGAGGAAGGGTCACCAGACCTGAAACGTTAACTCTGTTTTCTCCTTCACAGATGCTACCAGACCTGCTGAGCTTTTCCAGCAACTTTGTTTTTGTTCCTGATTTACAGCATCCGCAGTTCTTTTGGTTTTTATTGGGAATGTTTATGCCTGATGCTACAGGGGTAAGAAATCTTCCCAATTCTTACCCTTGATATTCTTTACTTTGACCAAAATTTAACAAGAAACTCCTCAGTGAATGGGCTACTTGAGGACTGTCCATTGCAGTTATACCTGGAATATGGCATTCAGAATAAGTGCTAAATAAATCAATCTGGAAACATTTTATTAGAATCATGACACAAAATACATAGGGCTGTGTATGCACACAATTTTACCAAAACTCAGCTAAGTGCCAGTTTTGTGGGGTTTCATGGATGCTTTCGCTCCATGAATTCTAGTGAATTAGCTCACACAGTTTTACGCTACTCACCCAGTGATGTATGTACCATTCTATTCTGCGTTTGCCAACAGCAAAAGTATATGGTATTGCCAGCACGTTCTGGATTTCCTGCCACTGGCACCATTAGTAAATCTCAGCTGCACACCAGGTCAATGGCTGCGAGCCAGGATTTGCCATTCACAGTTGCTGTGTGGGATGAGCTGCCCTGGAGGTGGCTGAGTGAGGGCAAGTTGGCACACCCAAATTGTTGATTGAGACCTGCAGATCCTTGTGGACAGGGTAGTAGACGAGGAAGCCCATCCTATTACCTCAGGAATGCCAGACAAAATTATAGCACTAGACCCTGCCAGCCTGGTCTGATATTGGTCACCTGGGCCAGTGTGGCATCCACATTCTGGAAAAATACCCAACAATGCATGATGAAGCTTCATGACCTTCTGTGCTCTGAAGTGTAAGTGCCATCATCTTCTCTCCACTCCCTCCCACTCACCATGTCATTGCACATGCCTCCTACCAAGTCTCATGGTTTACCACTCTCCTGATTGCATGCAGCATCTTTACTCAATCACTCTCTCTCACCAACCACCAATCTCTAACCCTGCATGCCATCTGCATTGCCTACTCACTCAGCTGGGACAGCTCACTACCTTTCCCTCACCTGTATCAGCAGTAATTGCTGTGCCACCCACTTTCACCTCACTCAACCCCCTTCCTTTGTCTCATTCCGGGAAAAACATACAGCCCACAATTATACTTCTCTCAACACCAGAGGGAATGCCTGGAGGGAAGTGCTCTAAAAGTTCCAGGGATTAAATGTCCCATCAACATA
Source organism: Rhincodon typus (assembly GCF_021869965.1). NCBI lineage: Eukaryota > Metazoa > Chordata > Chondrichthyes > Orectolobiformes > Rhincodontidae > Rhincodon > Rhincodon typus. The sequence goes on along the minus strand of NC_063355.1, from coordinate 21,627,724 downwards.
TTCACACTGATGAGAGACCTTTCAGGTGCTCTCACTGTGGGATTGGCTTCAGGCGATTATCTCAACTCAGTGAACACCATCTGCTGCAAAAAATTGTAGGGGATTGTAGGTGTGGTAGGATTACTGAAAACTTACCTCTATTCTCCTACCTTGATTTAACCAAGAACTGCTCCCATTAGACTTTGAGACATGGCCATTTTGGTTGAGGGACAGGCTGTATGTTTGCTGTATAAGGTTTTGGCACATGTTGTAGGTGTGACATTGATATCGCACAGAGCAATACAGCAGCATGTCCATTCCATTGACTGATCACTGCTGACAGTTGGGACAGGCTGCCTGGCTTGGTGTCTGCGCCAAGGCAGGCAACAGCTCCAATGAACCTGTAGGTTCTCAAAGAAGCATGGAGTGTGCCCTGAAATGTTGGGGACTGCTCGCCATGTAGAAGGTCTGGAGAAGCAAGCTGCAAACTGAAGCTGCCAGGCACCCACTGACTTTCATGCCAGGAATTGCCGCCATCTAGTTTCTCCCTTCCACATGGGAGGATGGAAAACTACTTAAAAGAAGTAGGTAATAACGTGATGGAAATACAATACGAGCGAGACTCTCAGCTCACCATGCAGGCCTTGAGCAGAAAGTTGGATATTTTTCTCAACGTTGCAAATCTGATTTTTTTGATCTTGCCATATTTTCTAAAAGACTTTCCAATGTTCATGTAGTTCAGAGGCTGGGAAAATTCAGCAGCATATTTTTGAAAACAAAGGTTTGTACAAGCATTTTCATGAAGAAAAACTTTTCAGAGATAGTCAAATATTTAACCATTTGAATTATAATTTGATGTGCTTTAAGAAATTCAATGGCCAGTTTCAGCATATCAACTGAATCATCCATTGAAATGTTTTATTTTAAGAACCAATAATAATTATACATTGTAACCATTACAGTCTAGAAGTCTGCTGTCAGAAACACCAGCTGCCCAAAATTCTTTTGAGCAGAAAGAGAAAGACCTGAGCAACTGTCTCCATTATTTTAGTACTGTATTTTGGGAGTAGGAACATGGAGTACGTGGATAAACAAAATACTTTTTAATACTGCTTTATTTTATTCTTTTCAATGGGATTTGGATGCTGGCTAGGCCAATATTTATTGCCCATCCCTACATGCCCTTGAGAAGGTGATGGCGAGCTGTCTCTTGAACTATTGCCATTTGGTGTAGGGACACCCAAAATGCCGATAGAGAGGGCGTTCCAGTTCCAGTTGACTCAATGAGACAGTAGGGACCATAATATATTTCCAAGTCAGGATGGTGAGTGGCTTGGAGGGGAACTTATAGGTGGTGGTGTTCCCAAATAGCTGCTGGTCTTGTCCTTCTAGTTGTTAGAAATCACAGTTTTGGAATGTGTTTTCTAGGGAGACTTGGTGAACTGTTGCAATGCCTCTTGTAGATGGTGCACATTGCTGCAACTTTGTGTGTTGGCCAAGAGACTGAATATTGAAGATGTACCAGCTCCGTGGCAGCTTTGTCCTGAGTTGTCAGAAGCTCTGATGTTTTCTGATTCTCATACTTGTAGTTAGTCATGCTGAAGTCATTCTGTAATCCAGACATTTCCAAGTTCCACAAAAAACTTGTTCCCAAACAATTCTGGACTCGAGTGTGTAAAATGCATATATATGATTCCGTTAAAAGATATTTGAATGACCACTTCAAATATCATAACATTCAAGGATATGGGACAAGTGCAGGAAAGTGGGATGAGTACACTTTTAGTGGAAGTTATGTTGGTACTGACTTGATGGGATGAAGGGTGTTTTCTGCACTGTATGAATCTACGAAATGATGGTGATTTGAAAGGGTGTTTTATTTTTCTTTTCAAATTGAAGTTACATAACTTTGGATGAAAATCCTTCTACACATCAGATTTGTTTTTTTTGTGGAACTTGAACACTAATTCACCTCATATCCAAGATAAAGGAATATGACAGAATTAACATTTTTTTAACAGCCTCTCAAAGTCAGGTTGTATTAAACCTGATAAGAATAAATGAGAAATTCCACGTAAGAAAAATTATAATAACATTAGATGGCTGATATTCACAAGCAACATGTACCTAGTCAATGTTATATTTAACAGCTGAAATTTGAAGCTTTCTGATCTTGTGTATTTCTATGAATCTGCAGAAATTTTATTTCTTCCAACTATTTTAATATTCCAGTGGTTAGTTAGCAATTCCAACAGCATTTGAAATGTTACTGGCATGTGGAATTTGTTATCTGCAACAAATAACTGCTATATTTTTGCATTAATTAACACAGGAAATTAACAATCAAAGCTGTGACTATTACATTAATGTGTGAAATGCTTAAATTCTATTCAGAGCCAAGTGTCAAGAGATGCCAAGATACTTGCAGGACGTGTTTTCGGGTATTTGGATAAATTAATTATTTACTTTCTGAAAGTAAATGTCTATTTTGAATTGTTGTTCTTGTTTATATTGTAGTATGATTTCATTTCAAGGATTGGAAATAACTTTACTCTGACCAACCTTTAGCAATCCTACTTTGTCATTAATCATACTAACTTTTACAGCATATTGGCACATATTTTGGTAAAAATAACCCTTTTTTCACTTGTATTGAGAGTAAAATAGACAGAATTAAGGACAACTCCACTGGCTGAAGTCATGATTAGCACAAAGGTTTGGATTGTTGGAAGCCAATCACATTCCCAAGAAGTTGTAGGAGTTCCTCAGAGCATTATGCGAGGCCCATCATCTTCGATTGATTCCATCAGTGATTTTCCCTTTATCACAGAGTCAGAATTAGGTTTATTTTGATGATTACAAAGTCTTCAGGTCCACTTACACTCTCTCAGGCGCTGAAACAGTTTGTGACTGTATATAGCAAGTACTGGATTATTGCCAGGCTGGGTTAATAAGTAACAAGAATTTTCAATGCACACAAATGCCAGACAATGACCACCTCTAACAAGAGAACCTAATATTATCATCACCAAATCCCTCAACATCAACCAACTGTGGAGTCAACATTGACTAGAAGTTTTAACTGGTTCAGCCATCTAAATACTGTGGTTACAAGAGCAGGTCAGAGGCTGGGCGTTATGCAGCAGGTCTTCCCAAAATCTTTCCACAACTTACAAGACAATGGAATAGGTGCCTGAATGAGTGGAGCTCCAATAACACTCATGAAATTTGACACAGTCCAGGACAAACGGACCACATGATTAATACTCTGTTCCCCCCTACTCTGTGTTATCAGCAATGTGTACATAGCTGCACTGTAACAACTCACCAAGTTACCATAGAATCTCCCAAATCTATGACTTCTGCTGGGAAGGCCACCGTCATCAAATTTCCCTCCAAACTGAATGCCATTCTGACAGGGGAATACATCATTGGCCCTGCAGCAACGAAGAACAAAATCATGGAACTCCCTGTCTAACGGGACTGTGTGTATACCTTCACCACAAGGACTGCAGCAGTTCAAGAAACCATCACTAGGCCAATTAGAGATGGACAATAAATGCTGGCCTTGCCAGTGATGCCCACATCATTTGAATGAAAGAAGTTGGAAAGTATTTGCTGTTTGCACATTTGTCATTTAGCTGCAGAATTACCTAATTCATTAAAGCATTGACTTCCAACAATCCAGCTAAATAACTGAGAGCTTTTGGAGTGTAATTCACTCTGTGATGTTTATGCCTGTGTGTGTGATTAAATATTGAACATTCTTGCCCTAGGTCATGTAAAGCACAGTGTAGTCAGTGAGATTTACAGAGTAACACTGGCAGATGTTAAATGTCTTCAGTAAACTCACTGTAGCCTGACATGACAGTTATACAATAAAGAAATTCAATTTTTAATGCCCAATTCTGCAGACTTTGCTTTGTGAAATAGCTGAGTAAAATCTATAATTCATGCTTTAATGTTATAAAAATACCCACATCTTACCTATAATTCTTTATTTGAGTAAATATTCATACTACGTTATATTGAACTGTTATATTCAGCTATTTGATTGCAATATTTAGTTCTTTACCTTCAAGTTGAAAATCTTATGCTTGGCTTTAACAGTACCAATGAAAATACATCTTGATGAGATTTTTTTTAAGTGTTTATTTGGGAAAATATAAAATATTCCTGTCCATATATTATAAATATATATCCAGTAGGAGTTAGAATACTCAAACTGCTTTTCAAACAGCTTTTAACCCAAAAATCAATACTGTTTCTAATATGAACAGAAAGGCTGATGTTTCGGGCCTAGACCCTTCATCAGAAATGGGGGAGGGGAAGGGAGTTCTGAAATAAATAGGGAGAGAGGGAGGCAGATAGAAGATGGATAGAGGAGAAGATAGGTGGAGAGGAAACAAACAGGTCGAAGAGGCAGGGATGGAGCCAGTAAAGGTGAGTGTAGGTAGGGAGTTAGGAAGGGGATAGGTCAGTCCAGGGAGGACAGACAGGTCAAGGGGGCGGGATGAGGTTGGTCGGTAGGAGATGGAGGTGCGGCTTGAGGTGGGAGGAGGGGATAGGTTGGAGGAAGAACAGGTTAGGGAGGCAGGGACAAGCTGGACTGGTTTTGGGATGTGGTAGGGGGAGGGGAGATTTTGAAGCTTGTGAAGTCCACATTGATAC
>NC_063355.1:21582229-21618074 GCF_021869965.1 Rhincodon typus | reverse complement strand
GTCAGCCTCTCTGCTCCTATGATGCTGCTTGGCCTGCTGTGTTCATCCAGCCCTGCACCTTGTTGTCTCAGTCCAGATTGCCTCAGTTTGATGGGGTGCCCGCCTTTGCCAGTAAGCAGTAAAAGATCACTGCCATCCTTCCCACCATCACCTCCAGAACCCTAGGGCAAAGCAAGGAACTAACTTGCCTTTTTGGACCATTTCCTTGGGGATATTGGTGCAGGATCAGTCTGAAGGGCATTTCCTGGCTTTCAGCATCTGACGTGGTGCTTACCTGGGTTTTTTAATATGGTGCCAATGGCATGAACGTTCTAAAGTCCTGGCAGCAGCAAGCCTCTCCTTATACACAATTCCACCAGGTGGGCATCAAAGGGGCCATTTGAATGAGAATTGAGCCGATGATTGTCTGAGCAAAGTCATGTGGGCCACAGCAGACCAGGTGCAGTGAGTGTCACTCGGAAAAACACTTTGCATCCGGATGGCAAAAGTCAGTTCAGAAATGTAAAAATGTTCAACCCTGGAGCTGCATCTTAAATCTGCTTCGGTGTCAAAGCTGGAAAGACTGCGTGTGCGCGTAAGTTGCTGTTTTATTATTTTGCTTAGATAGGGTTAAAGAAAATAAACACTTTTCTTCAAAAAATCTCAAGGAACCTGTCTGTCTCTGTCCTTTACAGCCACAGCAGGAAATTGCTACACATTCACCAAATTAGCAAGCATATAAAAAAAATCCTCTCTCCCCCCCAACCCCTAAAACTGCTGTCCCCCAACAATCATGACCCAATAATGTACCCCCGACATCCAACAATGATCACAGTCTAACCCCCAATAGTAGCCACTCAGCTCAATTCCGGCCCCCACCCCCGACCCGTCATGGTCATCACCCTGATCCTCCACAATACACATTCCAACTTCACCTTCAATTTACCATCACCATCCCAACACCCTCCCCTGTTCCCCAGACACCTCTAACCACAAGCTCTCGTCAATATTAAGCTTGATAAAGTCCTGGCAATCTATGATTTGAAGCTAGATAAGCAGTTTAGCAACACGTTGGCAGTGATGGAAGTGAAAGTCTCATTATCTTGTAAGTAGGAGCTGTTCCCATGCTTACAAAAGTGGCGCTAAAGGACAGTGTGCAAAGTAATGGTAAGAGAATCAAAAATGGACAGAGAATGGGATGATGATCCATTGAAGAAAATGGACTGGCGACATTAAACGAAACAATGACAGGATGACTGAAGAGGCGGTGGAGAAGATTGACTTTAACCACAAATTCACAGAAGATTCAAAAAGGAACCTACTCTTTAATCGGGAAATTCAAAGCTGATATGATTGCCTTTCCCTCGCCCCATTGCTTTGGATCTTTTTTTCTGATAAATGATAATGCATTAACATTTATTATATGATTCAATTAAATAACATTATACTCTAGATTTCTAATGCGTTACTTAATAATGGTGATTGACAGGTTCTCAATTTAGGAATATATAAGAAAAATTATTGTCACTTAGCCAGTGAGCTGAATGGAATTATATTAAAGGGTCTCTAATAGAGAATAGACAGGACTGTAAATAATGCAGCCATCTGCTGGTACCTTTACAGAAAGTGGCATAAACAGAAAGCAGTCATGCAAGTTTAACTAGTGCTGCATTGCAATACGTATGGTAAGTTGTAAACTAAGTTATTATAATTTTATACTGTTGAACAGAAGAACCATTATATGAAAACTTTTGTCATCAATGTCAAGGGAAAAATATTGATTCAAATTGCAGACAACAAGGTGCAGAGCTGGATGATCACAGCAGGCTAAGCAGCATCATAGGAGCAGGTTTCATTTCTTTCTAGCGGATTAAGAAATTGAGATACAATTTCCAGGAAAGAAATGTTGCACTCCTTCATGTTGTACATAACTTCACCGAGAATGTGAAGCACTTTTTAAGTGACGACTTTTTCCTATTTGATAATGTTAACTACTTTGGAAAAAAAAAGTACACAGCAGCATTTTGTCACCTGAAGATGATGCCAGATTGCTTTAACTCAAGCAATTTGTAGCAGGAACATAGATATCAGGGAACGAGAACCGACTTTTTGTATTTCAAAACTGCCTTAAAAATAGGATTTTGCTTGTGAGTGAATAAAACAGGATCAATTAGAGCGCATCATGTACTCCATCATGTATGATTCCCAGAGCGTCTTTAATTCATTATAATTTAACCAGCAGCAAGTGCTGTGTTATCATCACCTGCTGACAAAAGACTTTATTGATCTCTCCAAAGTAATTAATGTCTGCTAGAAAATCTTCAATTTCAGAACTGAAGCTAGAATGAAGATCCAATAACACATAAATTAATAGTTGGAATTAGATACTAAACAAGCATTCCATCATCATGAAATTGTCCCATTCCGGTTTCAGAAATGAAATACAGTAACCATTCCCCATTTGATTTATTTTCCTGTCTCAAAAATGACAACAGAAACTCCCATTATGGCCAGAACTCTTCAAAGTCACAAAGAAGAGGCCACTGCACCATATTAATTAAGAGACAGAGGGGACTACTGTTCATTTACAAGGCAAAAGACGATTTTATCAAACAGCGCAAAAATATACATTGGCTGGTTCTAGTCAAGTGACAAAAGCTAAAAAAAAAAATTAGCTTTGACAGTCATAGTTGTAAAATCTCATGTGACTCACCAATGTCCTTTAGGGGAGGAAATCTGCCATTCTTACCTGGTTTGGGCAGCATATGACTCTGGACACTCAGCAATGACTCTTTACTGCCCTCTGAAATGGCGTAGCAAGCTTTGCATCAAACTGCTATAAAGTCTCAACAAAAGATTGAAACCAGACGGACTACCCAGCATCCACATGGGTACAAGAAATGACACTGGCAAACACAACATTGTTACTTTGTAAAACCCTCTCTGCCAACCTTGGGGGGGCCTTGTGTTAAAACTGGGGGAGCTGTTCCACCCAATAGTCTAGCAACTGCCTGACAGTCATTCCTCTGCAGTCATACATTGCAGGCAATGTCCCAGGTGCCACCACAACTACCTTTCATTATGTTCTGTCTCACCAGCAGGACTGACCAACAGGTAGTGGTAGCACAGTGATATAGAGTCAGGAAGGAAATGCCCTGAGAGCCCTCAACATCGACTTTGGACCAGATAATGTCTCATGGCATCACGTCAAACACAAGGAAGGAAGCCTTCTGCTGATTACCACATACCACCATTGCCCCCGCATTCCCCCACCCACCCTGGCTGATGTTCTCCTCCACGTTGAACAGAGCTTTGCAAAACTACTGAGAGTGGCAAGGACACAGAATGCACTTGGGCGGGGGACTTCCATCAGGAAGTGTGGCTCTGCAGTAGCACTAATGGCCAAGCTGGTGTAGTACTAAAGGATGTAGCTGCTAGACCAGGTTTGCAGGAGGTGGTGAGGGAGTTAACAAGTGGGAAAAACATACTTGACTGCATGCAACAAATTCATTCTGCCCTGTGGAAGGAGTGATCTCCACATGTTGTGGTGATGAAGATGAAGAACATTGCACAATGTTCAACATCATTCCTAACTTCTGAGATATTTTAGTAGCCCGTGTGTATATGCAGCAAGACCTGGAGAACATCCAGCTCTGGGCTGATAAGTGGCAAGTAACATTCATCTCAGAAAATTGCCAAACAATGCTCATTCCCAACAAGAAAAAATGTAACTATTGCCTTTTGGCATTACCATTGCTGAATCCCTCACTATTAATATCCTGAGGGTTACCATTAAAGACTAACTGAACAGGACCAGCCTCAATAATATGGTACCAAGAGCAGGTCAGAGGCGAGGAAGTCTACAATGAGTAACTAATGCTTGACTCCCCAAAGACTGCCTACCATTTACAAGATACACAGGAGAACATCTTCACAGGATCGCTCCCAGTTCTCATCAACAAGAACAAAGATGTTCGGCGCACAGGAGTGTGCACTAAAATCTCAGAAACTCCACCATACATCTGGGCTCTCTCTGCCCTACTTTATGCTGTTTCCTCCTGGAGAAAGAGAAAAGGAGGGATTGACAGAGCTGAAATTGGCTGGCATAGTTATTAGTGCTGATGCAGGTGGGGTAAATGTGGTAAGGTGTACCAAGTGAGTGAGTAGGCAGTGTAGCAGCCATGCAGATTTCATGATATAGGGGAGCTTGCTGGTGAGAGTGAACAAGGGAAGATGATTCAGGCAATGGTGAGAGTTGTAGGACATGAGCCTGTGGGAGATGGGTGCAGTGATAGAGATAGAGTGAGGGTGAGGTAGCAGAGGGAAGATGGTGATACTTACCCTGGCAGAGTGGAGAAGGTCACTGACCTCCTTGCGGCACTGCCTGTCATTACTCTGGACCATGGAGACTGCACCGACCCAGGTGGCAACCTCAGACCAGGCTGGCAAACTCTGATATTGTGCCTTCCTCTGCCAGTCCTCAGGAGGAGGACATACCCCTCTTGCATCACTCATCCTCCAGCACCTTCAGTGCCTGCCTGCAAAGTGGGGTGCCAATTTCACTTGGCTGCCAAGTCAGGGCAAATGACACAAACTGTGCAGGGTTAGGATTAAGGTTAGGTTCTGGATTGCCAGCACTTGACTGGATGAACAGCAGCCTTTCAAAGATTTGATTCGATTTCATTTGATTTGATTATTGTTAATGTACTGAGATATAGTGAAAAAGTGTTGTTTTGCTTGCTATCCAGGCAAATCATATCTTACATCAGTCCATCAGGGTAATCGAACAGAATGTAGAATATAGTGTCACAGCTACAGAGAAAGTGCAAATAAAGACCTACTCTGTAATAACAGTGGGGAAGAAGCTGTTCTTGAATCTGTTGGTACATGTTTTCAAACTTTTGTGTCTTCTGCCCAATGGAAGAGGTTGGAAGAGAGTATAACTGGGGTGGGAGGGGTCTTTGATTATGTTGGCTGTTTTCCTGAGGCAGCAGGAAGTGCAGACAGAGTCAATGGATGGAAGGCTGTTTTGATAATGGACCGGGCTGTGTTCACAACTCTCTGTAATTTCTTGCAGTCTTGGGCAGAGCAGTTGCCATACCAAACTGTGATGCATCTGGATAGGATACTTTCTATGGTATGTCTACAAAAATTGGTAAGAGTCACTGTGGGCATGCTGAAATTCCTTAGCCTTCTGAGGAATTAGAGGCGTTGGTGTGTTTTCTTAACCATAGCGTCGACATGGATGGACCAGGACAGATTGCTGGTGATATTTACTCCTAGGAACCTGAAGCACTCGACCACCTCCACCTCAGCACCATTGTCACAGACAGGAGCATGCCCTCCAGTCTGCTTCCTGAAGTCAATGACCAGCTCCTTCATTTTTCTGAGGAAGAGACTGTTGTCTTTACACCATGCCATTAAGTTCTCTATCTCGTTCCTTTACTCTGTCTCATTGTTGTTTGAGATCTGACCCACTATGGTGTTGTCATCAGAAAATTTGTAAATGGAAGTAGAGCAGAATTCAGCCACACAGTCATGAGTGTATAAGGAGCATTGTATGGGGCTGAGTACACAGAACTTGTGGAGCACCGGTGTTGAGGATTATGGTGGAGGAGGTATTGTCGCCTATCCTTACTGATTGCAGTCTATGCATCAGGAAGTTAAGCTTACAGTTGCAGATGGGGGAGGAGAGTCCTAGATCACAGAGTTTGGAGATGAGTTTTTGGTATTATGGTGTTGTAGGCGGAACTGAAGTCAATAGATAGGAGTCTGACATCAGCACTGATACAATGGATCCTGGATGTACCAGCAACGGTGAGTGGGAGTATCAGATATTCTGGACGTGATAGGGGTATGGTGTGTGGTTAATGAAGTGAAATTAATATGACTATGTGAGAAAACTCAGTGGACCTCACAGAGAGAAACTCTCCATGAAACTTGATGAAAATGACACTTAGTTAATTTTCAGTAAGTTTGACCTAAGATCTTCAATGTGCCAAGCCGCATGACTAATGCTGTATGGATTCTGGGACTGGAAAAAAACCAGGGATAAATTTCTATCCCAACAATCATTGGAAAATTTAACGATGGAAATAATCCTCAGTGAGACGTCATCCAAAGCATCAACACAAGTCACAATTCCGGCCTGTTTCCTGCTGAGTTGATCACAACAGGTGCTTCACCATCTATTCCGGAAGATTTAAACTCTAACATAAAGTAGAAGGAAAGACTTATATTTATATAATATTTTTCACAGCCACCAGACATCTCAAAGTACTTTATAGACAGAGTACTTTAGAACTGCAATCATTGTTATAATGTACAGAATGTGGCACACAACAACAGCGACCCCACCCCCCCACCCCACAAATACCAATGTGGTAACAACCAGACTTTTTAAGGTGTTGATTGATGGATAAACATTGGATAGGACACCTCAGTCCCCCTGCTGTCCTATAATATGGTGACTTGGGATGGTTTGTATACACCCAAGCAAGCAGATGACGTGTCAATTTAACATTGCATTTAAAAAAACACAGCACCGTCACTCAGTATGGCACTGCAGTGTCAGCCTTGATTTTTGTGGCTTAAGCCCCAGAGTGGGACTTGAACCCAGAACCTCAGACGTCAGGGTGCTACCATCTGCACCGTAGCTGACACAGAAGCTTCACAAGCCTCTAAGATATCTTCTTTCATATAAAACCTGGATCTATATCAATGCAACAGGAGACATAGCTTTAATGCAGCACATATCACCCTTAATTCTCTCATATTGATTTCAACTATTTGCAGCATTGTTCATTGCTAATGAACATCTGAAGGCTGAGTAGGTTGTTGCAGATATTCCATAAACTAAACAGCTAAGGTTAATAGAAGACTACAAATGTACTCTCAGTGAAATTATCATGGCTGTGCTAAAATAATAATTAAATTATCTTCGCTTATCCAAGTAACAGTTGATCCATGAGCTGAGGTTTGTTGCTGACCAAGAATATTTTTAAGGAGAACAAACTGCCTTCTATTTGGCAATCAATATTTTTATTGTCTAGTCCCAGCTGCCTCGGGAAAGTAGAGCTTTTATTTGCTGCAGTGCATCTGTTGAAGACGTTGCCACAAAGTTATGCTTTAGACTGGAGAATATCAGCCAGGACTGCCAAGTGGAAAGTCACATTGCTACCTCACATGTGCTGGGCAATGACCACTTTGACTAGGAAGGGCAGGAATATTTGTTTTGGTGGTGACAATGTTACTGGACTGATACTCTAGAGGCCCAGGTAAATATTCTGGAGGACGCAGGTAGCTGGTGGAATATTGAAGTGAGTTTCAGTAATTGTGGCAATAGGGCTACCATCAATTGTAAAAATCCGTTTCACCCATGTCCTTTAGGGAAGGAAGTCTTAATTTCTTACCCAGCCTAGCTTTCATATGACTTCAGACTAACAGCAATGCGGTTGACTCACCATTGGTCTCAACGTAATCTAAGTATTTGTAACAAATAATGGCCTCACCAATGATGTCCACAACGTATGAACAAAAAATCTCCAATGAGTGAATTTAACCATCTTGCCTTGATGCTCACTGGCATTACCGTCTCTGAGTGCCCAGCTATCAACATCCCTGGGGAGGGTTACTGTTGACCAGAAACTTCACGGGACCAGCCACATAAATCAAAGCAGGTCAGACAAAGAGGTCTGGATTTTTAGTTGTTAGTAGAGAGGAGAACAGAATATTGTGTCCCCAGAGAATGACCCTGGATCCTGCTGCTTCCGGAATTTGATGTAGTTTTCATTGTAAGGGAGAGGGTGGGTGGATTGTTTGAAATCCACCACATCACCAGTGAAATGGCTATTAGTTGTAGAGCTAATTCAAAGTCTTCATTTGACCCATTTGGGATCTTAAATCACAGGCAAGGGGAACAGGCATGGACAATGAATAATCACACTCAGTCACTCAATTAGTGACAGAGAGTTGCCTTTGCGGGTGATGCGGGACATATATTTCTTTCTAGTAGTTTGTTCAAGACCTGAGAAGGAAGTCAGGATGCTGGCATCACTTAGGCATCAGAGATCAGCACAGGAAGCCCTGCTAAATGTAGGAGTACCACCAGAGGGAGCAGTATAAGGGTCAAACCGCTGTAAGTGTGTAGTAGCAAGAAGAGATGCATCCTTCTGAGTAAGATGGAGGCCAAAGGAGAAACCAAGAAATTGCAGAATGATGAAAAGGTGCTACCCAAACATAGGCTGGAGCATCCTTAAGTCAGTTACTGGTACATGACAGAGTGTGGAGCCAGCAGATGCTTTGCCTTTCCAGGCAGCTGTAATTGGAGAGTTTCCTTCTGATCCACAATGACTGAATGCTTTGTGGACCCTATGGTCTCATGCCTTGCTGCCACAGCCTTCATCAAGATCTCTGGAGAAGCATGGCATATGATTGGCCTGTTCTCGCATGATGGGAATCCACCTCTAGGCATCCATCCGAATGGCTCAGACATGACTGCTGCTCACCTTTTTATAGGCCATCTGCATCGAAGTCTTGCCTCCATGACTGCTCCAGTGACTGGGTGGCAAACTCTTCCCAACACCAATTAAAAGTTCTGCATTTGAAAACTGGGTCATATCAGGTACAGAGTCAGGACCTAGAACTGATGTGGTGGCTTGGTTCCCAACCCTAAAGTGAAAATTCAACTCTGGGAATTTTGCTATGAGTTACTCACCTCTCGTTTTCTCAAGATGGCATTAACCAAGGCACAAGTCAGAAGTGTGATGGAGTAGCCTCCACTTGTCTGGATGAGTACAGCTCCAACAACACCCAGGAAGCTCAAGCGCAAAGCAACCTGCTTCTTCAGTGCCTCACCTAAAATATTTGATCCCTGGGATGGCAGGACTGATGTATAGGGAGAGATTGAGGTGGTTAGGTTTGTATTCACTGGAATTTAGAAAAATGAGGGTGGATCTCACATAAACCTGTAAAATTCTAACAGGATTAGACAGGTTAGATGCAGAAAGGATGTTTCTGATGGCAAGGGAGTCCAGAACCGAGGGGCCATAGTTTAAGAATAAGGGGTAAACCTTTTAGGACTGAGATGAGGAGAAATACCTTCACCCAGAGAGTGGTGAGCCTGTGGAATTCACTGCCATAGAAAGTGGTTGAAGCCAAAATATTTTGTGTTTTCAAGATGTAGATATAGTCCTTGTGGCTGAAGGGATCAAGGGACATTGGGGTGGAAGGTAGGATTAGAGTATTGAGCTCGATAATCAGCCATGATCACATTGAATGGTGGAGCAGGCTCTAAGGGTCGACAGGCATACTCCTGCTCTTTCTATGTTTCTACATTTAATATTCCATTATTGAAACAAATGTAATGGAATGCGTACCATCCACAAGATACACTGCAACAATTCACCAAGGCAACTTCAACTGTACCATTTAAACAAATAACCACATAGAAGGACAAGGGCAGAAGACTCATTGGAATGCCATCACCTGCAGCTTCCCATCCAAGTCATACACCATCCTAACTAGGGAATACATCACTATTTCTACACTATTGATAAATAGAAGCCTTGAAATTCCCTCCCTAAGAGCACTGTGAACAGAGAAGTTTCAAGAAGGCAGCTCACCACTATCTTCTCAAAGGTATTTATGAATGGGTAATAACTTCTGCCCTTACCAGCAATGCTCATATGCCAAAAGTAGAAAAGAAAATGGATCTTCTAATGCAAACTGGTTACACAATGTCATTGAAAATGAATTTCCACTGTGTAGAATATAACTGTAAGATCCAACAAGACAATATTTGACACTGAACTAACTTAAATCATATATTAATTCACATAATCTTAGAATAACGAGATCATTGACTTTTATAGGTGGTGAGTGAAAGTACATACCTCAAAACACACAAGGTTTAAACCTTGCTACCTGCATGAAATAGTAACTTGGGGGAATGTCACTGTGTGTAGAGTTCATTGGGCTGACTGATAGTTTTCCTCAGCTTTAAGATAGGAATACAAATGTAGATAAACGAATGTGCAAAGTAATTCTATTGAGAAAGCTTTGGTAATTCACAAGTTCAGATTATTTATTACGAGTATATTATACTAGAGTTTTTTGCATTAAAGGCTAACAAATGAAAACAAATGTGAACACACAAAGAAGGAACCTATATTCACTGTGGTGTAGACCAATGTGATTCTCCCATTTACTTCCTGTGGAAAACACACATTTTTGAAATAGCAATTTGTATGTACAGCAATAAGAGAACTTTTCATTAAAGTACTCATTACATAAAAAAAATTAGAAGTAATACACGCTGGTACACTTCTGACAGCACATTTTTTTAAAATTGATTTTTTTAATAACCTGTTACCATTTCTAGTCCTTCAAGAAGCCCCACAGTCAGTTCTATTAAACCACTCTAATATATAAAATGTATTATTAGACAGCTCAGTGACCAATAGCTGGCCTAGAAAGCTTTACAGTAATGCTTTACTGGTTATGGGGAGCTGTAATTCATTCTTGAATTATCTCTTGATGAGCACTTTATTAATACCATTCACCTTCAACAGTAGAAAAGAAGTGTAGTAACACATCTAGTCATTTGTATATGTCTTGCTCTTATTATCTGTGCATAGGGTAAAGATCCCTTGAGTTTATTGTGAGTGTGAATTGGATGTCTTACAGTATAATTCCATTCTCTTGGCATGAACTATAGGCTTTTATTCTTTATCCCGAATGCACAATGTTGTTATAACCTCAATTAAAACAGAAGGACTAAGCATTTGAAATAGCCAAAACCAATGTGAAACAGCAGTAAATTCAAACTAGTAGATTCATATGAAACTCTATTCTTCAAAACCTTATGTTAATAATGTCACTTTGGAGATTAAAGCTGGCCAGACTACGAGTTGCAGAGTGAAGTACAAAGTTCGAAACTGATTAAACATCATTTCTAATTAATAAATACCTCTAATCTTCTTTAATGGCTTGTTTAAACCTGCTGCCAGGCAGATTTGCATAAGAAAATGTGCACACCTCCTGCCACTTAATTTTTATTATTGCATTGTGCATCATAATCTTCTTATTACCACAGTCCCAGTCCCTGGGTGTATTTATCAGTAGCCAATGAGTCAGATTCCTTTCCTATTAATTTAGTTCTACAGAGGTCCTCCCAGCAGAACAGTGTTGCTATTTTGTGCCCTGTGCATACACAGGATCTGTTTGGATGAGGAGGAACACGACGAACACCTGAAGGTGTTGAGGGACGCCCTCGTAGGAACAGGATACGATGCTCAACTCACCCATCGCTAGTTCCGATGTGCCACAGTGAGAAACCGTAACGACCTGCTCAGAAGACAGACATGGGATACGTTCGATAGGGTGCCCTTCGTCATCCACCACTTCCCGGGAGCGGAGAAACTACGCCATGTTCTTTGCAGCCTTCGACACATTATCAATGACGATGAGCACCTCGCCAAGATCTTCCTCATGCCTCCACTCCTCGCCTTCAAACAACCGCCAAACCTTAAACAGAGCATTGTTCGCAGCAAACTACCCAGCCTTCAGAACAACATCGACCACAACACCACACAACCCTGTCATGGTAACCTCTGCAAGACATGTCAGATCTTCAACTTGGACACTACCATCACACGTGGGAACACCACCCACCACGTGCACGGCAGATAGTCATGTGACTCAGCCAATGTGTCTATCTCGTACGCTACAGGCAAGGATGCCCCGAGGTATGGTATATTGGTGAAACAATGTAGACACTACGACAACAGATGAATAGATGCCGCGCAACAATCACCATCAAGGAATGTTCCCTCCCAATTGGGGAACACTTCAGTGGTCAAGGACACTTGGCCTCGGATCTTCGGGTAAACGTTCCTCCAAGGCGGACTTCAGGATACACAACAATGCAGAGTCGCTGAGCTGAGGCTCATAGCTAAGTTCTGTACCCATGAGGATGGTCTCAACTGGGATCTTGGGTTCATATCACACTACAGGTGACCCCACCACACTATACACTCTCACACACTTTCACACACTCACTCACACACACACACGCACACACTGTCTCTCACACACACATGCGTGCGCACACACACTCACGTAGATTCTATCTCACACATACACTGTATCTCACACGCATGCACACACACACTCACTCTCTCATACACACACATCTCTCAAGCGCACACATACACTCACTCTCCCTCTCTCTCTCACACACACACGCACACACTCACACACACACGCATGCACACACACGCGCACACACAGACACACACACACACACATACATACATGTGAATCTACGGGGTGAATTTGTATTTGCAGATACATTCCATTTTGTTCAAAAAGCACATAATTTATAGACAGTCAGTCAATAAATTGTTTTACAAATTCTTACTTTAGAAATAAAACCAATCTGACTCCAAACCAAAACACAAACAGATTCTAAACAAAGCGTCTGACCTAAAATGTCACCTCTTCTTTACCCTGATAAAACCTTTAGTTTTGTCAGGACAGTGACTTCAAAGGAATTTGGGATTTACATATACATATTAATCAATCAAAACCTTCTAACTGATTAAAGATTTAACAGCATCTTAGGTTTGTTTAGTACATCCTCACTTGTTGTGTGACCCTTTGATCTTACTTATAAATTCTGTGTCTGATACTAACCTCTCTCACTAACACCTGAAGAAGGAGTGAGGCTCCGAAAGCTTGGGTTTTCAAATAAAACCTATTGGACTATAACCTGGTGTCATGTGATTTCTTACCTTGTAAGAAAGGAGGTAGTGAGAAAGTAGAGATCTATAGGCCAGTTGGCCTGCCATCAGTAGTATATTGGAAACTCTTAATGGGAACATTTAACTCAGCAAGAGGAAAATAATAATATGATAAAGTGGAATCAACTTGAATTAATAGAAGGTATAAGAACTGATAGTTTTCAAATATTCCAGCAGTAGCCAGCAAATAATTGAGAGCCCTCTCATTTGCTTTGCAAAATAAACCACTAATAGGTTGGTTTAGAGCACTGTCAACAATGATCTTTTTATTCTTTTAGAATCAAGCTAGACAGCCCCAGAAAGGGTACTGTAACAACAAGACAAACTAATGATTGATGAAAAGTTATAGAAGGGAACAGGAATGTATCAAATCAAAATAACATTGTCCGGGGTCTTGATACACCCCGGCCCTTGTTGTGCCCACCAGTCTCTACAGGCCTCTGTCATGGCAGTGGGCACTGCATGCTCCCTCCCAATGGACAGCTAAGTGTGGACGTAACTGAGAAAGGGGATCAGACACTCAGGTATGACCGCCCCCATGTCCCACTGCCTGCACCTGTTCATGGTCACTTTAGCCATGCCCAGGAGGAGGCACTAGAGGAGGCACCCACCCCCCACACCCCCACCCCTCCTCCGCACCCCCCAACCTGCCTGACCGTCCCCACATGGGGTGTCTATCGATCAGAAACATGGGACTGAAGTTCAACCAGCAAGTTAGGAACAACTCCCTCAAAAAACTAAAGAGGGGCTACAAACGAAAACAGTCAATGTAAATATGGAAAAATGATTCCCCCAGGCCATAAAAATCTGTATGTGACCTGGCACTCGGTGTATTTACTATGTGCATGATTTCAAGCAACAGTCTCCACTCCAGATCCCTGATGGTAAAAGGAAGGACACAAATCCTCCTTTCTGTAGTAGGTCTAAAGGCCTGTATGGTTAACTGTGGTTCGGGATGAACCATTGGTGAGGCTTAACAAGAAGAGACACCTATCTTGACAACAAGATGTAGGTTACTGCTTTGACTTGAGGACTGTTGACCATGATTCTGGTCTTCTAGAAATCATTTCTCACTGAAGGATCTTGTATCTCTAGAAAATCTCCACTGAGGATGTTATTCCTGTTAAACCCAAGAGTTGGTCCATCACTTTATCTGGAGGACCTTCCTGTCCTCAGTTCCCGCTGCAGAGAAGCTCCTCACTGCTGACTCAGGTAGTTTCCCCTTAACATTTTCTTGGCCACTTATAATCTCATGTAGTTCATCATGGAAGACAGATAGTCTGTTGAAATGGATGCTGTTTTTCTTTACAGTATTTGGATATTTAGACCAGTCAATTTCTTCTTTTTGACCATGTCCCAAGTCTATGGACATTGTTCTGGCTTCCAGGGAGTTCTGTACAACTCATCTCCATTTTGTTCAGATGAATCTTCATGCTCAATCTGCAAATAATACCTCTGTTAAAGTATGCAAACTCTCTACTTCAACTTGTTAGGCAGGTTGGACATCTTCATTTTCCCTCTGTGGGTGTCTTACTGGTGAACAAGACATTTTCCCATCTTCCATTGTGGTACAAAGGATTGAAAAATTGCACTTGAGCTTGGAAATGTACTCAAACTGCTGTATGAGTTTATTCATACAGCTGTTTGCTGTCTGAAAAACTCAAGGTATTGTTTCCTTGATGGGTTCAGGTGAGTTGTGCTGCTCATTCTTGATCTCAATATGCACTCCTTGTGGTAAACAATTTTGATTTTTTTTCTAGCTAGAGGTTATTTGGTGATGTAACACCTGCAACAGAGCAGGTTTCTTTCCTGTTGACAGTATAAAACAATTCTCATATTGCTCGTGAAGGTAATGTCAATAGACTTCATCATAAATCTAGAAAGCCTAAAGAAATCTTTAGAATCATAGAATCCCCCCTACAGTATGGAAGCAGGCCATTTGGCCCATCAAGTCCACAATAACCCTCTGAAGAGATCCCACCAGATCCACCCCCACTACCCTATAACCCTGCATTTCCTAACCTACACATCCCTGGACACTATGGGAAATTCAAAATGGCTAATCCGCTTAACCTGCACATCTTTGGACTGTAGGAGGAAACCGGAGCAGCTGGAGGAAACCCACGCAGACACGGGGAGAATGTGCAAACTCTACACAGACTGTCTCCTGAGGGTGGAGTTGAACCCAAGTACCTGGCACATGAGGCAGCAGTGTTATCTGTTGAACTACCGTGTTGCCCTTTACTGGTTGACAGGCTGGTTGAAAATGGTTTGTTCCTGGATCAGCTGTTTTTTGGAATTAGTTGAACTCTTCTTCAATGTCAAGGATGCTGAGGGTAGCATACCTTCACCCTCGATACTTGTTCCAACTCAAACATGTGACTTCATTGCAGTAGGCAGTAACTTTGCTTCTTCTGCATCTAATAAGACAATGACACTGTACCAGTTAATTAAAATTCATGAGACGTTCATTAATAGAAATGGGTTCCGTCAAACTTAAGTCGAACAGATCATTAGTTTCCTTTGGAAGATTTTGGGTATCGTTAATGCTGGTGGTTCTACTGCATTAACTTCCGCACATCTTTTGGAAGTGTGCTATAGTTTTACAAATGTAGCATTTGTTTGTCATAGCTTAACACTTGAGCTTTTTGAGAGGGTCTTTTATTCCACTGTATTGACACTAATTGTTAGTATCAGTCTGCCCTTTATGTTGGTTTGACAAGTGTGCCTTTATAAAGTGGATAGCTTCTGTTGCTTTCCTGTGATAAAGTTGTTCTTCTCCTGTCAAGACTGGTCTGTAAAACTTTCTGATTTCTGTTTCCAGCACAATTTATTTCTCATCTCTGGGAAGTGTTTCCATTAAAGATATTGTTTAAATGAAAGTTGTTGTTGTTGAGCAATTACTTTTCATCCCAGAGAGAAGGCTAAACCTGTAAACAGATCTGAGTGACTATTTTAGCATTGTAATATGCAATTTAACAAAGAGCAAGGCAATGCAATTAGTTCTAGGTTTTGCGAGTCATAACGGGACAGATTGATTGTCGATTGACCTCCTTAAATGCTGCGAATTTCTATGTTAACTCCTTCTCTGAAATTTAACTTGAACTTGCCAGACAGAGGGATACCTGTGAGATTGGATGGATTAAGTTAAATTGCCCATTAAATTTCTTCCTCTTTAATTAATTCATGAGATGGGGGGATGGGGGCATTGGGGAAGGTTACTAGTAGGCCAGCATTTATTGTCAATCCCTACCTGCTGTTGAGAAGGTGGTGGTGAGCCTTATTGCAGCATTGCTGTCCATGTGTTTTTGGTGATGGGTCTGCTACTTCAAGACACATAGGTCTGCAAGAAAGCAGTGACTGATTTTCCATCCCACTGGAAATGAGATGATGCAATGGTTTTGTTTGATCCACCAACAGCTGTACATCCTCATTATAGAGCAGTCTGCATGGTGGACAGCAAAAGTAGTACATTAAAGTGAAAGAAATACAAGGTGACATCCTGGTTCACACCTCAATCACTCCCAATATTCTTTGCCTTTCTTGCGACTCCCATTCATACAAACACTGGAGATGCAAAACCTACCTTTTTTGTGTCCTCTGTTCTCACCTTCTACGAGCCCAAATAATCTTTCCAGGTTAGACAGTGATTCAATTGTAATTCTTTTTAATTTGCTCGCTGTATTTGCTGCTCACAATATGGTCTTCTCCATATTGGGCACCCCTAAAGCACAGATTGAATGACAGCTCTAGGAAACAGCTCTGTGCAATCTGCAAGCCTTACCCAATGTTCTTGTCATTTTGCTCCCACTTTGATTTCTCCCCCCTCAACCTTCCACACTGCCCCACAGTAAAGTTCCATGTAAGCTGTAGAAACAGTATCTTATCTATTCAGTTATGAATTATATAATCTTCCAGACTTAACACTGAGTACAATTCCAGATTGTAACCTCTGCCTCCGTTTTGCTTCCATTTTCATTTCTCATTTTGGATTTTATTTTGTTTCCAGATGCCAGTTACCACTATTCTGCCATTCATCTTTTGTTTTTTCATTTGTTACGTTTTCATTCCCCTCCATCTTGTATCATTTACCTTTTTGTCATTTAATTTTTCCCCTGCTCGCCAACCATTGAACTTCCCTTTTGTTCTTTTCCTCTATTCCCATCCTGTATGTTGCATTTGCTGCTCGTTTCGTTAAAACCTGTTACAAATCTAACTTGTTCCAGTGCTGACGAAAGGGTATTGACCTGAAACATGAATTCCTTTCCTCTCTTCACAGATGCTGCCTAACCTAATGAGTAAGTGCAACTTCTTCTGCTTTTATTGTATACTTCAGTATCTGTAGAACTTTGCTCTTGTGTTGTTATTGTCAATAATAGTGTGACATGTGTAACAAAAGAGCCGACGTTCTTCAAATACAATTCATAATTGGTCAAAGTGTTTGAGCTCAGATTTTAAAAAGCCAATTTGTGAGTCATCCCAGCCATCCCATGATTAGCGTGGATGTTCACTCCTGAAATGCACACGTCTCCTTATGGCATAGAACAAGTTATTGCCTAATGCATAAAAGAAAATAATGTAATTCTGCAACATTAAGTCTCCACCTACTCACAAACAACATTAGCTCTAATCTTTACTGGCACTTATTTGCTCAGGGCAGTAATGCATCATTTTTGGAAGGCTTTGTGTTTAGTTCTTAAATATCAAGGCAATTAATTTCCCACCATTTAGGATGATCTGACTCCCACAGAACTCTACATTAAACGATGAATTAGGATAACAAACGCTTGTCACTTTTAATTCCACATCGACACTTACTTCTGCTTGTCCCAAATGTCTTTAACAAACACAAATTCTAACATTGGGATTATTTTTGAACAGGCCATTATAGCCTGTCCCTCCACTTCCTGGGAAAGATTCTGACAGTGACTTTGTAGGTCAACAATATTCCTTCACAGATTATATCAATCAAATGTTTATCCTCATTATTTTATGAAGGCTCACTTATGGCTCTAGATATAAGTGATCCTAAAGTTACAGATCATTAAGTTTGATTAAAATTCCTCCTTTAGCATACACATTCATAATACATATCCCACTCATTGTTCAAACCACTGGTGGTACTAGTCCATAGAATCCCTACAGTGTGCAAACAGGCCCTTTGGCCCAACAGGTCCATACCGACCCTCAGATCATCCCACCCAGACCCATCCCCCTATAGCCCACCGAATCCACACATCCCGGAACACTATGGGCAATTTAGCATGGCCAATCCACCTAACCTGCACATCGTTGGACTGTGGGAGGAAACCGGAACACCCAGAGGAAACCCATGCAGACACAGGGAGAATGTGCAAACTCCACACAGACAGTCACCCGAGGGTGGAATTGAACCCGGGTCCCTGGTGCTGTGAGGCAGCAGTGCTAACCACCATGGTAGAACCTATATTGAAAAACTTGGGGATGGACTTATAATGCTTGCTCGATCAGGTAAAAATGAAGTTTCAACACCAAATAAATTACTGCATCATATTAAGCATTGGTGTAAAATGTAGCCAGTATTTAATTTCTAACAACCATAGGACTGAATTCATTTGATGTAAACATATACCCTGGCAGACTTTTAGAACTGGCACTCATGTCTAAATATATTGAAAATATTTGGAGACATTAACACATTATTCAATACAGCTGGAAAACACTGAAAAAAAAACTAAGTGCAAGACCTTTTCAGGTTCTATTATAGAGTTGTAGAGTCTTAGAATGTAGAAGCGGCTCTTTTGTCCATCTGGTCTGTGCTGACCTATCTACACTAATTCCATTTTCCAGCTCTTGGCTTATAGCTTTGATTGTTAGGACATCCAAGTACTTTCTAAGGGTTGTGGGGTTTCCTGCCTCTACCACCCTCCCAGACAGTGCATTCCATGTTCCTACCACCCTCTGGGTGAAAAGTC
Organism: Rhincodon typus; assembly: GCF_021869965.1. Lineage (NCBI taxonomy): Eukaryota > Metazoa > Chordata > Chondrichthyes > Orectolobiformes > Rhincodontidae > Rhincodon > Rhincodon typus. The sequence goes on along the minus strand of NC_063355.1, from coordinate 21,599,338 downwards.
TTTTTACAATTCCTCTGTAAACCCCCTTCTGTTTACCTTAAAATTATGCTCCCTCATTACAGACCCTTCAATGAAGGGGAACAGCTGTTTCCTCTCTACCCTGTCTATGCCCCTCTTAATTTTATACTCCTCTATCAGGTCCTCAATCAGCCTTCTCCGCTCTAATGAAATCAACCTGAGCTTATCCAGCCTGTCTTCGGAGCTAAACTGCTCCATCCCTTGCAACATCCTGTTGAATCTCCTCCACATCCCTCTAGTGCAATCACATTCTTCCTCTAGTGTGGTGACCAGAACAGCACACAGCACTCCAGCTGTGGCCCAACCAAAATTTTGTACAGCTTCAACATAACGTCCTTGCTCTTACAACCTCTGCCACAACTGATAAAGGCAAGCATCTTATATGCCTTCTTGACAGCCCTATCGATCCATCCTGCCACCTTCAGAGATCTATAGACAAGCACTCCAAGATCTCTCCAGTCCTTTGAGCGTCCTGCTGTCCTGCCACTCATTAAATACTTCCTTGTCTTGTTACTTCTTCCAAACTGTATCAGCTCATACTTTTCAGGGTTAACTTCCATCTGCCGCTAATCTGCCCATCTGACAAACTCATCTAATTTGACAAGAATAAAGTTAATTTCTATTTGATGTTGCTTCCAGCACATTTTCCCTGAGTGGAACATTGATTAATAAACTAGTAATTAGAGATTTTCTTTCTTACATTACTTACATTTAAGTAGCAAAATGTACTGCTAACTATTATTAAAATAACTGTAGTTAGTATGTGTCTTCTATTAGACAATTGACAGACATGGAGACAGTCAACTCAACTCCTTGTTCAGTTAGACTCTGAACAAATTCAGGGTCAGAATTTACAACCAAAAAGGTGCTTTGTGTGTCTACAGGATAATTGAGAATCAGGCCTCATTTGAACAAATGTGGCAAGTTACATGCAAGAAACAGGTGCCCATGTGGGCAGCAGGATTGCTCAGTGGTTAGCACTGCTGCCTCACAGAGCCAGGGACCCGGGTTCAATTCCACCCTCAGGTGACTGTCTGTGTGGAGTTTGCACGTCCTCCCCGTGTCTGTGTGGGTTTCCTCTGGGTGCTCCAGTTTCCTCCCACAGTCCAAAGATGTGCAGGATAGGTGGATTGGCCATGCTAAATTGTACACAGTGTCCAGGGATGTGCAAATTAGGTGGGTTAGCCATGGGAAATGCAGGGTTATAGGGTAGGGGGCTGAGTCTGGGCCTGGTTGTGATGCCCTTCAGAGAGTTGGTGTGGACTTGATGGGCCAAATGTCCCACTTCCACAAGGTAGGGATTTTATGATATGCAATTCCCTACTTGGCACCTGACTTGTTGTAACCAACTCCAAAGCAATACCATCCCTGAGGCGAAGGAGGGGAAAGTGTATTGAGATGGATAGGAAACTGGTTGACAGAGTGCTTTTTCAAATTGGCAGGCAGGAACTAGTGAGGTGACACAGGAATCGATGCTGGGACCCCAGCTATTCACAATATATATTAATGATTTGGATGAGTGAACAAAATATAACATCTCCAAGTCTGCAGATGATACCAAGTTGAGTGGGAGGGTGAACTGTGACGAGGATGCAGAGATCCTTCAGCATGATCTCGACAGGTTGGGTGAATCAATGGCAGATACAGTATAATTTGGATAAATGTGAGGTTATTCACTTTGGATGCAAAAATAAGAAGGCAGATTACTACCTGAATGGCTGTAAATTAGGAGAGGGGAGTGTGCAGTGGGACCTGGGTGCCCTTGTGCACCAGTTGCTGAAGGTAAGCATGCAGGTGCAGCAGGTGGTAAAGAAGGCAAATGGTATGTTGGCCTTCATTGTGAGGGGTTTCGGACACAGGAGCAGGGATGTGTTGTTGCAGTTATACAGGGCCATGGTGAGGCCACACCTGGAACATTGGGTGTACTTTTGATCACCTTTTCTGAGGAAGGATACTCTTGCTCTCAAGAGAGTGCAGCAAAGGTTTACCAGGCTGATTCTGGGGATGGTGGGTCTGATGTATGAGGAGAGATTGACAAGGTTAGGATTGTTTTCACTGGAGCTCAGATGAATGAGGGGGGACCTCATAGAGACTTATAAAATTCTAACAGGACTGGACAGGGTAGATGCAGGGAGGATGTTCCTGATGGTGGGTGTGTCCAGAACCAGGGGTCACAGTCTGAGGTTTCAGGGTAGACCATTTAGGACGGAGATGAGGAGACATTTCTTCACCAAAGAGTGGTGAGCCTGTGGAATTCATTACCACAGGAAGTAGTTGATGCCAAAACATTGAATGTATTCAAAAGGCAGCTGGATATAGCACTTGGGGGTGAAAGGGATCAAAGGTTATGGGGAGAAAGCAGGATTAGGCTATTGAGTTGGACGATCAGCCATGATCGTGAAGAATGGCAGAGCAGGATCGAGGGGCTGAATGGCCTCCTCCTGCTCCTGTCTTCTATGTTTCTATGAGGCTATGCCAAGGGTGGTGGGGGTCAAGTTTGGTTCATAGCAGCCTGCAGTCATTTTGCAGAACTAGAGGAACACTTTTATTATTCTTGCTCCGCAAAATATAACTTTAAAGATGGTTTTATGGCCATTCTTTAGAGTGGTTTCTATGGCCCCTATAAAGGTCACTAAATAAGCCACTCAAGATCTGGTAAAACTGCAGGGACTGTAACAGGGCTATTAAATGGAGAAAGGTACCTAATTTAGTCAATGACTGAGAAGACCGCTTAACTCAGAAAGCTTGGGAGTGTTCATAAATTGAAATTGCTGCTTTGATTATATTTTACTGATTCTCTCTGCTCTCAGTGAGTTGCACACACGTTCCAGAACTACAAGCATCAAATGCTGAACTGGGATGAAAATAAAGGTTGTTAATGTCTCAACAGGTCAATCAGTGAGTGTGATTGTTATCCTTGACTGAACTCTCCATATTTGCTGAGTTTGCTGATTTCAGGAAAGACGACTATGTACCACTAGAGGGATGGAAATTATCTCAGACCACTATCCTCAATACCATTCAGTAACCATTGGTCTAAATAAGTGCACTTATGAGAACGTCTTTCATGTTCCATCATGTGTCCCTTGAGAGTGTAACCTACTTCTATACAGTCATGTACTGAGATGTTGAAATAATGAATATTACCATAAAAAAGTCTGAGTCCAATTTATCATATAACGAGTTATAAATATGCATTTGTGCACCTAAAACATATGGAAGTTAGCAAATGAAATTAAACTAAAGTCTGGAGAGCTATATAATTATTGACTGGTTGTAAAAGTATGAACATGTCTAAAGCTTTGTAATATTTGATAAGTGACAGCCCTAATGTAGCAGACATTCCCATCAAACAGAAGGTGAGGCATTTCTTCTGGTCTGTTTTCTCCAATACGACTCACTATTGCCCACTACCTTTATCAGACTTTGTCAAAAAAATTGGTACCTCACTGGAAACATTCATCAGAGGAACAAAGTTGATATTTTGAGACAGTTGCTTCTCCACCTTGTTCTAACCTTAATGATTATATGGCAGGGATTATCGCATGTAAAAGAGAAATCTTGGGAGACAGAGTAACTTCATAGTCACTACATTCAGCAGTGCTGAAAATTACCTTTTGAAAGCTTCAATATTAATGCTCCGGGTTTTGTGATCAAAAGAGAATGACTCCTCTACTACTGTCTCACAAAGCATGTAATTCAAATCTATTAAAATTCAAAGATGCATACCACCATTAATAGTCCAGACCAGGGCAATTTCTGTCATGAATGTCTTAAAATCTCCCAAGTGACATTTGTAGGATTGAGCAAAGATCTCCATATTCTCAAATACTGGACCAAAAATCCTGGACTTTTCAAATAAAAAGTGAATAAAAGGCAGCTGGGCTATGCTGTGGGAAAATTACACAGACATGGATAGCTGCTTGGAAACATTGTTCAGCCTGAAAATCTAATTCACACATCCGCTCTAAAAAGAACAATCAACCAGACCTAACACCACCCAACCCAGACTGAATGGGGCCTTGGCAGATACCAGACATTCAACTTTGATCAAGATAACAAGGTGTAGAGCTGCATGAACACAGCGGGCCAGGCAGTATCAGAGGAACAGGAAAGCTGACGTTTTGGGTCTGGACCCTTCTTCAGAAATGGGGGAGGGGAAGGGGGCTCAGAAATAAATAGAGAGAGGGGGAGGCGATGATAGAAGGTGGATAGAGGAGCAGATAGGTGGAGAGAAGACAGACAGGTCAAGGAGGCAGGGATGAAGCCAGTACAGGTGAGTGTAGGTAGGGAGTTGGGATGTGGGTTGGTCAGTGAGGAGGGAGGGGCGGTAGGTGGGAGGGAAGCCGGACAGGTCAAGGAGGCGGGGATGAGGCTAGTAGGTAGGAAGTGGAGGTGGGGGGTTGGTCAGTGAGGTGGGAGGACCGGATAGGTGGGAGAAAAGATGGACAGGTCAAGGAGGTGGGGATGAGAGGGGGTGCTGTTCTTGGGATAAGGTCTGGGGTGGGAAGATTTTGAAGCTTGTGAAGTCCACATTGAGAAAATTGGGGTGCAGGGTTCCCAGGCGGAATATGAGATGCTGTTCCTCCAGCCTTCAGGTGGCATCGTTGTGGCACTAGAGGAGGCCCAGGATGGACATGTCGTCCAAGGAGTCGGAGAGGGAGTTGAAGTGGTTCGCGACTGGAAGGTGCAGTCATTTGTCACGAACCGAGCGTAGGTGTTCCACAAAGTGGTCTCCAAGCCTCCGCTTGGTTACCCCGATGTAGAGGAGGCCACATCAGGAACAGCAGATACAATATACCACATTGGTAGATGTGCAGGTGAACATCTGTTTGATGTGGAAGGTTTTCTTGGGGCCTGGGATGGGGGTGAGGGGGGAGGTGTAGGGGCAGGTGTAGCACTTCCTGTGGTTGCAGGGAAAAGTGCCGGGGGTGGTGGGGCTAGTGGGGAGTGTGGAGCGGGAGCTGAGGGTGCAGGGCCAGTACGGGAAGGGTTGGGACTAGGGCCCATGTACCCAGTATGACAGCAGAAGTATGGCATTCGCCAGGATGGTCAGGAGAAGGGGGATCTGGAGAGTCGCTTTGTGTCCCCATACGGAACGCAGCAGCTCAGGGCTATGGTGGCACACCTGGATAAGCTCACATATAAAGGGAACCCATCTGTACACTTGATGGAAGTAGAACAGGCATGAGCATTAAATGGCTGTGATGATGCTGAAATGGCCAAGTTGCTGCTGTTCTCCGGGGACAGCAGGCTGTACAAGACCCTCTCGGCTGATGGCAAGAAGGTGCAGAGTAGGTTCGCCGCCATCCAGGAGGAGATCCTGGAAGCCATGGGCTTCAATGATGAAAGCTCATTCTCCCGAGTAGACAATACCCTACAGGTCACAGGGGAAACTCCACAGGCATTTACGGACAGGCCTGTTTATGTGAGCGGCTGAGGAGGGTACCTCAACTGAGATAACCTCTGGGGGTACAGCCGAACCCGTTGGCTCTGCATCCTGGTGGCCAACAGCCTACCGAGGGTATGGACCAAGGCCGAGCTTTGGTTTGATCCCAAAGACCCCCAGACCACCGAGGAGACAGTGGTGAGGCAATGTCCCTAGCATTTAGGCACAGCCGGGGAAGGAAGGGCCACCTTGGGTACATGAACTGAAGCCCACTCCGAGTAAGAAAGAGTGGTATCTGAAGAGGGGAGGAAGGTAGCCCCCTCAATAAGAGGTGCGACTGCTTCGGGTGCAGGAAGAACGGGCTCTGGTGGAAGGATTACCCCGACTCAGGGAGGAAGAGTGAGGGGAGAGATCCTCCCGTGCCTGTCCGGGAACGGGTTTTAGTAGCGCAGCGTTCACCTGACAACATTGAGGAGTTTTTAAAAACATTCCGGGGCGCACTCACAGGGTCAGGGACGGCAGCCACAGAGACTAGTACAAGAGCCCCCACCGCCACACACCAGAACCCCGGCCTGTGACTAAAGCCGGGAGGGTTTCGGGTGAACCCAAAGAAGGGACAGGTCGGCCGGCAGGAAGGGAAAATCCTAAGGCTGACTGTGCAGGCGGGGGACAGAATAAAGACTGGACCCCGAGCTGTGGGCAAGCACCAGGCTGGCACACTGGCCAAGGAAGGAACCCAAACAGGTACCTGCTGGGAACCGAGAGGCTCAGGCCTCATAACAGCAGCCCGGGATAGAGGGGGAGCAAAGGGGTGGCAGTGGCCCCTGACCTGAAGATGGTCCAGGTCCTGGATGCCGCCCTTAACCCTCTCCTGGGGACACTAGCTGGGGGAAAGAAGGTGGAGCGCCCGCATGAAGTAATGAGGCAGCTGGGCAGTCTGGGCTGCAATAAAGGGGCAGGCAACCAGGCAGTGGCTCCGGAGGGTGGGAAGTGCCCAGGGGAAGCCCGAGTTCCACAGGCTGCGGGGCCTGGGCAGGTGAACTGTCCCCCCAGGGGGGGTTAGTCCACCCATAATATGGGACTCAGGAAGTTCCCCAGAGCCCCCAGGGGAGGCCACACTCCCCACAGGTCACAGATCAGGCAGCAGCCTGGGATGGGGTGAACCCCCAGGGGTGGCGAGGGTGTGGGCGTGGGCCCGGCAGCAACCATAGGCAGTGGGGAGGTCCTGGGAGAGGGCATGTTCCTACCGGCTGCAGAGCTGGGGTCAGCCTAGGCACCCTCAGGTGAGGCCAGCCCACCCATAGTTTGGGGCTTGGTTCCCCAGTTAGAAAGGGGGTAGCGCTGAGGAGAACTCCCCGAGCTCCAAGGCCAAGGACACCCTGATCCCCGGTGTACTGGCCAACCAGAGGCTGCAGGAGCCACAGTACTGTAAGGTTCTAGCCTGGCCATTCAGAGATGGGTGGCATTGTACAGTTTGAGTGTACGTATTTTGTGAAATGTGTAAGAGGTTGGATTGTTTTAAAATGGAGCCGAACCTGAGTACTGCTGAAGGGCGAGGCTGTGTTTGTGTTCAATGTCCGCAGGGAAGGACGGTCTGATAGACAAGATTTTCGCTGCTGGGTTGCCCTGACAGGAGCGGAACGGGAAGGCCCCAGTGGTCAGGGGGACATTTCACTCAATGGGTGCCCTGTCACCCCTAGGGGACCAGGGTTCTCTGAGGGGGAGTGGGGTCAATGGGCCGTGACCTCCCTTACGCTAAGGTTTAAAATGAAGACTCACTTACTGGAATGATGCACACAGGAGACAGAGCAAGTGCTGGAAATGTTCCAAAAGGTTCCACAAGCTGGAATTTGGGGAACACAAATCAAGTAGACACGAACACACCAAACACATTAGGGGACACTAACCCAGAGAGGGAATCAATTAGAGGCCACAGCATCAAGCCCACAGACCACGACACTAAGTGCAAGTGTACAACAGGCTGGAGGTGTGTGTGTGAAAATTGTGTTCCTGGTGGGGACCTTCGATGGGCACGTACCTTGTTTTCCCGTGTAAAAACAAGTGGGTGTAAAATGTATCTAAGGTTTAAATTTAGTGCCCTGTATGTACACTGTGTACTGTATATCTGTATGTTTTGACTTTCCCTAACCCTGCCTTGTGTTCTCCTTTCAGGGCCCAATGCACTGTCCATGAAGGGAGAAAATGTGTGTACTGGGGCTCAGATAATTTGGAGAGTTGGCTTTTGGGTCTCGATGATTTTTGCTCACCCAGAATGATACTCCAGGAAGTAGAGTATCAAAGGGGTGATATGAAAAATTCTTCTGAAGAAGGGTCTAGGCCTGAAACATCAGCTTTCCTGCTCCTCTGATGCTGCTTGGCCTGCTGTGTTCATCCAGCTCTACACCTTGTTATCCCAGTAAAGGTGAGTGTAGGTGGGGAGTTAGGGAGGGGATAGGTCAGTCCAGGGAGGATGGACAGGTCAAGGAGGTGGGAGGAGGCTCGTTGGTAGGAGATGGGGGTGGGGCTTGAGGTGGGAGGAGGGGATAGGTGGGAGGACAGGTTAGGGAGGCGGGTAGCTGCTTGGAATCATTATTCAGCCTGAAAATCCAATTCACACCTCGGCTCGAAAAGAACAATTAACCAGATCTAACACTGAAACTAGTTTTTACCCTTTGAGCTACACCAACCCAGACATTATGGAGCCTATTCTGATACCAAGACATTCAACTTCAATCAATATTTATGCACAGAGACACCAAACTTTCCATTTAGGCAAAATACATTTACACCTACTCTTAACTATCAGGAAGTCAATTTCCTCAAAAGGAACAGCAGTAACACAATGGACAAGCACAGATTTGGCCCGAAGATAAGAGACCTGCAATTAGTATGATTGCAGGGCCTGACCTCGCCTGAGAGAGTGAATCACCCCCCAGGGCTATCCCTGCAGCTACCACCAGGAGAAGGATCCGAAAGGGTTACTGCCCAAGAACTACCTGCACAGTTATCTGGAAGATCCCAATGGCAATCCTAAAGTTTACTGACATAGGCCTGTCCCATACCAGGGGAACCAAAGGCAACCGACCATGACCCGCAGACCTGACAACTGAAAACCACCAAACCAACTGATAAGGCCTCAGGCTCATTCTGAGGTGAAAACTGACTCGCGAAACCACCACAAAGTGAGGAAAACCAAGTACTCGTCCAATAAATCCAAAACGCGTCCTACTGCATCAGCGGATCCAACCCAGACAGAGTGAAGGCCTATATAGCCTGAAGTCTTCATCGAAGCACCGGCTACGGCAAGCAGGAACGGCCAGCTGTGCTTCAAAATCGTGTTTATCCCCATTGGTGAGTTTATATTCTAGTGTCCCCAAAGTATCCAACCGAGTTAGCAGGGAGGGAAGCGCAGGGAACCCCAAGGGTGCGAAGCCTGATTAAAGTTTCTGTGATTAAAACTACAGTTTAGCTTCTAGTAGCGTTTAACCTGTGTTTAATTTAATAGTGTATTTAAGTACTGTCCTCTGTATCAATTTCGCTGTTTTGTATTTGCCTTTATTTTTTGTAATATGCTCACCTTTTAGTAATTCTTTTGCCCTGAAACACCTGTCTACTGCCTTCTTCATTACACATTCCCTAAATAAGTCCAGTGCCAAAAACAGGGATCTGGGGGTGATTTGAACCACCTAAAAATCAGTAAAGTACTGATCGCAAACCAGAACACCTACACATTTCGTTTGGAAGAATGGTGTCTTGAATTTGGTCTTTCTCAATTTCAGTCCCCACCACCACATCTTAAACTTCCTTCAGGACTAAGAACAGCCAAGTAATCTTTAGGAGAACTACCGAGCAAAATTAAAATTGTTAAATCAATGGAAGTAACAATGTTGGTAAGCAAGCTGCTGATGATTTTTAATTCATAGAAGTACTTCTATGAATCAAGGACATGATCATTGTCAATGTGAATACCAATGCCACTGTGGCCGATCACTCTAAAAATGGTTGAAATGAAAGATATAACAAAGTGTGTAACAAATCTCATTTTATAACATGAATTGTCATTAAAAGTGTATTAAAATTTAAAAAAAAAGATGATGATGCATTGAGGAACAAGCACATAGTTGAAGAATCATAAATTTACAGCTAAATTGAAATCCAACATGACACTTGAGATACATTCCAGACAATAGTATTTTCCTACAAGAATGAAATCAAAAATAATTTAGGCCATTTCAGTTCCCACCATCAAAATGGATTGAACTGGTTATTTATCTTGTTTAAGAGATAACAAGATGTAGAGCTGGATGAACACAGCAGGCTAGGCAGCATCAGAGGAGCAGGAAAGCGGACGTTTCAGGTCTGGACCCTCCTTCAGAAAAAATCTTGTCTTCTTTGTTGTTCTTAAAGCTGCACAAATTGGCTGCCACTTTTGCCTACGTACCAGCGGTGACTGCACTTCTCCAGCAACTTATTGACTGTGAAGTGCTTTGAGACATCCAGATGCCTATAGAAATGCAAATATTTATTTCCACATTCCTGTGTTTATTTGAAAAATAACACCAGTGAAGCATGAACTTTCACAATTGAAACTGATGCTGAATAAACTTCATTCTGCAGGTTTGGTCAATCAAGTAATTATCAGGACATGGCTCAGTGCCGGGAATGCAGTCTGCCCAAAGACCCTGAAATTGACCACTGGACCCAATGAAGGTACTTTAGATATTTTCATGACACTGACACTGGCTACTAAGAAGAGTTAAATTTATCTGAAAGTTTCTTCCCTATAAAATGTGGCATGCTGTGAAATATAAGTGTGAGTCTACAGGCTCGATTTCTGACCTGGGCTCAGTATGTTAGGCTCTTGTGTCAGAATGGGGCATCGAAGATCAGGCCAGCTGCATTTTGTTTCTAATTCCCTCGTGCTTTTTCAGAATTCCACTGGGTGTAATCTTTTCCTGCTCGTCATCTCTGTACATGTACATGCTCAGACCTTTTTCATGGAGTGGGAGCACAATTGTAGAAGTTAGCACAACAGTTACAGAGCACTTGAATGAGGTATTTCTTGGGAGTAACAATTTTCTAGAAGGCATATCTCACATTATTTTAACATTTAGAATTCGACATAGATCTTTAAAACTGCAAAAGAAGCTGCAAGTTAGTTATGCTATCAAAGTAACAGAAACCACATGTCAGTTAACTGTCAAACCAACAGGTTCTGGTTTAGTGAACTATTGTAATCAGAAAGCGTTAGCAATTGTGACCTCGGTGTAAATCATGAGCTCTTTAAAGTAAAAAGTATTTGCTGTTCACAGAGTGGAAGCACAGAGTTATTACAGAACTAACTGCAATGTCAACAAAGTGTTAAAGTGCCACAAACCGGAAGAACTGCAGATGCTGTAAATCAGGAACAAAAACAGAAGTTGCTGGAAAAGCTCAGCAGGACCAGCAGCATCTTTGAAGAAAAAAATCAGAGTTAACGTTTTGGGTCCGGTGACCCTTCCTCAGAACGGTGGTCACTTTGTTTTTATTCCTGTTAAAGTGCTAAGCTATTTCGTTAACAAGAACTGCAGTTGTCTGTCAAGCTGTAGATATTAATTAGAGTGAACAGGAAGCTAAGCTAGTAACTCAGGTGTGCTTTATAAAGTCTCATATAAGAAAACAGTACTTGCTGTGTAAATGGTAGTTTACAAAAGTGCAGTTGGAACAGAGTGCCAACCTCAGGGATTTGCAAGTGAGACTTTGCTGTTAAGGGAGAAGTGTTTTTATTCCTTTTTCGCCTATAGTAGCTAATGACTGTTTTTAGCCTGAAATCCCTGTGGTCCATTCTCAAAGCTGAGAGTCTGTTTGATAACACTTTTTTCCAGGGGGTCTCCCTGCTGCTTAAGAGTGTGGAGGCAGATAGGAATGTGTAACTACCAAAGCAGCAGGTGGGTTATACAGGAATACCCTATGCGTATCTCACTTACTAACGAGGATTTAGTTTTTCATCATGGCCAGTGCAACCAGAACTAAGTCCACTGTATCACTTGTGGCCTGGCTGGAGGGACATGGCAGGAGTAGGAATATTGGACAAGCATTGTTGTGAGTCAAGGTTGGTGTGCTGCCTCCCTGCTGCCTGATTCAGATTGGTGAGCTGCAGAATATACTGAGTGTGTGTGCATGTGTGTGTGTGTGTGTGTGTGTGTGTATACATTGTGTGTATTTGCATGTGTGTATGTATGCATGCTTGCATGTGTGTATGTGTGTGTGTATATGCATGTGTGTGTGCATTTGCATGTGTGTATGCATGCGTGTGTGTGTGTGTGTGTGTGAGAGTGTGTGTGTGTTTGTGTGTGTGGAGGGAGTTGGTGAACGGCCAGAAGTTGTTTTCACATTAGCACCAATGGACTTGGTAGAGAGAGGGAGGAAATCCTCTTGACTAATTTTGGGAATGAGGAAAAAGATTAATAGGCAAGACTTCTCAGGATTAATCCTCTCGACATGCACTCATGGACATAGAAATAGGAGGACAGAGTAATTAAATGTGCGGCTGGGGATTTGTTGCAGGAGAAAGGCTTTAGGTTCCTGGGATATTAGGAGCAGTTGTAGGCAAGGCAGGACCAGTACATGTTCCACCAAGGGCCAATGCCCTCGTGGGACAATTTGCAAGGGCAATTGGAAAGTACGTAAACTATTTTCACAAGGCTTGAGAATCAGGATATCACTATAAAATGCACAAGCATAATAAAAGAATTGGATAGGAAAAGTACTAAATAAGTAGTAGTAGGTTACTAGTTGGGTGAGTTATTAGATGAAGAAGGACTAAAATTAGGTATAAATTAAGTTCGTAGAGTATGGATTTAAATGCATGAAGTAATGTTGCAGGTTGAGTTGCAGATACAGTAGCCACATGGAAATATGATGTTGTGACAAATATGGAGATCTGACTCAAAATAGGACAGGATGGGTTTTATATATTCCTGGATATGTGGTATTTGGCAAAGGTAGGGAAGGAAAGAATGGAAGAGGTATGGCAGCATTGGTTAAAGTTGTTGTTACAATGGATGAAATACGCCTGGTGGGGTCAGGGGCAGAATCCATCTGGTTCAAGTTAAGAAACAATAGGGGTGCTGTTGTAGTTTTTTTTTGCATTCTTTCAGTCATCAACTGATGGGAAAGATATAAACATATGAACAAGCAAGGAACAAGTGTAGGCCATTCGGCCCTTCAAACTCGCTCTGTCATTCAATAAGATCATAGCTGATCGGTATTTAACCTCAACTCTACAATTCTACGTACCATAGATAATCTTGCATCCCCTTCATAATGAAGAATCTATCCACCTCTGCCTTAAAATGTTTAAAGTTTCTTTATCCACTGCCTTTTGAGGAAGGGGTTTCCAAAGATCCATAACCTTCCGAGAGGAAAATGTTCCCTTACCCCTGTTCTAAGTGGGATGGCATGGTGCCTCAGTGGTTAGCACTGCTCCCTCACAGCACCCTCAGTGGCTGCCTGTGTGGAGTTTGCACATTCTCAGGTTTCCTCTGGGTGCTCCAGTTTCCTCCCACAGTCCAAAATCATGCAGGTTAGGCAGATTGGCCGTACTAAATTGCACTTAGTATCCAGAGATGTGTAGATTAGATGGATTAGCCATGGGAAATGCAGGGTTACGGGGGGTGGGGTGGGGAATAGAGTGGGTCAGCACAATCTTGATGGGCTGAATGGCCTGCGCCCACACTGTAGGGATACTATGACACCTCCTTATTTTGAAACTACAGCTCCTAGTTCTAAATTCTCCCAAAAGAGGACACATCCCTTCAACATCCCCCCAGTCTATTCCCCTCAGGATCTTATATGTTTCAATTAAGTCAACACTGCCTCTTCTAAACTGCAGGGGATACAGGCCTAGCCTGTCTAGCCTTTCCTCATAAGGCAATCCAGATACTAGTCCAGTAAGCCCACTCCAAACTGCTTCCAACACAGGAACAGGTTTGTAGGGAAATCACAGAGAAATGCAAGGAGCAGAGAAGCATAGTAATTGGTGACTTTAATTGTGCTATTATAGACTGAAACAAAATAGTTTGAAGGGCAAAAGATGTTGTGAAGTCTGTTCAGGATAGTTTCTTGACCAGTACGTTTCTGTCCCGTTGAAGAAGAAGGCACTACGAAACTGAATTCTGCGGAAAGAGTTGTGTCGAGTGAATCAAGTGTCAGTCAGGAACATGTAGGAGAAAGTGGTTATGATATCATTGCACTAGGTTACCCAAGGGAAAGGAAACAGGGAGCAACCTAAAGTAAAACAATTTATTTTAGCCACTTTTAGAGGGTTGGGAATGAATCTGGGTAATTAGAATTAAAAACTGGCAGAAAAATGTGTAATTGATAAATGGATTGCTTTTAAAGAGGACCACTGCAAGTTGCAATATATGTTAATAATATAGACTTAAGTGCGCTGTTACAAAATGTGCAGATAACACAAGACTTGGAAGTATCATGAACTGTGAGGAGGCAATTGATAAATAGGTTGCTGGAAGAAAAATTGGCAGATTAACTCTATTGCTGGGAAGTATGGCGTGATAAACATTTATAGGAAGAACAAGGACAGGCTATATAAACTCAAGGATGCAATAGTAAAGGAGGTGCAGGAATAAAGGGATCTAGCAGTAAATATAAGCAGATTGTTAAATATGCTGGGCACGGTGGGAAAGGACATAAAAAAGCATAGGGGATCCTGTGCTTTATAATATGGACACAGAGCACAAAAACAGGGTGGTTCTGATGAGGAGAGATAGTAGGAACTGCAAATACTGGAGAATCTGAGATAACAAGGTGTAGAGCTGGATGAACACAGCAGGCCAAGCAGCATCAGAGGAGCAGGAAGACTGATGTTTTGGGCCTAGACCCTTCTTCAGAAAATCCTTTTATGAACTTTTATAAAATATTGGTTCAAAGTTAATTGAAGTACTGGACTAGATTTTCAAAAGGAATTGGATACCTGACACCAAGCTAAATTTTGGATCCTACCTTTATGCTTCAACTATATTGCTAATGCAAAACTATTGTCACAACAACAAGTTGGCTGCAGAGTATCCCATGACTTGCAAAGTTATCTGGTTTATTAAGGCCCCTTTTAGTTTTTGAGTGGAAAAACTTTTAACTTTATTTCTTTGTTTTTCTAGTTCATATTGAGAAGGACTTTAATGTTAGCTATTACCTTATTTCAATATTTTTCTACTTATACTATGCTGGTCTGTAATGTTTAACTTTTTAACTTTGTTTCTCTCTTTTACGACTTTGTACCTAAGATTTTTGTACCTTGGTACCTTTGTGGTCGTTAGCTGAACTACAGATGCAAAGATGAAAAGTAAATAAGAAATACTTAGAAAGTTGTGAGTGGGTTATATATATTATTGCTGTGTGCCTGCCACTTGCTTGTAGATTCTCTTTCCAAGGAAAAGGTTTGAAAGCTTGAAGTCAGAATTCAGCAGTGGTGATGGCTTTGTAGTTGAATATTTGGAAGGCTCCTGTACATATGAACTCAGTAGGCCGAGCAGAGAGAATGGTTCTTGTTCCTTACTAGTTCTGAGGTTGTGCCACTTGCAGATTGCCTGGGCACTTTTAGCAGAGTTGTGGTTAATTTCTTGAATTGCTTCCAGCTGAGAGCTCTCTCTTTCTCTCAGAGGATGATTTCACAGAGGTCTTCTTGAGGTTCTGCTTGGAAATGGTATCTCACAGAGCCTTATGCAAATCAAAGGTAGGATTGTTATGTTAACACTTGGTGAATCATTGTCAGCCAAAACAAAGTCAAAGTCAATTATGCTACAATTCTTCAGGGGTATCCTTCCACTCATTTTTTTTGCCTTTTACTCAGAAGCTTTGGCTTCTCACATGTTTAAAAGGATCCAATATGTTGGCCCAGGGGTTACTCAGATATTGAAAATCTCCCTTTGTGGTCAAGGTGGAGATAACACAACTGCCTGTCTGTCTTTCTGGCTGAGGTGAACCACCAGTGAACAGTCATGTGACTCCTGGGAGCTATCTTTTTAGATGCTGTGCCTATTTGTGACTCCAGACCCACAGCAATGTTGTTGACTCTTAACTACCCTCTTGGCAATTAGGGATGGGCAATAAATGCCAGCCTTCTTTATAACCTATAAATTATTATAATGACATCCATGACACTATTTATTTTTAATTATAAATTGGCAAGGAAACAAACTTGGAATACAATCAAATGTGATATGTGTCTGCAACAGATAGGAGTTATCTGTCTGACGCCTGGTAACAAAGAAAGGTGACAGCATGATGGGGCCTGCCACTGCCTGTTGAAGACAGTAGCAGCTCCTCATAGCACCGAAGCATAAAGGTAAAAGATGGAGAGTGGAGAGGCAAAGCTGAGGTAGTGTACAAGATCTGGTTCAAGACACACAGGACCCAATCATTTCCAACATCAAAGGAAAAACTGTGCCTTCACACCCACTGTAAACTCAACAACTAGACAGTAATATGCACATGACTGCATGGTTTGATGAAACGTTGACTGAAAAGTGCAGAACCTGACAAGTTTAGGAGCTTAATGGGCCGTTAATTGGATTCCTGTTCTGTTTACCCTACCTTCACACTGAAAATTGCAGGCAGACATCTCATTCCAGAGCTGATCTTCCAGGACTGCCATTTTTAAATCATGAGCACACAGGGTCCTTTTCCCACCAGCAATTAGAAATCTGGCCCGTGTGTGGATGCTAGCCTTTAGGAAGTATAAGAAAGCTTTCAAGAGAAATAATATTTAATAATGGTTCCAGGGATTTGTTTTATTATTACTCATGGGATGTGGGCTGCACTGGCTAAGCCAGTGTTTATTGTCCTTCCCTAATTACCCAGAGGGCAGTGGGTCTGGAGTCACATATAAGTCAGACCAGGTGAGGACTGCAGTTTCCTTCCCTGAAGGACATTGGTGAACCAGATGTGTTATTCGTGACAATCAACAATGGAAATTGATGGTCAGGCTCTTAATTCCCAATTTTTATTGAAATCTAATTCCGTCAGCTGCCATGGCAGGATTCAAGTCTGAGCCCCAGAGCATTACCCGAGTCTGTGAATAAATAATCTACCAATAATACCACTAGGCCATCACCTCTCCCCCGGGGAACCTCTATTCTGTGGATAGATTGGAGAAATTGGGGATGTTTTCTTTCTAGAAGAAAAGTTTGAAAGAAGATTTAATAGAGATATGATAGTGTGATCCAGACAGAGTGTACAGGGAGGAAACTACTCATCTTGGTGGGAAAATCAAGAACCAAAAGTCACAGATTTAAAAATGGCTGATGAATGATTCCAAGCAGCCTGAGAAAATGCCCTCAGACAGCACTTTATAATCTTATGGAGTTAGATTCAATTAAGGTTTTAGCTAGGCCACAAAGAAAGGGTTGGGGGGAAAGGACTTGATCATTTACTTTTGCAGAAGGGTAGACTTAACAGACCAAATGTTTAGAATACACAGATTATATCGTTCTATGAATGTCAAGCAGAAAGAAATGGCATGTCTTTTTATTTTAATATCTGTAGAGCAAAGGAAATTACACCATCACTCTGGGCACAGTTACTGTTCATATGCAAAAGGATCTATTCCATAGTGATAGCAAGGTGTAGAGCTGGATGAACACAGCAGGCCAAGCAGCATAGAGGAGCAGGAAGGCTGACGTTTCGGGCCTAGACCCTTCTTC
>NC_063355.1:21547211-21581829 GCF_021869965.1 Rhincodon typus | reverse complement strand
CTTTCCTGCTCCTCTGGCGCTGCTTGGCCTGCTGTGTTCATCCAGCTCTACACCTTGTTATCTCAGATTCTCCAGCATCTGCAGTTCCTACTATTCCATAGTGATGTCACGTCACAAGGAACTGGGGCCTGGGTGCATAGAGCTCAAAGTAACATGTCCTCTCCTACAATCCTCTGGAGGTAGTTAGGTTCAATAAAGCCCATTGCTGTTCTGTCACAGGAGTATAGACAGTACATTAGTACACAAACTTTTCAAATTCATTCTTTTCATTTATAAGTGAAGGACATAACCAAATGTGTCAGTTAAAGAATAAGAATGAACTTTAGCCCTTATTTAATAATAATGATTTGCAACTGAAGTAGAAAAAGTTTACAAATTCATTGATTAATTTCAAAAGTCATTTTGTCACCAAGATTTAGAGTCAACAAAATCTCCTTCAGAAAATTATTGTCAATATTCTTTTCCAGTTATTATTGATGAACCAATGTTTATGGCATTAGGAATGAAACTGCAACATTCAATGCTAATTGCTGGTACAAAACATTTATCAGCTTCTGAAAAGGTTTAGTGTGTACAATCAACATGAGCTATGATTTATTCATACACAATTCCCATACGCCAACACAATCTACCCACTCTATGTGGTGGCTGGTGTAATAGATTAATTAAAAAAACGAAGGAGCCATGTCTCTCCATGGTTTGGTAGAGTTGCTATCGCCATGATAACAGGGTTCCAAGCTGAGTTGTGCAAAGCTAAAATGATGTTCAGAGAAGTCGCAATTAAGTGAGGGAAAAGGGGAGATGCCGTCTTTTAATGAGATGAATTGAAGACACCATTTGCTTAATCAGATCTGTCGCATTTGTCAAGGAAGAGAAGGGAGTTTGTTCTAACTAACAGCTTCTCCTTACATACGTGCAACGCTTTATTTTCCTTCATTCCAGTGTCTTCCTTTAGCCAGCACTGCTAAAAACAGATTTGCTTATCATTTATGTCTTTTGATGGTTTTTTTTAATGAGTGGACTGTCTGCCTGGTTTTCTTCCACAATGGAAGTGATCGTACTTTGAAATTAATTCATTGCCTGTAAAGTACTTTGGAAGAATCTGAGAATGTAAAAGGATGTTGTACAATTGCAGTGCTTATTTTTCTATAAAACCAATCTGGCTGCCACAAATGGCCTCTTGCTTAGAGAAAGAAATACCAGCTACAATTCCTGCCGCAGTGAAATAAATTTAGGGCAGGAGTAGGCCATTTCAACCCCTCAAGCATGTTGCACTATTATATTAGACCATTGATGGTCTGCACGTCAACACCACTGCCTTCCTTTGCACCATGTTCCCCAACCTGACAATAATACACAGCCTCAGTCTTATCAGTACAAACTGATTCAGCATCCACGACCTATCAAGTCCACACTGACCCTCCAAAGAGCACTCTAACCCCTACCCTATCCGTCTAACCCTGCATTTCCCATAACCAATCTACCTGGCCTGCCCAGCTTTAGACTTTGGGAGGAAACTGGAGCACCTGGAGGAAACCCACACAGACATGGGGAGAACGATACCCAGCTCCCTGGCACTGTGAGGCAACAGTGCTAATTGCTGAGCCACTGTGCTGCCCATGCAAAGAACGATATAAGAATTATAATATATAAGAATTATATAAGAAAACGTACGTAAAGAAGTGTTTCCTGATTCCATTCCTAGACGACTGAGCTCCAATTTAAGGATTATGACCTTGAAAATGAGAAATTCTAGGTTTGGAGAGGTGAGGATTCTACATCTTTGCCATGGCAGAGATGTCTCAGACAGCTTCCTTGCCAGGATTCCCTTATTAGAGAAAATAGCTTTTTGTTTCCTGTTCTCCTTGTCCTACCATTTCTAAACTTTAATTCAGCCACCTCACTTCTGCTTTCTTGAATTTATTTTACTCTTGAATTTCCTGCTCAGGCCCCTCTACCTTCGCACCCTTCATTCTGCTCAGCGATAGTGCTGAAGCTCCTGATTTTGCCCCATAGCATTATTCACCAATTCAGTTCATTCCATTTGTCTGAAATAAAACAAAGAACTGTGGATGCTTGAGATCTGAAACAAAAACAGAAGGTGCTGGAGAAACTCAGCAGGTCAGGCAGCTCCTGTGGAGAGAAACACAGAGTTAACATTTTGAGTCCAGTGACCCTTTGTCAGAACTGAAAGCAGTGTGTGAAGGGTGGTATTAATGCTGTTGATGGTGTTTGGGGTTAGATGGTAGGGGGAAGGTGCTACTTGAATAGATGGAGATGTTGCCAGAGAGAAAGGTGGGGGAAAGGAGAAACAGAGAAAGGGATTGCTCATGATAAACCAGGAGAGAATACAGAATGGGTGTGAAAGGGAATTGTGAACAGTTGAAAATCGGTTGACAAGAGGACCTAGGGGTGTGGTGGTAGGTAACAAAGATGGCTATTCATGCTCTGAAATTGTTGAACTCCATGTTGAGTCCTGAAGGCTGTAAGGTACCTAGGTGGAAGGTGAGGTGTTGTTCCACCAGCTTGTGTTGAGCCTCACTAGGGAGCACTGCAGCAGGCCTGAGTCAGAAATGTTGGCACAGATAGTCATCCAAGTCTGGAATTGAACCTGGAATTTTCCTGAATTCTGAATTCTTCTGTATCAGACTATTAATGACCTATCCTTGTCTTCACTAACCCTTTACTTTCTACATACTTAGAAACTGTTACAATCCGCTTTAATGTTCCTTGTAGCGTTGCTTTCATACTTGATTTCACTGCTCTTAATCAATCTCTTGTTTCTCCTTTGCTTAATTCTAAACTGCTCCCAATCCTTAGGCTTGCTACTTTGTTTGGATTAACCACTGTAAAAAACCCATGCAGGGTTACAGGGGAGGTGGGGGTGGGTCTGGGTCTGTGTGGGATGCTCTTCAGAGGGTTAGGTGCAGACTCAATGGACTGAATGGCCTCTTTCTGCACTGTAGGGATTCTATGATTCCATGCCACTCTTGTTGACAGGGCCCTTAGCCATGTCTGACCCACACTTCTGCCCTCATCCCTTCTCTTCTCTCCCACAATATCAATAAGGTCCCCACTAGTCCTCACCTATCTACCCCACCAGTATCCACATCCAGAGGATCATTCACCTCCATTTCTGCCACAGTCAGTGGGATGCCACCACCAGACACATAATCCCTTCCCCTCCCCTGTTAGCCTTCTGCAGGGACTACTCCTGGGTGACCCTCCTCCTTCACACCCAACACCTCCCCACTCTGACAGCACTTTGCCATGAGATCACGGGTGTACCAGCTGCCTATTTAGTTCCTCCCTCCTCACTCTCCAAGGCTCCAAAAGCATCTTCCAGGTGAAGCAGCACTTTACCTACACTTCACTCAATCTAGTCTACTGTATCCGCTGCTCACAATGTGGTCTCACTGGGGACATGTAACTTAAACTGAATGACTGCTTTGCGGGCCACCTCTGCTCAGTTGCTAAAAAAGGACCCTAATCTTCCAGTTGCCTGCCACTTTAACACACCACCCTGTTCCCTGGCCAACATCTCTGTCTCAGGCCTACTGCAGTGCTCCAATGAAGCTCAGCATAAGCTGGAGGAACCGCACCTCATCCTATGTCCTGTTACCTTTGTAGCCTTCAGGAAGCAACATCAGAACTAATTTCAGAACATGAACTCCTTCCTCCTTATTTGTTACCCACCCCCACACCTCCAGATCCTGGTCTATATGGGTTATTCCCAAAATAGCTAATGCATGTTCAATTACTAACAGTCCCCATTATCACCTACCTAACTTCTCTTCATCTCTTACCATCTTTTTGTCTGCTTCCCCCTTTTTTCTCTCTCTCTGGGCTCCATCTCCAACTATCTGCTCATTTCTTTATTCAGCTCAACCCGTCCCACACCCATCAATTATCAGCATAAATGCCACCTTATCCAAGCTGTTTCAAGTTCTGAAGTAGGTTCACTGAACTTGAAACATTAACCCTGTCTATTCCCCTTTCCACAAACACTGCCAGGCCTGCTGAGTTTCTCCAGCAATTTCTGTTTTTGTTTGTTTCAAATCTCCAGCACCATAGTTCTTTGTTTTATATTAAATTTTCTCTTGTCAGAGATTGTCATTGCCTGGCACTTGTTTGATACTTGTCCTTATCAACCAAATCTGGACGTTGTTTTCAGTAGCCTGTTCACAAGGATTGCACTTGGTGTATTTGAGTTCAGCCAAAAAATCATTGTACATGGCCCCTACAGTATTATTCAATTTGGTATTTGTTTGGTTCATAAAGTTTAAGAGCAACATATTTGTATTTATGAGTTCAGCTTGAAAAATGTGCCTAGCCTGTGCTGTGTTTATTATTCTCAAACAATCTCCATCCTTCCACCTCTGTAGATGGTAGGGTATGTTTTCAACATGTCTCTGAGATATAAAGCCAGTTTTGCAGATTGGCCGCCAGTATAGAGAAAGTCATTATTATTTCTGATCGATTGACCCTTGATCTCCAATGGGATCACCATCATCGAATCTTCCACCATTAACATCCTGGGGTCACTATTGACCAGAAACTGAACCAGACCATCCATATAAATACTGTGGCTACAACAGTAGGTCAGAGACAAGGAATCCCTCAACAAGTCTGACTCTCTAAACCCTGCCTACCATCAGAATTGAGACAAATAGAAAATTCTTCACTCAATCGGTGAATCTTTGGAATTCTCTGCCACAGATTGATGATTGATGGATGATTGAATATTGTTAAAGCTAAGACAGATGGATTTTGGATCTCTTCAGGGAATCAAGGAGTTTGGTGAAGGGGTAAAAAGATTAATTTTCAATGGAATATCAGCCACAAACATTGAGGGACAGTATGGTTGACTCTTGCTCCTATATCTTCTGTCCTTAACTCTGAACACCGAAGCCAAAAAAAAAAATATAATGCACCATTATAAGTATTGGTTAATTTCTATAATACTTAACATTGTAATAAATGTTTTATGATGCACAGCATTTTTGAAAAAATGTGGAAAATTGATTATTGAAATACATTTGGAAAAGAAATCTCTGAAGGTATTCACTTTCAAATTCTCTGCTCAGTGTTAATGAGAAATTGTAGATTTGACAGTGGCACATAAGCATTAGTCCTTTGTGACTGATCCTTTGATTTTGGTCAGGATCTTCGGAGACTTAATCAGCAAATTCAGTAAGTACCAGCTACAACACGAAAAAAATTAGAGTCGGTGATCAGACCAAGTGAATGACCTTACATCACAAACGCTCTCACATTGGTTTAAGATATCATTAGTATGATATGAAGATGTCAACAGATCACAAGATTGGTTTGGATGAAGAAGAATTTTTGATTTATTTGATCCTAAACCTCCCACATGGCATGTCTAAATTCTTCCCATTCCAGCATTAACTTGTTCAAATTCCAAGGAGTCCAATAGATAGCTTAAAGGGATGAAGGTTGATCTACGGCAATAGTCTGAGGTGTGAAATGGGTTCAGAGAGCATTGACAGCCAATATTTTTTTCCCTCAGGACTTAATCTTTTTTTGACTCAGGTTCACAGAATATTAGCTTAAGCTCTGTCTGGAAGCTTTTTTCCTAGTCTGTGTTGCTTTCAATTGGTTTGAAATTACAAATCTTGACAACATTTTCTAAGTCAATGGAAAATAAAAAAACAGCCAGCAATTCACTTTTAGCCCATGACTTTCCTAGATCAAGACTTATCTGTTTCTGGCTCGCTTCCCACATCCGACCTTCCATAAACTTAAGGTCATTCAAAATCAGTTGTCTGTTTCCTAACTCGCATCAATTGCACTTCGCTCATCACCACTTTGCTTGTTGACATACTTTGGCTCCCAGCCAAGTGATGCTTCGATTTAGAATGTTCGTCTCTTGTTCCCAAATCTCTTCCTGGCTTTGCCCTGTCAATCTTTTCTTGCACATCAACTCTGTGATCTCATTAAGCTCCACACCTCTTGAGATATCAACCCCTCTTAACAAATCTGATTTTAGTTGCTCCACCATTGTTGTCTATGCTTTCAGCTGTCTGGGCCTTAAATTCTGAAATTCCCTCTCTAGTCCTTTTTGTTTTTCTAGTTATCTTTCCTTCTTTAAGATGTCTCTTAGAAACCCTAATCTTTTCACCATCTTTCCTTATATAGAAACATAGCATATAGGAGCAGGAGAAGCCCATTTGGTGAATAAACCTTGCTCTGCTCTTGGACATGATCATGCCTGATCCTCTCTCTCAACGTCATGCTCCCACTTTCTCCCCATATGACTTGACACCTTCTTGAATTGTATCTATTTCTTTCTTGAACATATTCAGTGACTTGGCCTCCACAGTCTTCTGTGGTACAGAATTCCACAAGTTCAGTGAAGATATTTCTCCTCATCTCAGACTGAAGTAATCTATTCAGTATTCTGAGACTGTGACCCCTTTGTACTTGATCCCATGGACAGGGAGACATCATCCCTGCATCCAGGCTCTCTAACCCTGTCAGAAATTTGTGCACTTCAGTGAGACCTCCTCTCACACCTCACAACTCCAATGAGTACAAGTCCAGTCATTGCAATTTCTCTCATATGAAAAGGTTGTCTTCCTAGGAATCAGCCTAGTGAATCTTTGCTGCACTTACTCTTTGCAAAGTATACTCATTCTTAAGTAAGAAGACCAAAACTGTACATAATACTTTAGGACTAGTCTCACCAAAGCCCTGTTCAGTTGCAGTAAGACATGCCTACTTCTATACTGCTATACTCTTTGAATGAAGGCCAACATACTATTTGCCTTCCTAACCGCTTGCTACACCTGCATACT
Organism: Rhincodon typus; assembly: GCF_021869965.1. Taxonomy (NCBI): domain Eukaryota; kingdom Metazoa; phylum Chordata; class Chondrichthyes; order Orectolobiformes; family Rhincodontidae; genus Rhincodon; species Rhincodon typus. The sequence continues at coordinate 21,575,008 of NC_063355.1, read as the reverse complement.
TGCTTTCAGTACCTGGTATACAAAGATACCCACAAGCCATCACCATTTCTCAATCTAAATAATACACTGCCATTTTGTTTTCCCTACTGAAGTGAACATTGTTATACTTATCCACACCATACTGCTTCTCCCGTGCATGCGCCCACTCACACAACTTGTCCAAATTGCCTTGAAGCTTCCATTCTTCATCCTTCCCACTCATGTTTCCACCCAGTTTTTGCCATAAGCAAACATGGAAATATTATATTTGATTTAATCATCCAAGTTGTTCATATATATTGTGAACAGCTGGGGTGCAAAATGATCCCAGTGGGACTCCAATAGTCATCACCTTTCACTATGAAAACAATATATTTATTCCCACTATCTGTTTCTTGTCTGCTAACCAATTCTCAGTTCATGCCAGCATCTTATCAACAACCTCATGTGCTTTTATTTTGCGCTATTATTACCTCGTATGTGGGATTTTATCAAAATCCAATTACACCATATCTACTGGTCCTCCCTCATTTACTCTACTAGCTTGTTTACAAAAACTCCAATAGATTTGTCAAACACTTTATCTCTTTCACAGATCCATGTTGTTCTTTGTGTAATCCTGTTGGGATTTTTTAAGTTTGATGTTATCACATTCTTTATAATAATCACTAGCATTTTCTCTTGTTTTCTCCCTCCTTCCTTTTTTACATAGTGGGATTACATATGCTACCCTCCAATCTGCTGAAACTGTTCCAGACTCGACAGAAATTTGGAAGATGACAATGTAGAGACTTCCTGGCTACTAAAACGCAGATAGATTGCTAACTTGGCCAAACAGCAAAGGATACTGGGCACATTGTCCAAGTAAAACTCTGAAATTACAAAAGCCACCCATCAGACATAGTGCAAACACAGCAGTCAGGTGCTAATGACATTAGCATAGTGTAAAATTTATACACTCAACAATTTATCCACTACACAAAGGAGGGCCCAGACAGAAATGCACTGGACCCTGCTACACAAAGAAACTAACATTAGTATGCCATCTAAATGATTGACTCTGTTACCAACTATTAAGTGTATTTCCCTCAATGGCCAGAACTATAGAAAGTTCCAGAAAACCATCTACAAGATATAAAAACAGGGTTCACCTGCAGATTTGTCTCTTGAACGCTCTTGAGATCTCTTGGAACTAGGCTTGAATCATCTGAGGCCTTCTGAGGAGAGCAGCATGGCAAGAAGCTGAACCCAGCTGACCATCCAGGGAGAGACAGGAAGAAAGTAGCTTCACAGACCCAGAGACAGAGCCAGAGAAAATTCAGCTGCGTAAATCTACAGGAGACTTGGGAAGGATTGTAAGCTTAAGGGGCCGAATAGGATTAAAGATAGTAAGTTTAGATCTTGTAACTTTGTTCCTAATAAAGTTGGGACTGTTTTGCATTGTTACCGGCTTGTGTTCATATTGACTTGACCGTTTTGGTAGTGTGGGACGTCTTGGCAAATTCATGCATAACATTCTGGTCGGAGTTGTCTAACTTGATTTAGGGAGAGACTAGACAACAACAAATGGCCATTGTTATGATTCCAGCTGATACTTTCACTGGACAGGTCAGATACCAAATTGAAATCTGGCTTGACAGACCATATTTTATTTTTTTCTTGGGTTTTAACGAGGTGGTCTTTCACTGAAACACTAGTACACAATACAGCAGATTTGGTTTTAACAATAAAACAGAAATTTATCATGCATAAGAACTCAAAACAAAATAGAATAAACCAAACTATTTTCATATAACACCAGTTCAAAGATTTTGAAACACACAGTAAACCACAATCCTATTAATCCCAACAGCATTCCTTTACAGTATTCAAAGACCAAAAAGAAATACCTTCCCTTTCATACCTTTTAAGCTTAATTTACCTGTGGCTTCAGTTCCTGTCTTGAGAGTCTGATAGCCTCTTGCAGGAGCCATCAAACAACTGAGCTTAGAGTTTTGCAGCTTCAAATAATTGCTTCGGGTTTTTGCCAAACATTTCTTATACTGAAGTACTCAATTTATTAACAGTTTTAAACCATCTCCCAGATCTTTCTGTCATCATGAGATAAGCTGCACCAAACAGAATATGAAAGACTGTTATGAAAAAGAACTAACCAATGTTCAGTTCTAAATAAAAACTGAAAGAGCTGTGGATGCTGGAAATCAGAAACAAAAAAGCTCAGCAGGTCTTGCAGTATCTGTGGAGAGAAGTCAGAGTTAATGTTTCGGGTCCGGTGACCCTTCCTCAGAACTGGACCAGTGTTCAGTTCTGGTTGTTCAGTGCTAAGTCTGTGTAGCTAACATTGCAGCAATGAGCACTTTGTCTTAAGTATAGCCTGATATCTCGAGAGGGATGATCCTCTAACTGAGATGTGAAGTACTATGTAAGAAGCCTAATCTGTTTTTGAGGATGGAGTCTCATTTCTGCCAAAGACTTCCTGGAGGCATCCTTCACCTTCTGCTATTTGATACATATAAGAAAGATTGGTGACACTGAATCTACACAAAGCATCTCAGCTGGTTCAAGTGGATATGACCACAACATATACCTTTCTAACAGAAGGTAGAGACAACATCACATGTATCAGTGACTATCTGGTATTTATGGTCCCTTAGTTCTGACCTCACTGCACAAGTGGAAACATCTTCTGAAAGTCTACCCTTCTGAACCCATTTCACAAGATCAAAGGTCTCTATCAGGTCGCTTTTCAGGCTTCTCTTTCCATAGAAAAGAAACACCAGCCTGTTCAAACTTTCCTCATTTTTGTAACATCTCTGATCTGGACTTGGCTATGAGAATCTTTTCTGCACCTTCTCCCGGGTCACTTCCATATTTTTTTTAAAGGATGGAGTACTATAAAGTATAGAAACAGGAGGAGGCCCTTCACCCTCTCAAGTTGCTACATCAAGAATCAAAGCAGCTTCTCGCAGCCTCCCAGTGAGAAGTCTGCTGCCTGTTCCAGACAGTTACAGGAGCCAGCTTGCAGTCAGCCTCTTTTCAAACTGCCAGTGGCTGAAATGTTGACAATAACGGAGCACGAAGTCTACAGAGCCACTTTGGAGATCCTCACTGCTCCACTAGTAGCTGTTTCCACAAACCAAAACTGACCCACTCTGACCTCCTACAGTCCCCAAAAAAGAGTAGATTGTTGCTAAAAGGCTAAAAATAAAGCACTTTTTTTTTGAAAGGAGGAGCAGATGAGAAGGTGAGAGTAAGCATTCTAAAGATTTGATTATGGTAGCTCTATTGAAAAGTGCAATTACTTGATAACTGACATAGACTTGACATGATAAACCTAGGTGACTGTGTAAGTGAAATTCACAGACCTTTGTTAATTACAAGGGGTCTCAATCAATCATCACTGTCCACGGTTGACACTTAGTTCTTGTACGCACTATTGGGTAGCTGTGGCCTTCACAGATCAAAGCCTGCATTTGGCCTTCTCAATCCAGTTAGTTAGCCTACATCGGTTTCAATAAAAGAAAGGAAGAAACCAAGTTGTTAATGCCAAAAGTATTATTTTTATTAAATGGAAATCAGGCGATCAATAAGAACGCAGCACAAAACTGTGGAAGTCGGCAGTTTTGAAGAAAAAGAAATTACTGACAGAATGTATCCCTTAAATCCAAAAATTAAATTGTGTAAGTCAAAATGACTGACGACATCAATCTTGTAGCATTTGAAGAACACTGGAGGGAGACAGAACCGTTCGAAATTAGCTTAAAATACAAAGAGAAACATTTTACCTCAGGGCCATTAGTGTTTGCTGGGAGATTAGAAACTGCAGCAGGGGGCAGATTCATCAATTTGTAGGTTGTGAATACTGGAAAACCTCTGCTGTGCTGCAAGATTAAACATTTATTCCTCAAGGAAGGAAGATCAAATAACTCATGACAGATTGATTCACCAGAGAGTGGGCCTCCCCTCTGCTGAATGAAATTAACATTTCCAGCATTGTGGGATTACTCACTCTGTGCTTTGTAATTGCAAACTAATACATAAAATAAAACATAATAAGCAAAAGCTACTGAATATTTTATTGATAATTAAATTGCCAAATTATTACTTATAAACAGCATACTCATTATACATTACAAGATTAAGAATGAATCACTGAAAATTTTGTTTTCTATGAATAAACTCAATGTAAGAAATGCAGATTGTGCTCTGGAATTGGGTAACTTGTTTACAAATAGTCAAGGGATAAATTGTGAAAGGATTTGAGTACTCAGCATGTAACTGTAAGATGCAAACTTCATCCCTCATAAAGCCATCGTTATAGACCATTATGTTGGGAGGGGTGGGGGGTCTGCATTAACAGACATTCTGTGTGCCCTCTGGATATGGTTGCCCACATGCTATTGTGACATTCTCCAGACAAACTGGTTGATGTGATGCCAGAATCCCTGACTGGAGCCACACAGTTGCAGGCAAAAAACTTCCATGTCACTGCACAAGCAAAAAAAGCACTGAGCTGTAAGATGGGTCATGTGCCCTTTAAAGGGTTAGGCATCCAAATCACAGGCAAGCTAAATTTTAAGAATTTATGCTACACTAAATGTCTGGTATGATTCTGCAGTGTTCCTGGAGGTGGTGCAGACAGTTCTTTGATATGCTAGGGGATGCTGTTGCACCCTTCTTGGGAGTATAGTGCATCAGAGATGGGGGGAGCTGTGGCAGTGACTTTGGGCCTGCAAAACAACACCAAGAGGATGGAGGGGAGGCTGTGGAGAGGGCATGCTCCACATCATATCGTGTGCCAACCTGCCCCTTGAAAGTGACCAGATTCTTGGTCTGTATGTCCAGCCATGCTGTCCTTTATGGCGTCCCACCATCCTCATTTGAGTCCACCGAAGCAGTACTTGCCTGTAACCTCATCCCCTCATGAGTTAGTAAGAACCATCCTTTATGCCTGGCTTGGCTGCAGCCCATTCATGCCCCGATTGTTCACTTTGTGCTGATCCCAGATCAATACCAGTCTTCAAGGCGCCAATATCTGAGCTCAGTTCTCATCCTCTTTGGCTGCTGAGGCTGTGTAGGTGTAAGCAGATGTTCTTGGGTTCTTAAAAGCAGAAAAGGAATTCTGAGGTGAGATAAATGATATGTGATGCGATGTAAAAGTTCTATTGTCACAGCATGAGCAACTTGCTCAACAAGTCAGAAAGCAGAGACAGTGTGAACTCAGAGTTGAGAAGGATAATAAGGCAGCAATATACCACTATCCTCACTGTTCTTACACCCTACAATATGAAGAGCCACCTCTCTTTATTATGTGCCACCTTCTCCTACAAAAGAAGGAGAAATGCTATTTGAGTTGGCATTGTGTTTGAGTGAGGTTCCTGCTTTAGCAATTGATATGTGGCAACAGTGACTCTGAGGCTGGCTGCATTGGAATGGCGTGTGAGTGAGAGCTGGACTACCTGGGTGTTGCCCTTCTCTGAGTACCCTGGCCTACTGCTGGCACAGCATTGTGCTGCATTGAGAAGAAGGAGAGGATGGAGCTGTGGTGGCTGGATACATCATGTGAACATGCGTTCACTGACCTTCTAATCTCACATCATCCTCACAATCACTAGAATCAATTCCTTCTGATCACTCATCTTCGTAATCTTTTAAAATCACTTCCTTCTGATCACACGTCTTAACGAATACGAAGATCGTCTCCGTCTGATCATTAAATTTATTTGCTTCTGCCTTTGCCCTAAGTTTTTACAATCTCTGCCTAAACATTTCTGTCGAGCTAAACTTCTTTATTAAGACACTCATTAAAAACTATTTGATAAAGATTATCCTAATATTATCTTACATGGTTTGCTATCTAATTTTGCTTTACCATACTCTTGACAAGTGCTTTTGGATATTATACATTCTTTAAATGAATATGAGTTCTTGGCAAACTACCTGCAGATGTCAATAACAGATTACATATGAAATACAGTTAAGAGCACTAGACCATTAGGAGCAAAAAAATTCTTTATCAAAAATTGATAAAGGGCAAAAAAAAGACAGAAAAAAAATACAGATAGTTGACACAGCTGTGCCAAGGTTATGGCAGACAAACAGGAGAGTCCCCAAGGAATTTCAGCCCCAAAACAAGGGTTCTCATTTACTAGCTTAAGGCAAATCATGCCTGGCAAAGTTATTAGAATTATTTGGGGGGGTTTCAAGTGGGATAAATGAATGGAAACCAGTAGATTTAATATATTTAGTTTTCCCTAAGACATCTGAGAAGGTGCTGCACATAAGGTAACTTCATAGGAGCCCATGGTGTGGATAGATGATTGGCTAACTAACAGAAGACAGAGTTAGGATAAAGAGGGCATTTTCAGGATAACAACCTGTAACTAGTGGAGTGCCATAGAGACCAGCCCTGGGGCCACAGTTATTTGCAATATATATTAATTACTTGGATGATGGAAGTGAACGTTCTATCCCTAAGTTTGCAGATGACAGAAAAATAAGTGAGAAGGCAAGTGATGAGGATGCTGCAAAAAGTCTGCAGAGGGACATTGAAAGGTTAAGTGAGTGGGCAGAAACTTGGCAGATGCAGTATAATGTGGGAAAATTGAGGTTATACACTTATTACACAAAGAAGAGGACCTGAATATTATTTAAGTGGAGAAAGACTGCAGAAAGCTGCAGCACAGATGGATTTGGGGGTTCTCATACATAAATCACAAAAAAAGCTAGTATTCATGTTCAGCGGGTAACAGGGAAGGCACATGGATTTTTTGCCTTTATTTCATAGGGATTGCAGAAAGAAAAAAGGAAAGTCTTGCTAAAACAATATAAGGTACTAGTCAGACCACAACTGGAGTACTGTGAACATTTTTGGGCCCCTTGTGTAAGGTATAAGAGGACAATCTCAACCTAATCACACATATCTGATATAGCTGAAGATTATTTGAAACTGTAAATAACATGTAGATATATAGCAGAGGTTTTTTAGTTTTTAAACAAATCATTATGAAAGGGGGTTACAGGGATCGCTGATATTTTGTTCACTTTAGTTAGCTGTAACTTCAACATTAACAGCAGCACGCATTTTTTTTAATGAAAATGTACAGGATCTCCCTTGTGCAAGAGGAAAAAAACTGATATTATCTTCAGAAATACATTGGTGGTAGTCCAGAGAAGGTTCACCAGTTTGATCCCGGGTATGGAGGAATTTTCATACAAGGAAATGTTGAGTGGGTTGGACTTATACCTTTGGGGTTTAGAAGAGTAAGAGGTGATATTATTGAAAAATATGAGATTCTTAGGAGGCTCAACAGGGTAGCTATAGAGAGGTTGATTCCCCTGTGGGAGAATTTAAGATGAGAGGGCATAATTCCAGAGAAAGGGGTTTGTCATTTAAGACAGAGATGGGAAGAATTTCTTCTATCAGGAGTAATGCAGTTCTTTACTGCAAAGAGTTGTAGAGGCTGGGCTTTTAATATTCAAGGCATAGATAAACAGGAATTTAATGAGTAAGGGAATCAAGAGTTCTGGAGAAAAGGCAGGAAAGTGGAGTTGAGGATTATCAGATCTCATTGAGTGGTAGAGCAGACTCGATGTGCCAAATGGCCTGTTTATGTTCCTACATCGTATGGCCTTTCTGAAACCATGGAAAACTATTCTCTCACAATGTTCCTTTGTAATGGTGCAGAGATACAAACATCAGCTGGTTTAAATTACGACACGAGGAAATCTTTGACAGCTCTTTATGCAGAATGCAGGCTGGACACTGCCAGCACATTTGTGTATGAGAACAGCTAATTACTAACCTCAGATAAATTAAACAAAACGGAGGAGTAAAATCAGCTAAACTGCAAAGAATGGAAGAGGTGCAGTGTGCTAGATATCTGAGCAAAGTGAGAAAATAACTTCAATTAGACAATAGGCAATTAAACATTTTGAAATCGTTCTGTTAATAGCATTAATTATTCATTGTTTGTCGATCTGCTCATTAGACACCAATGTATTTCTGAAGAAATAATATCAGGTTTTTTCCTCTTGCACAAGGGAGATCCTGTACATTTTCATTAAAAAAATGCTTGCTGCTATTAATGTTGAAGTTACAGGTAACTAAGGTGAACAAAATAACAGCGATCCCTGTAACCCCCTTTCATAATGATTTGTTTAAAAGCTAAAAAACCTCTGCTATATATCTACGTGTTATTTACAGTTTCAAATAATCTTCAGCTATATCAGATATGTGTGATTGGGTCGAGATTGTCCTCTTATAGAGATAATGTGTACTAGAATGCTTACCATCATCAGACAATGATAACAATGTTACATCTCACCAAAATATTTCCTACTGGTAGGCATGCAATGTGCTACCATAGAACTTACCGTGCTCAGTCATAGAACATCTATAGATGGCAAGTCCACTTTCTAAGGCCATTGTCCATACTGCTGACACTAAACATAGAAACATAGAAGGTAGGAACAGGACGAGGTCCATTCGGCACTGCTCCGGCTTTCTTCACAATCGCAGCTGATTATCCAACTCAATAGCCTAATCCTGCTTTCTCCCCATAACCTTTGATCCCATTCATCCCAAGTGCTATATCTAGTCATCTCTTGAATACATTCAATGTTTTGGCATCAACTACTTCCTGTGGTAATGAATTCCAGAGGCTCACCACTCTTTGGGTGAAGAAATGTTTCCTCATCTCTGTCCTAAATGGTCTACCCCGAATCCTCAGACTGTGACCCCTGGTTCTGGACACACCCACCATCAGTAATATCCTCTCTGCATCTACCCTGTCCAGTCCTGTTAGAATTTTATAAGTCTCTATGAGATCCCCCTGAAAAGAGGTACATGTGCACTCCCTTTTTATTTGCTGATGGCATGTGAGTGTCACTGGCTAGGCCAACATTTATTGCTCTTCCCTAATTGCCAAAGGGCAGTTATGGGTCAACTACATTGCTATGGGTCTGGAGTCACATGTAGGTCAGACCAGGTAAGAATGGCTGATTTCCTTCTCCAAAGAATATTACTGAACTAGCTGTTTTATTTTATGATAATCAACAAAGGTTACAAATTACTATTGGGCCAGCTTTTTATTCCAGATTTTATTTTCATTCGTCCAGTGACATTACTATAGCACCACAGTCCTCCCAGAATTAGTCAAAATGTAAACATTATGTTACCTGCCAACTTGAATGTTAGCGGAATGCAATCCAATGCTTGACATCTCAGTAGGTGACTAAGTTTATGCAAGGTTAGTGCTGTTTAAAGCCAACATGGATCCTTACAGAGAGATGTATCTGGCTGCTGCAGCAGGTACTGGAACTGGTTACAGCAGAGTCCCTGGGCAGAAACGAGAGTGGCACAGACAATATGTCAAACATTATCAATGCTGCTCTGAAGGCTTTCATTGAGGAAAGTTAGAGGTGGAGAGATGTGCCTGTTCTGCAGGATACCATCCTGTCATGGAGTCCATTGAAGCAAATAGCTGTGGTGATCTGGATATAGATACAATGAGTTGGAGCAGTTCAATAACCTCAAATGTGTGTTTGAGGTTCAAAAGTGCATCTTCATTGCCTTATATCACATCAACTGCTCTAATAGCTTTACACACTGCTCAATTCACCATTGCCCCTTCTTTCACCTCCCAAAAATCTTTATCATTCATAAGTTTTATTTCATATTCATAGCCTTACACCACCCTCTCATACACTTTGCACTGTTGCAACTTCTACATCCACGCTCAGAATTTGCACACACTATTAGCTTTGGCAGGTACATTAGCCAAGCAGACTAAACACCCTCACTGACACATTTCTGTCTTTCCCTCGTTTGCAGGACAAGCTGCTAAAGTAGAAGGCAGCAGGACTGAAGCAGTGGCCAGGTGATATAGCGATGTGTCTTTACCCCCTTAGCAGAGATCTTGCTTGTGATTATTGCAACAGCTGCAACAGAACACATGGCCAATGGCATGTCTAGAGCCCAGGGAGGTGCTGGTATCTTCCTAGCTACTCCACATTCTCACACCTCTCTTCCACCTCATTCCACAATCTATTCTGCTGCAGATAAACAGCCACCTCTTCCTTTCTCCCTTTTCCCTCTCCACAACCCTAACGTTGTGCCTTCAGATACATAAGAACTGGTACCTGGCTAGGCTACCATGGGTTGAGGAGGAACAGGAGACTGATGAAGAAGAAACAATGTCTTAAGATCTCATAATCACACTCTCTAACTCAGATTGGCAGCATAGTATAGTGTAGCTTAGAGATAGCATAACAATGTAATCTGCAAGTAGGGAATCACCAAGGCTGCAGAGGACTCAGAAGAGGACTTCAATGTGGTGGCGCAGTGATAAAGACTGCTGGTGTATACCCTGAAATGTTTGGTGCATTCACAGGCCTGTCAGAAAGCCTTATGTTACAGTTAAGAAGCATGGAGGGCTCTGGTTCTAATTTGGTGTGGGGCTATGTCCTGAGCTTGGAGCCCATCTTTCCCTATTATGGATATGTCATGTATCCAATGTCATGTGCACCCTTGTGGATTCAACTATGATGCATGGCCAATGTTTTAGATTCCATTGTTGGTGGTCACAAGTGAAATACACCTACTATCTGAGTGTGACGTAAGCAAGCCTGGCTTGTTATCATGGAAGATCAGCAAAGGCTGCAAGTTCCAGTACTCAAAAGATCTTTCAAAGCAACCCAGCAATCCAGCTTCCAACTGATTACTCAGATTACCAATCCACTGCCCAGTGGCTCCATGAAGCAAGGTCCTGCTGTCCTTTCTGAGGATTTGTTCATCTTAACCCTGCTGGTGCTCTGCCAGTCAATCCACACTCTTACTGCCTGTGCCAGGAAGGGGCAGCTGAAAGTTTGACCTTCTCTTTCCAGAGCTGCTTGAGATCGTCCTGCAAGGTCATCTCTAGTCCCTTCCACTAAAAGTCACCAACCTTTCAGGAGCCATGTCACTGGAGTAGCAATGAGGTTATGCACAAGTTTGATTATATGGAGCATTAGATGGTTTGAGGGCTTATTGGTTTAGAAAAGATTTGTGGTCACTTCCTTTCAGCATTATGGTCAACAGGATGCTGTGATGGCCCATGACAGTGTGGGGGTGTAAGATGTATTGGTTAATGTGGAGCAACGTGCACTGTGCTCAATTGAGAAGATGACAAGCAACCCAACTGAAGGACTGCTCTAGATTGGTCCAGGCAATGTAACTATAGCCTCAGCTCCTCAATGGTCAACCACACAATGCTTCATGTGGCAGCGTATCTCTCATTGTACATTTGCTGGCCATTTGGCTGTGGAGTGGAATCATGAGCAAGAGATTAAAGTGGGTGGCCCTCATCAATCGGCAAATAGCCTCTTATTTGACATTAAGGTTCAAACATTGAGGTAACAACCAACTTGTTCAGAATGAAAGTGTCACAATTGCTGCCAAGTTAATGGGCATCGAGCAGTATGTTGCATTGAGTATTGTGGCACACCAATGGTACTTTCAGTGAATGATAACCTTTGTATCTGCAGTACACCTTTGCATTAGGAGGCAATGGTTTCCTCTGCGCCATGGAAAAGCATAGCCTACTTGGTCCACCTGCTTCTTTCTGTTTAGAGAGAACACAATGAACTACCCCACCGCAACATAAAAAAGGGTCTGTCAGCCTGTGCTTCAGGTCTTGGTGAACTATATAATGTTACTGATGTCACTTGCTCCAATCTGGAGAGAGTGTAATGTGAAGAAATTAATGGTCACCTGTACGAATGTTGTGTTAATTGTACTGTTAAAATTAATGATAAAAAAGGGGAGAGTACTGATTGATTAAGTATCATAAGCACATATCACAAAGGACTGCTGGAGCACTGAGGTGTTGATAATAAGGAGACAGGGATATATAAAGCTGCATTTAGGTAGCACTGTTCTTCCTCTGCACTGAGTTTGTAAGTCTGTTTGGAAGAGGTGGCAGAGTTCTTTGAGCACATCTTTCGTGAACTCAAAGGTCACACCCCCTGGCAGTTGCTCAGTGTGAGGTAAAATAAATTTCTCTCAGAAACCTCAAGATGGATAAGGCTGCCTGCTGACAGTCTTTCTCCTGCTCCTTTGGAGATTGTTTCTCTCCTTCTGGTCTGCCTCTGCTCAATCTCCCTCTCATGCTGCAGCCTATGAGTGAGAGTTTTATACATGTCTGGAAAGCACCAAGCATTTCTGCATGCCCAATCTCAGCCTGATAAACATATGATAGTAATCATTATTCCAACTTATTAAACCTGGATTTTCATGTGGTTGTCACAATGACATTTATGTTGGGCATGCCCATTTATGTTACACAGTCAGACAGGCTGTGGATCTGTAGCAAAGTAATCATGTGGAACAGGAAAGGACTAGTATAGTTAGTGATCAGTTTAGTACATTAAGTTTATTAGAAAAGCCTGGTCTTATGAAGCTGTAGAAAGTGGTTCAACAAACATTTAATTGAAACTTAGCCGAGGAGAATAATTTAGTGCAATGGCTGCTAGTGAAGTGTATGTTAATCCAGGTAAAAGGGTTATTAATAAAATATAACATATGATGTTGTTAATAATCACACATTAACATTTCTAACTTGATGTGACCTGATACCTATGCTATTCATGGCTTAACAATGGTACATTGTAAGGCCTTAAGCACTTTAACTATGCCTAGGTTTGAACCTACCATGCTGGGCAACAAATTGACTCCTTTAAAGGTAACTGAACAACAACCACATTAAAAGAGATGTCAGTTTTTAATTCCACAAAGAAAGAAAACTGCTACTATAATTTGTCTTTATGTAACTGCATCGTCAAAAAAAGGCACATTTTTAAAAAATTTGCTACCAAAGGATTCTTAAAAATGATTTAAATAAATATTATCCAATATAACATTCCTCTCATATGAATGTAGCTGACAATTGAATAAAATCTGATGCTTGTCATAGAACACATACTGACATGGAATAAATTGTACATTTCTTGCTCTGTGTCAAGGTTGTTCATTTGGGACCTGGCACGTTGTCCCTTTGGATGTGTTTGATAGAGAGTGCCTAAATGGAGTTTCCTGACAGAATGCCTTCTGTTATCTACATTGGAGATACAGCTATGAAGCATTGGCAGTGTATATGCATCTCAGTATGCATTAGCCTCTTTAAAGCACAAAGATCATACTTCAATTTGATGGATTATTTCCTTTGAGACTCTTGGATTGTAACCTTCAAGTTTGCGTTTCATTATATGGTTTCCATTTTTAAGTTGTCATTGTAATGTCACCCAATATCAATATCTCAGTGATTGTCTGTGGACAGTTCTGATGCGTTTTCCAAAGCTGCAGTTAATGCAGCCACCAGCAGGTGTCAGAGAGCCACCTAACTTGATTCTGTCTTTTGAGTCACCCTCTTTCACAGAAGGCTAAAGTTCTGTGGGATATTGCAAATGTGAACCTGCAGATCATGCCACATTAGAAAGCATCAACATCCTGAATAATGATAAGTGGAATGTTTTCCCCTTAGCTGTAATACTTAATATCTGCAGGTTTTGCAATGATCAATGTAGTGCCCGAATATCCTAGCACTCTGGGCAAGTTAGTTGGAGATAAATGAGGCACTGTAGCTGCCAGGTTCATTAGCGGGAGTGTGGATTTTGTGAGCATGAGCAAGCTGGAAAATGAGGACAGTAATTTCTGTAGCTTGGACATACCTTTTTGAATCAGTTTTGTTTTTGATTTTTTTTGCACAAGGATTTGTGCTTGAAACTGACTGCTCTCCCACAGCCAACTTATTGGAAGTTCTGTGGAATCTCTGATCTGCAGCCACAGCATTTCAGAACAGATAGGGCTTCACTCCCCATCCTTCTCCCCACTGTCATCACCCTCTTCCTCTTCTAGTGACCCACTTCCCCACTCTCAGTTGATGCTGTGGATGTACAATTTTGTAGCCAGGCCCAGCTTTAACTCATTGAAGATCATTCACATACATAAGAGTTAAAACTGGCCTCCTGTCTGTGTCTGTGCTCTCTGGGAAAGCTGGACCATCTCAAATTGTCTCATGGTATCAATTTTCTCATTGATAGGGAATACATTCACAATTCTCCACAGAATCTTTCATATCCACTGACAATTCACAAGGCCATAGAAAGGGAACCAACTACTAAATGTTTAAATGAAAATAAAATTACTGCCATGACTATTGATGGTTTTGAGCACTGCCTCCAATTGACAGACATTGTGAGGAGCTGAACTATGAGATTTTTCTAAAAACTATTGTACTAACTGACTGGAGAGTTTGGAATGCTGAACTACTGTTCTAATTTCATTTAGTATTTTAAAAAAAAGTCACTGAATCTGAACAAGACTTTGATAGATTATATTGGAGCTGTTGCTGCAGTTCTTTGAAGTTTGCTGTAGTTATGAATCAAGCTTTCATCTGAATTTTGGAAAGCAAAAATATATTGTGAAATGTGGCACAAAGTCTATTGTTTATTTTCCTCTTGACTGAAGATAAAACTTTCAAAATGGCCCTCCATGCATACTTCCATTGTTTACAGATTTATTATCTGAGTGCATTGTGCACTGTCAAAGACAAGATGGATTTCTATCTGGAAGAATTGTGAGAAAGAAGCAGGGGACTGACAGTGTTGGCCATTGCAAATACATTTTTCCTGTGCCTAGCTTGATTCCAGCCAGAGGCACTTGACACCTTTTTAAAAGAGTGTTGTAGTACACCTACAACCTATCTTCATCTTTTTGATTTATGCTGTTTGCAAGCACATAAACTAGACTTTTCCTCATCTTCGTCTCATGCAAAGCCAATGCACATTGTGCCCATGCTTCAAAGAAAGAGCTATTTGCACCATAACTATAATGTGGTCTATTGCACCAGGGTCTGAACAAACAGTAAATTCTCCATTAACCTTTCTGCTCAGATAACTGGATTTCTGACTATATAAACATTCATAAGTAAATATCATGCCTTTCAGTCCTCTTCAATGAAGCATATAGCCAGGGTTTTTCTTAGCTTAGGTCTGAAATCTTGCGGTAGCTTTTAAAATAATTCAAATGGAAGTGTGCTCTTTGACATTCTGAGGACATCTCTGAGCTCTCTGCAGAAGTTAATGCCTTTTGTATTGACAAAACCTGCAGCTATTTTCTGTACAGCAGTATCTTGGAGACAACGTGCACCGAATGGGTCAGGTAATCTGATTTTGGTAGCAGCTGAATGAGGAATCTTGTTTTTGTTCATATAGAGTCAAAAGATCTTTTACATCCACTTGAAGTGTGAAGTGTTTTTGAAGGAGTAACCTGTCTACCAATTAGCCAAGTCCCACATATATTTGTCCCATTAAGCCAACTGTCAGAATTTTAATTCGAGAACTGAAGCTGCTGCCAGTACCACTCAACATGTAAAGTAGGGACAAAAATAGAAGTTGCTGGAAAAGCTTAGCAGGTCTGGCAGCATCTGTGAAGAAAAAAATCAGAGTTAATATTTTGGGACTGGCAACCCTTCCTCAGAACTGAGGTTTGTTCATCTCTGCCTGCAGAGCATGTTTGTGTATATTAGCAGGTTGGTATAGATCTATCTTATGCAGAACAATCACCTACCATGAACTCAATGTTCCCCACCTCTTCTTCATGGTCCCTCAAAGGGAAGTCCCACTGGTAAATCTCTTGGGAATAAACGTACTGTGAGGGAAAGAAAAACCTATTCAAGTAACACAACTGGCGCAAAGGCGTTTGAGAAACTTAAGAAGAACTAAGAAAACTAGTCTCAGATTTTAATATTATTGTTTGAATGCAGTTGTTTGCGCTGCTCATCATCTGGCCTCAATTTGATAGAGTGTTAGTTTCCATGTCTTTAGAAATGATTTAATGGAGGCTGCCAGATTGGGCCTGCAGAATTGTGTGGGAGGCTGTCCAGCCCTTGCATGGGAACTGCGCCCCCTTCCCATTTTGTCTTTTGGGTTTAACCATGGCCTCCTGTGGGAGCTCAAGGGGCAATAGAGGGGTACACCCTCGTCGAACGGTGTTTACTGCTTGAAGGTGGGTTTGGGGGGAGAGTATGCTGGCATTAGAGTGCTTGCTGAGAGCAACCCCATTGCGCTTTGCAACCAAACTCCCCTCTCCCACCTTGCTGGTGAGCCCCATCCCATAATCCCAACCAGCCCACATTCATCAATCTCTGGGATACAGGGATAATTCTCGGTGAATGCCTTGCAAAATTACTGGCAGCAGCAATCACTCCTGGGCTGAGTACCTGTAACCTATGGCAGCCAGTGTCTGACTAACCTGCAGCTTTCAGGGGGACTACTGGGGACTAAATTCTATGGGAGACTGATGCTGCCCACTTGAATGCTCGATTGTACTGAAGTAGCTTCAGGGAGCCCCTTGGAGAGGTTTCATGCTATTTCTCCCAACTGTAAGCTCAACACATATCACCTATACTAAATTCTGTCCAGTGTGACAGGGGAGGAGAGAGATAGGCTACTTCAGCACTTCACCCAGAATTTACAACTAGTTATAAAACTGCAGTCACACTCTTGACTCATTTGATATATTTCAGAGCTTGTCTGGTCTGGAAATTAACAATAAATGTCAAAATACAAACTTCAGGTACAAAAATACCTGTCCTATATGGTGCTGTGGTGGAAGATTACATTTGAACTCTGGGTTTTAACTAATTTATCGACATCATTTGGCATTTCCAAGAGCTGAGGAATACAAAAGCTGAAAACAATTAGCATAAACTGTGAATTCTTATTGCTTAGAAACTAATGCTTTACTAGACCCTCCGTCAGATCTCTGTCCCATGTGTTCTGATATCCCCATGCGCTTAATAGCTATAACTGGAACATATGTACAGTTAACCCTTTACCCTGCAACGAATCAGGATAATGAATAAACATTGGTGCCAATTGCTTATTTTAGTAACTGCCTGAAATAAATGAATATGGCCTCTTTAAGATAACTATTCTTGAAACTTTACATACTTCTCACTGCATTTAGGTGGTTTTTTTAAACTTAGTTGAAGGTCAGAATGAAGAGAACAGCAACAACAACAGCAGAAACTAAGCTTCAGGTTAGATAGAGTGAAGGGATATAATTAGAAATCTGAATTAAGAACGAAATTGCACGTTCCAGATATGTTAAGATTGTGACAGTCAATCTCAGGTAGCAATATTAGTTCTGTTTTGTCTTTTTGTCATTGTAAACTGATTAAAATAGAATTAAATTCTAGTTGCTTCTAATATATGTGATAAATACACGACAACACCTCATTCTTACAGACATATCTGTTATTAGTTAAGTAGACACATTATCCATTAGAAATATATATATAATGAACATCTTTATTAAATCATTTATCTCTGAGTTGACTACATTTTTGTAGTTCATATGTTACAAACCAAATCAATTTTGAATTTAAAGAAATTCTGCAGGATAATTCTAATTGCCTGCAAAATTACAATTATACACATTATGTAGTGATTACTCTAATTAATTCATCATGTACTTTTAGACATCTTGCAAAGCACTAAATGCAATTATTGCAAGGAGAAAAATGAATCATCAATTGCCTTTGTTAGGAAGATGAGTAACTAAGAACACCAACTACATTCAGACAAATTGCCTGGAGTTGAAGTCTCTTATTAGCATCACTTAAATGCATTATTGATCCACATGATTGCTTCGATATCAGTGTATGCACTGATTGTCGGCCAATAATGCACTACCCGATCATGCACATTGGATCCTGGTGCACTGACAGATATCCATGTGGCCAACTAATAGAAACAGAGTATGCACAAACAGTGCAAGTCATATTGCATCTCCACAATGATACACATTAGAGTACCACCTCATCGTGGCACCTCAGAATAATAAAATATTTGTGCACTACAGTCTTCCACAAGCAGCAAAAACCCAACAACAAATATTGGTGCCTAACATTTCATTTTGCCCTACTGAAATATCATGCACTATGCACTGGAAGCACCAATAATTGATATAATTGAGCTGGATACATTTATTCAAGTTGGCAGAGCAAACATGTCAGGAGAAGGATATCAGGAGTATCAGGAGTATCAGTTTTGACTCCACATGATCCCATCTGATCAATTTAGAGAGCAAATGGTAGCCTATTGACTACTGATGGCAGCAGACTAACAACAATCAGGCAGCAAAAAGACCCCAAAAGCATACACAGAGAAAGGGAGATATATTTAGTGAACAGCACAAAACATTAGTGGGGAAGACATGAGTGTGATGATGGTTGATAAGAAGATTTCAGGTAAATAGTGAAGGTTCAGCAAAATTGTTAAAATGCTATAGAGTTCCATGGGGACTAAGAAGAATTACTGAGCTAGTTTTACACACCACCAGAACTGTACTGGGCTGGTCCTGAAGAGAATCACATTGAACTCAAAATATTAATTCTCTTCCTCTGCAAGACCTGCTGAATTTCTCCAACATTTTCTGTTTTTATTACCATATGGAGCCACGGGTCGTCTTGAGCACAACTTTGGAAGGTCCTTGAGCAGGTTTTAGAATCAGTGGGAGATCTGTTCCACAGTACAACAAAATTACTCCACTTCCAGTATACTTGATGCTTACAATATTAGTTATTGAGACTCTTGTTTAGGATGAATTGTAGTGCGTGGGATTATTCAGAATGAGTTAAAGAGAATACTTTATATGGCACTTTTTACAATTAAACTTAGTGATTAGGAAGCCAGAGGTTGGGAGTGGATAACCTCCAGATATGCACAGGGAGAAATGAAGCATAAAATCCCCTCTTAAACTCCTGTAATGACTTTCCTAAAAATGCAGTGTGCGCAACACTTTATGAAATGGCACTTTGTGAAATTACAACTTCTAGGTCTTATTGCAAGTTCAATGAACAGCATCTAACCATTCTTGAAGCTTTGCTTCTTAGCAAATCTGTCAGTGTTTTGGTGAGGTTTATCTCATTCCTTAACTTTTACACATCAAAGACTCAACATAGGCTTGTAGAATCATAGAACACCCATGGTAAATTGGCATCAAATTTAATCTTCAAGTCCCAAATTGCCCTGAGCGGTCATAAAAATATGTCATTCATTTTCAAAGAGGCTAAAAGAAGGTTGTTTGCGCAGCTGAATTCATTTTATGAAAGATTACACAAAATCTATAAAACAGTGTACTTGCAGTGCTAATGAATTAGTTTTTTTTAAATACTGAAGTGTAAATTGCATGGCATTTTGAAGCTGATCTATTTATCTGTGCCTGGAAACTCTTTGCCTTTAATATTCTGATATATTCCAAATGTTAACACTATAATGCTGTACTTTTACAAAGTCATTTTAATGAATTCTGTAATTAAGTGATGGCAATGAATAATTGCAACATTTATTAACATTGCCTTCATTTGTAATGACATTTTAATAATTCAATAATTTTAATCAAATATTCATTTTTGACACAGATGACATTTTAAAGGAATTCTTGCAGATAAAGATATGAAGTTGAACAGTGTTTTGAAACATGGGAACATTTTCACGTTAATGGCTGTTTAGTTTGCATAAGACACTTCACTGGTTTGCCTCTTGTGTTTGTGTGCTAAATATGGCAGGGGACTTTGATGGCTAGAGATGGATTTGGGAATATGTGGGCAGTTATAAGTACAATGCACATGCAAGGGTTATATTATCTACTGCTTATTAGCAACATTGGCGAATGATTTCAGCGCATCTTAATCATATTTTGAGTCGACTTGATGCAAAAATAGCCTACATTAGTCAGAGACATATTCTACATAATTCGGGAATCTCAACCCAAAGCCGTTGACAAAGAAGGTCAATATCGGACAGAGGATGTCATTTTGGAGTAATGCGTCTCTCGTAGGCCTTTTTTTGTCATTAACATTTTAATGCAAACATGAATTTCTTCAGCAAGATGGTAGTTAGTAATATGCAGGATGATTCAGCTAGAGTCACAGAATTAAAGAATCTCTGCAGTGTTGAAGCAGGCCATTCGGCCCATCGAGTCCATACTGACCCTCTGAAAAGCATCACATCCAGACTTAGTCCCTACCCTCTCTCTGTAACACTGCATATCTCATGGCTAATCCACCCAACCTACAGATCCGTGGACAGTATGGGCGATTTGACACAACCTGTTCACCTAACCTGCACATCTCTGGACAGTGTGAGGAAACCGGAGTATCCAGAAGAAACCCACACAGTCTCAGGAAAATGTGCAAACTCCATACAGACAGAATGTTTACCAGATAGATTGGAATGGCTTTTGATCCTTTCGTTGGGAGTCAAGGTTCATTTAGTTAACAGAGAACAACACACTTGTGTGAGTTTGGTGGTTCATCAATTTTAATATAACCAACTTTTCAAATAAACTTTCTTCACACTGACTGCTATTTGAGAGGAAGAATTTTTTTTAATGAAGAAGAAACATGCTACAAATTAGTAGTGTCAGTGTTTTGTCCTGTAGTGCCATCCTCATTGGCTGGCATCTGTTGAGCTGCCTCATGCTCATCCACCTCTGAGGGTACAGCAGTTCAGTGTCTTCCTGCAGCTTCAGTGCTCCTCCCCTCTGGGATAGGAGGTTGTCAATGCGTAGCAGACAACGAAACACAATACCCTTGAAGATGCATTTTCAAAACTCCTCCCAGATCTATCAAGATGTTAAAATCTCACCTTCAGAAGTCTAATGGCATCCTCGATGGTGGCACTTGTAGCCATATGGCAGGAATTGTCCCCTACCCATGTGTTAAGGTTGCACACAGGAATCAGAAACCTTGCCGAGTGGATATACCCAGGAGCCAACCATGAAGGTGTGGAGCTGCCCTCAACAGTTCAAATTGGCAAAGGATGTCAGAATATTGGTAGTTCCCTGGGAATCTCACAGATAGTAGTATATTCCATTTATTGTAGTTGCGGACAACTTGAACTTCAAGGAATGGAACCTCTTCATGTTCCCAAAGGTGCCTGTCTGCTCTGAGGGAACCTTGATGTTCACATGAGTATAAGTCAGACTTCACCTTGGGATTCTGATGCAGAGCCGTACTTCCGTTCTGACTGCTCTTTCATAGCCCCCAGTCAGCTGGCGCATTCTGAAACTTAACGGTTCTGACACCCACTTTGATAGCTGTCATCAAACAGGTCAGTACACACAGTAAGTGTGATGTGAGGGTGCTGGACGGGTAGGGTGTTAGCTTCCAGGTAAGTGGAGTGCAGGTGATTTGGATGCCAGGGTACCAGCTGGGGTGGGGATGTGGTGCCAAGTGCATAGGGTGCCAGGTACAAGTTGGCAGTGTAAGTGATGCAGTGTTGAGGGTAAGTCGAGGTGTGGAAGAAATAGACATTGGGGATGCTGGCAAGGGTGGATGTCAGGTCTGGGAATGTTGGCTCAGGTCCAGAGGTTAGGATGGGGGAAGGTAAGTTGTGTGGTTGTGTCCTGAGGCACTGGGCTTTGGGTCTGGCTGGTGGAAGTGGTTAGAGATGGGGGTTGTATGGGGCCTGGGGAGGTCGGTTTCACTGGGGGTACATGAGGTAAGTCATTTCAAGAGTAACTCTGGAGGTAGGCTAAGTATTTAAAAGTCAAACTTAAAATAATAACTCAGGAAAAGTTTGACTAATAAATACATTACGTTATTTCATCAGAACCCTCCAAAACCTTCCATTTAAATGGAAACTATTGGATGGCTCCAAGCATAGAGGAATTGCCCAGCAAAAAATCAATTCTGTGGGAAATTCCATCCAACTGTGCTATGATGAGGAATCCGCAGGGTCCCCATGCACACTTCCAATCTATGTTGGAATAACAACTGTCTGGCCATCGAAAAATCCAGGCCTCTGTTTCTTTCTCCATTGATACATTCTGAGCTGCTGAGTATCTACATTATTTCCTCCTTCTAGCACAGATTTTCAGCATTTGGAGTGTTTTATTCTCTAATATTACAAACTAGAGTTGTTGGAATTTAGAATGCCCGGGGGTGATTTGATTGAAGTTTTCAAGGTATTAAAGAGAACAGATGAGCTTAGGAGAGAGGAAATCATTTTCACTAATTGAGTTGTCTAGGAGATATAAAAATGAAAGTAAAGCCAGAGCTTTCAAGAGTAAATTTAAAACAAAAACTTCTACACAAAAATGGTACAAAAAGTCCGCATTTCTCTCTATAAACAGCAATTAATGTTAGGTCAATGGTTTATGTTAAATCTGAAGCTTCAACTTAATGGTGTTAAACAGTTTATATTAAAATCTTCTTAGAGAACACATTGGATACTTACAAGAAAAACTTTGTTCCTGTAATTGGCACAGTGAGTTATCGTATCAATTGTTCACTTCTAGGTTTTGGGTTCAGATCCAATTCAAATTCAGTGGATGCAGTTTTCCTCTCCATTGACCACATGGATCTGATGTGAAATGGAATTGTGTAAATGCATTGCAAAAATACCAATAACTCAACATGAAAGACTGCACAGATGGTTGCTATGGCCAATGGAAATGTCACATTATTAAAGTGAGAGTTGTTGAGTTTGGGATTTAAGTTCTTTGTGAATGGAACTTTATTTTTGTTTTCAATGTCACTAAAATTATTGATGATACCTTAAACCTGTAAATAATGAGTTCACAGAGTGTAGATAAAAAAACTGCAGCAGTTCTCTACTCATGAGCATTTAGACTTTTCAGCTTTATTTTAAAATTCTTGAAGGTATGTTTATTTTCACCATTCTTCATAATGTTTTTATTTTGAAATCATTCTTCTAGAATCGTTTTTTGCTAAAGGTTGACAAATGAGTTGCCACATTAAACCATACAAATTGTGAAGTGTTCAGTCACAAATTCCAAACAGAATTAAAATGCTTTGTTGAGTGTGTCTTATTTTCAAAAGAAAGCATCTGACAAATGAAGAGGAGACAATGTCCGAGGCTCATCCCTTCACATAACAAAATTCAACCTTGGTTCCTCTCATTGAGAATTGTTAATAAGAAATCCTGTTTATTTTAATAAATATTATTAATTATTCATACCACATAGTACTCCTGTTATGAAGTGTAAAGTCCTGTCAGCTTTTTGCACCTTTTGCCATAGGTTCCAATATTTGCCTCTTCACACTGCCTAAGGGAACACTAAGAATATTTAACATACATAGTGATATAGCCATTCCAGTTGATACAGTTTCTGAACATGACTTTAGAATTCTCTTGATGTCAGATAGAGAGATAATTCAGTTCTAAATGCTAAAAGAGACTGAGCCAAAAAAACGTATAACTCTTTTAATTGGGTTCTGGCTCTACCAACTCATCACTTTTACTTATAATTTGTTAAATTGGGTAACCACTACTTCTGTATGACGTGTTAAACGATAATTCGGATATATATAGCACTTTAAATTATACTAAAGCACTATTTGTCAAATATCATGTAGAAGAATTTTTTCAAATTGAATTTTTTTGCCATATGCAATTATGTTAAATCACCTCTGCGCACATAGACGTTCACACACAGACATAGATATACTTATACAAACATACATGTACGTGTACATGTATGCACTCATATCTGGAAGCAAGTTCCTGAAGTACTGACAAGCAGCTGTGTATTTTGTTTCTTTATAGATTATATTGAAGATTTCAACTGTTCAACTTCTAAACAGTCCTGTACTCATTTTTATTCATTCATGGGATGCGGGCATCATTGGCTGAGCAGCATTTATTGCACATCCGGAGTTGTCTTTAAGAAGGTGGTGATAAGCTGCCTTCTAGAACCACTGCAGTCCACATGAGTAAACAGTCAGTATTTATGTATTTGCAGGATGGCATTATTAAAGAGAAAAGAAAGTTAATGGGCAGTATTTTTACATTGTACTTCACATATGCAAAGTTCTTCCTAAAACATCTGAGTTAACCATAAAACCACAAGACCGTAAGATGCAGGAGCAGAAGTAAATTTTTCAGCCCAGCAAGTCTGTTCCACCATTCAAAGAATCATGGCTGATCCAGTAACCCTCAACTCCATTTTCTGCCTTTTCCTTATAACCCTTGACTCCCTTACAGATTAAAAATCTGTCTGTCTCAGCCTTGAGTATACTTATGACCCAATGTTGGCAGCAGCACAGAAGTTTGCAGATTTACTACCATCTGTGAGGAGAAATTTCTACTCCTCTCTGTTGAAATGTGCAATCTCTTATTCTAAGATTACACTCTCTGGTCCTAGACTCTCCTACAAAGAGAAACAATTTCCCTGCATCTACCCTGACAAATCCCCTAAGAATCTTGTATGTTTCAAAAAGGTTACCTCTCATTCTTCTGAGTTCCAATGATTACAAGCCCAATCTACTCAACACCCCCTCATTAGCTATCCATCCATACCATGTTATCAGGGGAGGTGATGGCCTAGTGGTATTATCGCTAGACTGTTAATCCAGAGACCCAGATAATGTCCTGGGGACCAGGGTTTGAATCCTGCCATGGCAGATGGTGGAATTTGAATTCAATAAAATATCTGGAATTAAGAATCTAATCATGACCATGAATCCATTGTTGATGGTCAGGAAAAACCCATCTGGTTCACTAATGTCCTTTAGGGAAGGAAACTGCCATCCTCACCTGGTCTGGCCTACATGTGACTCCAGACCCACAGCAATGTGGTTGACTCTTAACTGCTCTCTGGGCAATTAGTGATGGGCAATAAATGCTGCCTGATCAGTGACGCCCCTCATCCTGTGAATGAATAAAGGAAAAAAAAAATCAGTGCAGGGAACATTCCTCTGTCTCCAACGCTAATCTAACTTTCCTCGGTTTGGGAGCCCAGAACTGTTCACAGTATTCTAGCTGTGGTCTTCCTAGTACCTTGTATAGTTTTAGCAAAATCTCCCCACCTTGATAATCCATTCTCTTGAAATAAAGGCCAATATTCCATGTGCCTTCCCTATTACCCACTGAACTTGGATGTTAGCTTGTTGTGATTCATGCATGCTGGTTTTTAGCTTTCTGCACAGCACATATAGTAATTAAGTAATAATTTTGCTTTGCTGCCGTAATAGTTTGGAGAGTTTAACCAATAGGGATGTTGAAACTAGACACACTAGAATGGTCTAAATTCAGTCGCCAGTCTCCATTGAGTTTGCTGATCTCAGTCACTGGATTAACAAGAATGCTTCAGTTGTTATAGTGACATTTGAGTAATAAGGAGGAAAGTAAGTGCAGGATGCTGCTCCCCAGTGTCAACCAGGTACACATTGATGGCAAGTGCTCATCTGTGGACACTGGGTGAAGCTGGGATCAAGTTACATTGTATTGCCAGTGTGATATTCCCAGTGAAAATGGGAGATGAAGGCAATCTGCTGAGGACAAAGTATGTCATATTTTAGTCATTTCAGCCGCAATAAATAACTCATTCTGAGATCTTCAACCATCCAGAAATATTCTGGTGATCTCAATGATCACAATGTAGATTTTCCACAAAGCTGATTCAGAGTCACTTAACTCTGGAAAAGTTGCCAGCGGAGTGTGCAGCATTAAGCACTTAATAGTGAGTATTTTTTTCCCTAGGGACAGGAGGCTCCAAGCAGGTTTCTCTAAATCCAAAACATGAGGACACATTGAAGTGAAGAGGAGCTTGTTATAGCAGTTCTCTGTTAAATAAACAGATTCTTTCTAGATTTCTCTACTCCCCTGATACCAAGGTATCCTCGCACTCTGTTCATTCCTCTACCGCTGATGACCTGTTATGGTCAGGTCATCCATGATATTTAGGATTGTAACAGAAATATTCACATATATTCAAGCCCAAGTTTAAACCTAGCCAGACTTGCAGTTTGCAAACTGGAACAAACAGTATTCATGTAGCCAGGCCTCAGACAGTCAACTCTTGGCTGTAACCAGACAGGCCTGGAGCTACCTGGCCCAGTACTAATGGCCACATTTTTCAGAACAAACTGTTGTTTTCATCTCCAATGAATCTGCTTTTTTAGAGAATG
This sequence comes from Rhincodon typus, assembly GCF_021869965.1. Taxonomy (NCBI): domain Eukaryota; kingdom Metazoa; phylum Chordata; class Chondrichthyes; order Orectolobiformes; family Rhincodontidae; genus Rhincodon; species Rhincodon typus. The sequence continues at coordinate 21,549,047 of NC_063355.1, read as the reverse complement.
TCACACTGACTTTATGGTACCCAGCTGAAGTAGGAGGCTGGAGGCACAAGGGCAGCGCATGACAGTTGAAGGTTCAAAACCATGTTCTTCAACACCCAAATTGGAAAGCAGTCACCTCTTTGGATCTTCCTTCCCCCACCCGACGCTCATATTCGACATAGGTCATAGATTCTTCTAGAAGGGTGCAAAGAGGGGGATAAAAGAGGCAACCTGGAGCTCTAGCTCTTTCTGCTTTTTGCACTTTCTTCAATGACATTTCCAGAGGGCACCTTTGCCTGGCAGCTGAGCTGCACAGTGTCTCCAGTTCCTGGTACCTCATGGTGAGCATCATCAGACTGACCAGACCCAGACAGACCATCTCAGTGTGACAACCTGAAGACCAGAACCAGCCATAAATGTGAGAGAACGTTTGAATTGATGACTACAGATCCTGAAACATCAGCCAACCCTCAAAGACCAGGGAACAGCCTGTCCCTGCCTCATTGAATGGGTATTACCAGTCCCTTCAGGAAAACAGTTCAAATACAGTGCTAGGGATCTTGGAAGTGTGTGCCAGAAGTAGATACGTAGCGTAGATGTGAGACTTTTTACTTAGAGATTTAACACTGAAGAGTCCTGTGACGAGATTCATAGAGTTTGATAGAATTCGATTAAAGTACAATTGTAGAGTCTGATAAATATTGTTTTTCCTTGATAAAGTTGTACTGGACTTGCCCTTGACTCTTGTCCCCTTTGTCTATCTCACTGTGTAATGCACCTAAGTTAAGAAGAGTTTCAGCAAACTGGTCAAGGTTAGTCAGGGTATATTTACTCACCTTTCACTTTGCAACATTGTTATTCTCCTGCCCGGTGGAATTTTGTTTCTCATTCACTTCAACATGCCACCTTCTTTCCTAATCTCAAAATCATTTCAAAACTCTTCACTTTGATGGTACATTCTGATTCCTTCATTATCTCTTTTGTATCTTGCTCAGTAGCCTCTGTTAGTTTAATGTAAAACTACTTGGGACAATTTCTGTGTCATGAAGAACGTAATGAAAATATACGTTTTGGTTATTAACGAAACAATATGTGCATTTATGCAAGTTATTGGATAAGCCGGATTATATATTTGGTTTGTTGCAGATTATTTTGTTAATTGGAATTTGTAACTGTTCTAATCTGAAATCCGATGTTTGTTTCCATGCAAATTGTAAAAATAATAGAAGCATAAACAATGCAAAATTGATTTCATTGATTGATGAGTTGGCAACAAGGCTGGACAAAATGAGAATTATCATCAGAAAACTGAAAAAGGGATCTAGATTTTTTTCATAAGGAAGGCTATAATGGCTTATACTGAATTATTAGAGTGACAGACAGGTAGAGACTGGAATGTCACTTAAAATAGAATTAGGTAGGTTTTTTTTATTCTCTTGGATGTGGGTGTCACTAGCTGACCAGCATTTATTACCTGTCTCTAGTTGCCCTTGAGAAGGTGGTAGTGAGCTGCTTTCTTGAACCGCGGCAGTCCTGACGCTGTAGGTTGACCCACCATGCTATCAGGGAGGGAATTCAGAATTTTTATCCACAACAACATTGAAGGAATGGCAATATATATCCAAGTCCAGAGCAAGCACGGACCGAGTCCCAGGGTGGACTGGAGCGAACACGGGCCGAGTCCCAGGGCGGACTGGAGCGAACACAGGCCAAGTCCCAGGGCGGACTGGAGCGAAAACAGACCGAGTCCCAGGGTGGACTGGAGCGAACATGGGCCGAGTCCCAGGGCGGACCGGAGCGAGCACGGACTGAGTCCCAGGGTGGACCGGAGTGAACATGGGCCGGGTCCCAGGGCGG
>NC_063355.1:21546297-21546811 GCF_021869965.1 Rhincodon typus | reverse complement strand
CCCAGGGTGGACCGGAGCGAGCACGGACCGAGTCCCAGGGTGGACCGTAGCAAACACGGACTGAGTTCCAGGGCGGACCGTAGCAAACACGGGCTGAATCCCAGGGCAGACCGTAGCAAACACGGACCGAGTCCCAGGGCAGACCGTAGCAAACACGGGCCGAGTCCCAGGGTGGACCGTAGCAAACACGGGCCGAGTCACAGGGCGGACCGGAGCGAGCACAGACCGAGTACCAGGGCAGATTGGAGCGAGCACGGGCCAAGTCCCAGAACCAGCATGCACAGTGTGGCTTGTCTCTGGGGACTACAGGCGTGTCCCATGAGCCCCAGAGCACCGTGGGCTGTGAGCCCAGAGCAGCACGTGGGCTGTGAGCCCGGAGCAGTGAGTGGGCTGTGAGCCTGGAGCAGTGAGTGGGCTGTGAGCCCGGAACAGTGAGTGGGCTGTGAGCCCGGAGCAGTAAGTGGACTGTGAGCCCGGAGCAGCACGTGGGCTGTGAGCCTGGAGCAGCACGTGG
>NC_063355.1:21546120-21546287 GCF_021869965.1 Rhincodon typus | reverse complement strand
GTGAGCCCGGAGCAGCACGTGGGCTGTGAGCCTGGAGCAGCACGTGGGCTGTGAGTCCGGAGCAGTGAGTGGGCTGTGAGCCCGGAGCAGTGAGTGGGCTGTGAGCCCGGATCAGTGAGTGCTGTGAGCCCGGAGCAGTGCGTGGGCTGTGAGCCCGGAGCAGTGCG
>NC_063355.1:21504335-21546110 GCF_021869965.1 Rhincodon typus | reverse complement strand
GTGGGCTGTGAGCCCGGAGCAGTGCGTGGGCTGTGAGCCCGGAGCAGCGTGTGAGCTGTGAGCCTGGAGCAGCGAGTGGGCTGTGAGCCCTGGAGGAGTGCGGGGAAGAAGCCCCACAGCAGCACATGGGAAGTAGAGCTCAGGCAGTGAGTCCTGGATGGAGACCGGTGTGAGGGGACAATCCTTACCTTCAACTTACCTTAGAACACTGTAATGTTAACCCCTTCATATTTTCTACTTTTAAATTATTTTCAACCTTGTAATTAAGCAACTACTTCTATTCCTTTGCTGTATCCAAGAATTGTACCTCGGTACTTTTTCCTAAGATGTCATCATAAGAACGCAGACATTCTAAAAGTTTTTCACCGTCCTCCTACAATGGAGTACACATGACAATAAAAGAATATTGTATATTGTATTGTATTCTGTACTTTTTATGATTCAATAGTGGTGAGGACAATAATTGTAGAACCATAGGCTTTAAACAGTATATTGTCAGATATAATGGGAGTAAACTTCACTCGTTCACTTTGATAATAAATCATGCAGTTTGACTAGCATGGAACCTGATTATTTGCTGTTTTATGCATTGATATTCCCATCAGCGTTTGAAGTACAATATCCTCATATACCACCTATAACAGTTATATTATTACTTTTACTCATTAATATTTTATTGATGTTTTTTATAAAGCGTTTCACAAAATGCAATTTGTTTTGGCTCTTTGCATTCAGCACTAGGCCTGTTTAGCATTCAGCATTTCATTGCCTGAAATGAGGAGGCAAATGATTATCGTCTTGCATTTAAATGAATTAAATTAGAACCAAGTTTCTCCTCAAGAACAAAAACTAAAATAAAACAAGATATGAGCCTAAACCAAACTTTAACCTCTAGAACACAAGTCAATGATCCACAGCTTTGGGAGCAGTTATTGTACATTAAAACAGACTGCAGTACTTACTGTCGTTCATTTACTTTGTGGCTTTTTGAATAGTTTGTTGGGACAAGGTTTGTAATATAAATTCCTGAGAGGATTAGGGCCCAGAGATTCATCTCCAAGGCAGAAATCAAAAAAGACACTGCACCTTGAATATGCGCCAATTTAGTTCCCTATTAAAGGAATCCTTGGAATAAGGGAATAAATGTATTGGAGGGGGCTTACTAGATTGATACCTAGAATGAGTGGATTGTCTTATGAGGATAAGGTTGGACAACCTGTCTTGTTTCCGCTAACGTTTTGATGAGTGAGGGATGTCTTGATTGAAGTGTCCAATCCTTCAATGCTTGGTTGGCTGAACAGCTGGTTAGTAATGCAGAGTGATGCCATCAGAGTGGATTCAATTTCCATATCGACTGAGGTTACCATGAAGGCCCCACCTTCTCAACTTCGACTTTTGCCTAAAGTGTGATGACCCTCAGATTAAACAGCTACTAGCTGTCCCTCTCAAATGGGAGGGCAGCCATATGGTGTGGTAAGACTATGGTGGCATTGCACTCCATTTGTCACCCTCCAATGCTCTCCTGAGTCTGTGGAATTTTGGAAAATGACAACCGATGCATTGAATATTTCCAGAGGATTGTGAGGTAATATAGAGGAAATGTGGCACTTATGCTGGCAGAATGGAGAAATCATTGACCTTCTTCCAGCTGTACTGGGCATTCCTGCAGACAACTGGGACTGCATTGACCTGGTGCCAACCTCAGAGCAGGATGGCATGGTCTGGTGTCATGGCCCCCACTGCTGGTCCTGCGGGAAGATGATGTCCCATCTTTGCACTACTCCAACCATCAGGACCTGAAGATCCATGCCCATGAAGTTGGGCACCAAATCCTTCTCTGTCTTCTATGTCTGGGGCAAATACTAGGCCAGCTATAGATTGACAGTACTTATCTAGGCACACAACAACGTTTAAACATGGCGTGGGTGCTGGGATGCCAGTCAATTCCGAGGTATGCCAGCAGTAGTGAGTTGTTCCATGAGCAGCGCGTGGTAAGATGGCACTATAATCAGATGAGAAGAATACCACAATAGCAAGCTGAGTAGGTAATGGGATGAATTTTGAAAGATTAAGTGAGAAAACTCACAAGGCCTCAGAGTGAAAAATCCTCCCAAAAAAGCTTGATGCAACTAGCACTTAGCCAAAACACATTAGATTTTACCCCATGGTCTTTAAATCATGTTTGTGATTAATGGGACATGTGCACTGTTGCTGGCTATTCATCTGGGTGATGTTATTTCTCTAGGAATTGTCAGTCTTTTGCCACTTGTTGTTGCTATAGTACCCATTGGTTGTTCTTATTTCTGGTGTTGGGTTGCTGTGGACCTCTGGGTCTGACACAGCAGCTGGTGTGGGTAGTGAGTTCACTTCTTCCTGATCAACTGCCTGCATTTGAGGAACAGCCTCTCCGGTCGAACATTTCTGCTTGCTGTTGTGCTGGGATATCTCTTCATTCACTTCCACCGTGTATGACCAAGATGACAACTGCCCCACCTGGCCCCAAGTTGTCACTTGGATTAACTTCCATTGATAGTGTTGAAGATTTGTACCTTGACTGGCTTGACAATGTTCAATTCTGGCAATTATTTAGCTGTCTTGGCAAAATAAAATTAAATTTGGCTCTCTGCCAGTTCACCTTAATTTGTTACTCAATTACTAATTCTGGCTTCAGTAGCTTTTTGCTATTGGGCGAATAGATTGGATGCAGCATGGCATTAGTCTTTGTATTCTACGACTTTCCATTCCATTAGAAGGTGTGTTTCTCTACTCAAGGACTGCCTCGTAAATCTGTACGGGATGTGCTCAACTTATTATGGTTCAATTTTATCTGCTGCTTCAGTCTTTTCATTTGACTGGGGCTAGCATTGAGATAATCTGTGCTGTTAAATTTACCTCTCTTTCACCAAGTGGCTGAATTCTTCACTTGTGAACTGAGGGCCATTATTGCTCAAGACAATGTCATTGCTACCATAATGCTTGAATTGTGTTTTTAGGCATTCAGCAATCTCAGTGGTATTCATTGAAGTCCACTGGCCAGCCTCCCAGCAGTCAGAACGATTGTCAACTGTAACAAAATAATCAGTTCCTGCGAGTGTGAAGAGATCTACTCCTGGCTTCATCCATGGTCAGTTTGGGATGTTGTGTACCAGCAGAGGTTGTTTCAATTATCGAGCTTGGCGCTCATTGCAAACCCTGCACTGGCAGATGTGGTCCTTGCATTTGTTGCTCACAGAGTCATTGAGTCATGTAGCATGGAAACAGACCCTTCAGTCCAACCAGTCCATGCCTAACATAATCCTAAACTAAACTAGTCCTACCTGTCTGCTCTTGACCCATATCTGTCCAAACCTTTCCTATTTATGTACTTATCCAAATGTCTTTTAAACATTGCACTTGTACCCACATCCATCACTTCCTCAGGAAGTTCATTCCACTCACAAACCACCATCTGTGTAAAAAAATTGACCCTCGTGTCTTTTTTAAATCTCTCTCCTCTCACTTTAAAAATGTGCCTCTTAATCTTGAAACCCCCCATCCTAGGGAAAAGATAACTACCAATCATCTATCTATACCCCTCTCTGCTTTCTGGTAGCCATCAAGTGTTCTGTCAAGCCATTATGTAACTCCTTATACCATGAACCTTTAGTTTCTGCAATAACCTTTGAGGTAACACTTTAACAAATACCTTCTGGATACCTAAATCCAGTACATCCACTGATAGTCCTTGATCCACACTACATTGCTTCCTCAAAGAACTCTAATAAATTTGGCTAATCATGAATTCCATTTCACAAAACTGTGATGACTGTGCCTGATTACCTTGAACTTAGCTTACATCTCCATTAAGAAGTCTTTAATGATAGCTTCCAATATTTTTCCTATAACAGATGTTTGGGGAGTAGAGCACATCAAATTTAAATTCAAACTTAATTCAATTACTTAGTGGCTTGCATTTCTCCTCTGAACCAATGTTCCCACCTTTTTTTTCTTCCACATGGACCTCCAATGTCCATGCACAGCAGGGAACTTCCAGAATTGGTAATCAATGTTGCAATTCATATCGGCACACCGAACACAGTGCATGGAACACAAGGAATGGCTGCTTGTGAAACTTTAGAGGGATCATTTCTTTCAACTCCTTTGGGACAATGAGTCTACTTTCTTTGTGTAATATGTCCATCTTCTTTTTCCACCCATTATTCTCTCATAACAACTGATGTGCTGTTGGTGCTCTTTGCCAAGCATTTTATCACTAATTGTTGCATTCTTGTTGGATAACAACCCTTGATGAGTTGCATTCATGTTGGATAATGTAGTTGATTTGAGCAAGAGGCTTGTTTGTTATATTTAATGCTTCTGTTGGGCTGATTTCTTGCAGAGCATGACTAGCTGCTGTTTTGCATTGAATCTAGAAGATTGCACGCTCTGTTGTGGCGTCCTCCACTTTCTTTATCTGGAGGGATGGTCTCGCTAACATGTCTGCAATATGCATCCCACTTCCGTTGCTTGTACACCACATCCAGATGATATCTCTGTAACTGGGCTAACATTTTTTGTAGAACTTTAAGAGCAAATAGCAGCAGCTTGCAGAAATTATTTGACATGGCTTGTGGTCAAACTTGATTGTCACTTTATCTCTTTCAAGTAAGCGTTGATGAAAATATTCACAAGGAAACACAACAGCTAGGCACACTTTCTCAATCTGGGCACCATGTCTTTATCAGCGCCCTGGATGCAAATACAATAAATTGCTTTTGTGGAATTCTGTGGTTGATCCAAGTCCTGTCTGACTGGCATCACATTGCAGGGTGACTTCATCATTGATATCAAAGAATTTAAGCTCTATTTTGTTGCTTGGTTTTGGTAAACACTGTTCCTTGTTCTGTGCCCCAATACCACTGCAAGTAATTGGCCATGAGTTGGCAATAATGGCTCACAATCCACCAAGAAATTGGGCAAGACTTTTGCCAAATAGTTGTTGAATCCAACAAATTGTTGCACTACTTTTATGTCTGTTGATTACTGCATCATTCCTATAGCTCCAATATTTTAGGGACCTGGGTGGAGACCTTTTGCTGTCAGTGCATGGTCTATGTACTTGACTTCAGGCATCTTAAATTGCAATTTTTCCTGTTCAACCCCATATTAGGCAAAAAAGACCATAAGATGTGGGAGGACAATTAGGCCATTCAGCTCACTGAGTATGCTCTGCTATTCGATCCTGGCTGATATGTTTCTCAATCCCATTCACTTGCCTTTTCCCCATATCCCTTGATACCCTTACTAATCAGGAATGTATCCAAATCTGTTTTAAATACACTTAATGACTTGGTCTGTACAGTCCGCTGGGCAACGATTCATCACCCTCTGGCTGAAGAAAATTCCCCCTCATCTCAGTTCTAAAAGGTCACTCTGAGGCTGTGCCTTGGGCCCTGTTCTCTCCTACTAATAGAAACGTCTTCTCCATGTCCACTCTATTCAGGCCTCTCTGTATTTTGTTAAGTTTCAAAGACATCCTCCCTCATCCTTCTAAACTCCATTGAGTAGATCCAGAGTCCTCAACCGCTCCTCATATGACAAGCTCTTCCTCCTGGGATCATTCTTGTAAACCTCCTCCAATGACAACACATCCTTCCTTAGATATGGGGCCCAAAACTGTTTGCAATATTCTAAATAAGGTCTGACCAGAGCCTTATATGGCCTTAGCAGTACATCACTGCTGTTGTATGCTAGCCCTCTTGAAATGAATGTTAACGTCGTCATAAGCTTTCAAATTTTTCATTTTCAATTATATTTTCAATTCCTTTTTGAAAGTTGCTATTGAGAAATGAAGCTTAATGTGGTGTTACCCATTTTTGTCAGAGGAATATAATGGTGAGAAACTCCAGAATGCTTCAGGGCAGAGGGATCTGGGTGTCCTTGTGCATGAATTTCAGAAAACTAGTATGCGGGTACAGAAGGTAATAAGGAAGGCAAATTGAGCTTTGGCGTTTACTGTTAAAGGAATAGGGTATAAAAGAGTTGCTTACAAGGCATTAATGAGACTATACCATTTTGTGTACCATTTTGATTTCCTTACTTGAGGAAAGATGCAGTTGCATGGAGGTAGCACAGAGGAGGTTCACCAGATTGATTTCAGAGATGAAAGGTTTGTCTTATGAAGAAACATTAAGCATTTTAGATCTATACTGTCTAGAATTTAAGAGAATGAGAGGAGATCTAATTGAAATATATAAGATGTGAAAGGCGATTGACAAACTAGACGTTAAAAGGGTGTTTCCTTGTGTGGAGCAATCTAGAATGCGAGCCTATAGTTTTAGGATAAGGGGTAACAGATTTAAAACAGAGATGAGGAGAAATTACTTCTTTCAAAGGATAATGAATCTGTGGAAATGACTACGCCAGAGGAAGGTAGATGCTACTTAAAGAGGAGCTAGACAGGTTTTTTAATTAGAAATGGTTTAAAGGGTTATGGAAAGTGGGCAGAAAAATGGAATCGAGGATAAGATGAAATCAGCCATGGTTGTATCAAATGATGGAGAATGCTTGAGGAGCTGAATTACCTAATCCTGTAACTAGTTCTTATGTTCTTTTACTATTAGATGCTAGCCCACTATTTTAGCATCATGCAGCATGCTTGCTAAGGAAATGTGTTCCTTGCTTTCATTGGTCTTTTCTAACTTTGTCTTACTCGCTCCAACAATCTACGCAAATCATTAAAATAATCACATTCATGTAAGTAAGTACAGTCGTTGTTGCTCCTCTTGGTGGCCATGTTCTGGTTTAATGAATTTTCGAAGAGTTTGGTTGTGAGTTCATAAACCGGGACATAACTGACAACTGTTTAGATAATCAATTCCTCAATCTATTCAAAGTAAGAATAGTTCAAGAATTTGAACATGTTTTAATTAGCTATCAATATACAAGAAATTTCCATTTAAAAGGTTATGTCAGCGAAATCCACAGCCTTTTTCTCGTAAAGACTTATAAAGGACCATCAGAAATTATGTTCCCATCCCTCAAACTGGAAAGGACTTTTGCCATCTCCTGTTGCTTGGAGGTCAGCGTGTGCTGAGCTAGCTGCTGAGACAGCAGTTTCTGCATGGTATAAATATGCTAGATGACAAAGATAGAATCAGTCATGAGCTTTATATTAAATATTGTTTGGGCAGTCTCAAGAGCAGCATCTTCATAAAAGAACATTTATATGAGTATCCCTGTTTTAAAGCTTTCCAAAGTGTCAACTTTAATGAAATACAGAAAATAGCGATGCTCAACTTGCAAACTAGATATTGAAAAAGTGACTAACAACAGTCAGACTATGATCATTTTTCCTACAGTAAAAACTTATGCAGATTTAAGCCATTATTTTGTACTTGTATTTAAGTATAACTAAAAAACAAACCTATTTTTATTCCAGATGAAATTGTGCTTTGTCTGAAGCAGTGTACCTTTTGGTTAGCTGAGCTGCTCTCTTATATTTCTCTTTGCAATTTTATTTCCTAACTGTATAATTAGGAGGTATTTTAAATTAATGCTGCACAATGCACAGTTACTTTTGAATCCTCTCATGGGGAGCAAGTATAGGCAAAGTCTGTTTTGGCTGCCATCCATAATTGTGTGTATGCCCCAGAAGATATTTCTGAGTTTGAGGACCAGCTGGAGTCACTGCAGAGCATGCGGAGACTACAACTATCCTGGAGCCAAGTTCCAGTGGGTGGTCATGCCACAGCTATAGAGAGTACAGGACCATATGAGGTAGGGTGCCACTAGCTGTTTAAGAAGAAGAAGGTAGTACAAGAAAATTTAGGGCTGTGGTTCCCTCAAACTCAACTTCAGTACTTTATGCCAGAAAGGTTAAATTCGTAGAGATGTTCAGCACAGAAACAGACCCTTCAGTCCAACTTGTCCATGCTAACCAGATATCCTAAATCAATCTATCCCAATTGGCAGTATTTGGCCCATATCCCTCTGAACCCTTTCTATTCATGTATCCATCCAGATGCCTTTTAAATGCTGTAGTCGTACCAGTCTCCACCACTTCCTCTGGCAGCTCATTCCATACACACACCACTCTCTGCATGAAAAAGTTGCCCCTCAAGTCCCTTTTAAATCCGTCCCCTCTCACCTTAAACCTGCGCCCTCTAATTTTGGACTCCCCTACCCTGGAGAAAAGTCCTTGGCTATTCGCCCTCATCATGCTCCTCATGATTTTATAAACCTCTACAAGGTTGCCTTTGGGAGAACACGTTCTAGAACATATCCATGGAGTAAATGATACTTGCACAGAGGGTGCACAGCAAAGTGTAGAAATGCAGAGGTCAAAGGGGAATTAATAGGCAGAGGAATAGACAGGCATTTTTGCAATTGCCACATGAATGCCACACATTACATTGTGTCCCATTAGTCCAAGTAAAAGGGCATCACTGGGAGGATACAGGCACCTTCCAGGAAGAGTCGGAACAGTCAGAAATAGTGGCCAATGTCGGAACCAGTGACAAGGGTAAGAATATTTTGGGGTTAAGAACACGAGAAAGTTAAACAGCAAGGCCCCAAAGGTAATCTTTAGATACTTTGAGTGTGACACTCTAGTGAGTACAGGAGTAATAAGAGCAGATAGTGTGAAATGATAAATGAGGGACATTTTCACATTCCTGGGCACAGGGTCCCAGGTGAGAGTAACCAGTACAAGATGCAGTTCATCAGTTCTGTCCTCACAGGAAGATTAACTGGTGTAGGGAGAGTTGATTTGATTTGATTTATTTATTATCACATGTACCTAAACACGGTGAAAAACTTTGTTTACGAGCAGATCATAGTAAGCAAGGACATACAGATCATAGGGTGAGAAAAAAGCTTAGACAGAGGTGTACAGGTTACATCGTACAAAGGTGTGTGTTAGGAAATATCAACATTAGCAAGATCAGCATTATTTGAAGTTACAGAATCTATTCATCAGTCCAACAATGGCAGGGAAGAAGCTGTTCTTGAACTTGCTGGTGCACATGTTCAAGCTTCTGTATATTCTGCCTGATAGAGGAGGTTGTAGGACAGCATTGTCAGGGTGCAATGGGTCTTTAATGATGTTTTCAGCCTTTTCACAGCAATGAGCCATATAAATGGAGCCCATGGATGGAAGGTTGGCTTCTGTGATGGTCTGGGCTGTGCACATCACCTTCTATAGTTTCTTACAGTCTTGCAGAGCAGTTGCTGTACCAGGCTGTCATGCATCTGGACAGTATGCTTTTAATGGTGCATCTGTAGAAGTTGGTGAGGGACCTTATGGACATGCCAAATTTCCTGAGCCGCCTGTGGAAGAAGAGGTGTTGTTGTGCCTTTTTGACTGTTGCATCCACTTGGGAAGTCCAGGACAGGTTGTCGGTTATCATCATTTCTAGGAACTTGACGGTCCCCATCCTCTCAGGCTCAGCTCCATTGATGTGGATGGGGTCGTGTTCTCCTCCCTTCTTTCTGCAGTCAAGATCGGTTCTTTAGTTTTGCCAACACTGAGAGAGAGGTTGTTATCATTGCACCGCGTCACCAAGCCCTCTATCTCCTTTCTCTATTCTGACTCATTGTTGTTAGATATCTGTTCTACCACGATGGTGTCATCAGCAAACTTGTAGATGGCGTTCATTCAGAATTTGGCAGTTTAAATTGATTTAACAGAGAGAGTGATACCAGGGTGAAGCATTGAAGAGAAGACATGAGATGTAGATGGGGTAGACATTAGAATAAAGATTAATTCAGAATTAGGAGGGATCAGATAGAACTAAAATATGAGCCAGGCTTAGATGAATTGAGTACACATGTGTAAATGGGTCAAACATGGTAAATAAGACTCATGAGCAACAAGTACGAGTACCTGAAACAGTGATAGCAACAAAGATCCGAGGGGAGGTATCAACTCTTCACAGATGGCACTCCATCATCATAATAAAAAGAATCATTCACCCTGGTGTTGGTGGTTAATAAAACTGATCCATTGTCTCATCATGTGGGGTGGAGGCTTAGTTAATCACTAAATTCACATGGTCTGACAATGCAGGGATCTGACGATCCAGTAACCCACCGAAACCCTACAATCAGATTACACCAGAAGTAAGCTTCATAACACCAGGGTGTTATGGTAAAGAGGTTGATTTGGAAATTCTGAGGCTGGTTATTTTGGTCTTAGAGAAGTAATGATTCTCAGCTGAGCAATGTAGCCAAGTAACATATTGATTTCCAATGTGTGCAAATGTATACAAGGATTCACATTCAATGCCATGGTTTTCCATGTTAAGGTTAAAATCAATAAGAATGATTAAGAAATTTATGAAAGTTTCTGGAAAGAAGTAAAAACCACATATCTGAAATGGAATGGAAGAGATTCAAAAGACAGTCTGAAAGATGCAGTTAGAGAGTTTAAAAGAGAATGTAAATGGCTGAGCCACACATCTTCAGATGTGTCAGAAACCTTTGTGATGATCAGACACAGGATATCCAAATAGTACATACACGTAACCATGGCATCATGGAACAGAAGACAATGCAAAATCTATTGAAGATGGGGAGAGCAGTGTGGTAGGGGAAGATGGAAGAGGAGAAAGAGCAAATAATAAAACTTTGAGACCAAGGTTTCTCAAACCGAGGTGGGGGTTGGGGAGGGTGTGTGTTTTGACACCACTAACCCTATTGGGGATCACATGAAATGAATCAGAGGCAGCAAGGACTTCTGTGGAGCTCTGACTGAGTACCTGCAAGAGCCCTTTATATCCTTACATTTTTATTGTTGGTGGGAACAGACTGACCTTAAAGGCTTGATTTCTGCTGCAAAAGAAGCCAGGGAAAAGGTGGGGTTTCTTTTTGCAGAAACTTTGCCTTTGTATCAAATCCCCCTACCCTCAACTCCATTTCTCCTACCACAGTCGATGACTAAAGCCCCATCCCATATAGCAGCATCTGAAGCTTCCCCTTAGGCCTCTCACAGTTCTCATATCATCCCCACATATTCACACAAAATCCAAGGCATTCAAATTGAGTCACTCTGGGATAAGATTTGGGAAGTGTTTTAGATTGGGGGATTTGATAAACGGTAGGATGGATAGTGTTCTCTGCAATCATGACTGACAGTTCGTAGGAATGTATTGCCAACTTCATGCAGAAGGTAAGGACGGTCGCAAAGGGAGACTTGTAAAAGGAAGGGAGACATCTAGTCGTCATGGAGCATGTTGGGACCAATGGGACCAAAAAGGGAGGAAATCCTGCAAATATAATATCAGAAGTAAGGATCCAAATCTAAAAGAATCCAGAAGCTAACCAGAACTAATTTCAAAATTGCTACCTGAAGTAGATGTTAATTCACATAGCGAATTGGTTCTGTGGATTCAGAAGATGAATGAATGGCTAGACAGCCAGAAGGAAGCAGATAAATCTCCAGGATATCATTCCAAAAGCATAAACTCTATTATTTAACCCTGACTAGTTTTATTCCTCAGATCATTTTTTTTAATGCAACCAGTAGAACAGGAAACATTTGATCATCTCTGCCCAATAGATATCATCTGTAATCCCTTATTCAAACAGATATTTATTGTGTTCCATCCTACAGGCATCTAGCAAAATAGCAGCAATTGCGTCTTTCCTTAGGGGGTTATTTTTTGTTTCTGCTACTCAGCAGGAAAGAAGAATGTTTCTAATCTTTGTCTTTGCTTGAGGGTGGGTAATATTGTAGTTACATTCTTTCTTTTGGTTTTTCTCTACAGAGTTTAAATTAAATAAATATCTTACATTCTGCCACAAAGAATTCTAAAGACTGGAGTAATGTCCACGCTCTATCATTTTCTACTGCGAACAAGTTTAATACCATTTCATTGAATCCTCACCAGTGCGAGGAACAATTACTGCGTAATTCCCAAAATCATCCTCACACATACATCTCAAAGGCAGAAATGATGGATGCCTTAGAAAACGTTTGTTTGGCGCCAGTCACATGATTCAAACACACACACAATCTCTCAACATTCTCAGCACAATGAGTGCACTACCAGAATTGAAAATTTGGATATGCAAATCAAATAGATTGGAAAACTAAGTTTGGCCAAAATGCAAACAATGCAAGCCCTTACAAAATTTGATGAAAGTGTTTATTCGGTTTAGAAACCTATTAAGGTTGCCTGATGTGCCTGCTTCTTAAAGAACAATAGAGATGAAACAATTCTCTTCAGTTTGCTCACTTGTGCACTTTATTTGCTGTGGTCTTTTGCAGTCATCTTCACTTTCGCTAACAAATGAATTGTTTGTTTATTCAGTAGTAAATGTGCAATGAGTTATTGTTCTGACTGTCACCTTTGCTGGCAGGTTTGTTATTTGTACTGCGGCTACTCAGAAAGCTGGGTGTGTTGGCAGATAGAATTAGGAACAATCACACATGTGCAGAAAGGAGGAACAGTCCATGATATTCCCAATATCAATAAAAGTAAGGGAGAAGATTAGATTGAAAAAAAAACAAAGAGACTGGTTACGTGACAAATTAGGTCAAAAGCAGTGATAAACAGTAGAGGAGGTTGGTAGGGAAAGGAGATGGAGTAGAGAAAAATATTAGCAACCTCTTCACATCTTTGAAAGATCATTGCAGGATTCAGAAGTAATTCTGAGAGATAATGATAGTAGTGCTCTAGTTGATGTACTGGATATACATGAATTGCCTTTCATCCAATTTGTTGAGAACTTAAGAAAAGATTAATGGTGATAAAAGGCCGTACAGCCTATCAAAATGCATCTTTCTGGAACATAAAAGACAAAAAATGTAATTGCATTAATGCAGAATAGGGCTTTCCAACTGGCATGTCTGCAGGCTGGACAAGGGTAGTTGTTAGTAATAGAAACTGCATACTATCTATAAGACCATTTGACTGCTCTGCTTGTTAACGAGAATGAAAATCATCATGGCCAAGAGATTTTCATAACACAAATTGTGACTACTAATTCCAAAACTCTCAACTAAGTGAAAAACATTTTGTTAGAGAAGAATAATGTCAAAGCCTTTAATTGCTTTTGATCTGCATGCTAGGAAATGCAGACTCAATCATTCTTCTGTCATAAAGAACTGCAGTTGTGTTTTTCATTACGTTACGCAAGTGCCCATTATACCTTGAAAACAGTTTTTGAGGGTTAAATTCGATTTGCAAACGCTTTGAACACAAACAGCAATCAATTGACACCAACATAGCAGGGCAAGCAAAAAAAATACTGCACCGAGGTTAGTTTGCAAAAGGCTTATCATGTAAATTTACTGTTAGTTCTTTCATGGTGAAACACTAAATGAAGGTTAAAATTGGAAGATAAAGTTGGGATTTTGTAGCAGTGAAGCAAACCTGATTTATAGATAAAGCTGCCATTTTGTCTCAGGTCGCAAAGCTCATCAATCACCCAGCTCCTCCGCCACTTCTTTTTCTAACCAAATAAGAATAATTTATTACTGGAACAAATATGATGAAAATTATATCCTATGTGAACAGATACTCTATTTTAAAGTGATTTGCATAAAAAACAGAGTTGCTGAAATGAGTAACACACAGGCTGGTACCAATCAAAATGTTCTTTAATAAAAATGCAGGACAAGTAATGCACTTCCAGCCTTTGGGACTGTAGAATTTTTTAAATTCCTAACATTTCCCATCTTTTCAAACCTAGAAATTGAATTGAACATCACAAAACAGAGAGACTGCAGAATGTTCTGTTCAGCTGCTTGTAGAACCCAGTGGTTTTCAGTGGTACAAAAATTCCGGTTTTATATCATTTCTAGGCTCAATTGTTTTTTAATTCATTTTGTGGATGTGGGCATTTCTGGCTGGCCAGCATTTATTGCCCATCCCTAGTTGCCTTTGAGAAGGTGGTGGTGAGCTGCCTTCTTGAACCGCTACAATCCACCTGCTGTGGGTGACCCGCAATGCCATTAAGGAGGGAATTCCAGGACTTTGATCCAGCGACAGTGAAGGAATAGCGATATATTTCCAAGTCAGGATGGTGAGTGGCTTGGAGGGGATCTTGAAGGTGGTGATGTTCCCATATGTCTGATGCCCTTGTCCTTCTAGATGCAAGCGGTCATGGTTTGGAAGATATTCAGAATTATCAGCATCAGTTGTGCATATACATTTAGGAAGTTTCATTATGGCTGAGGTCTTTTCTACTGGTGGGGCAAAAGGCAAACCAGCAATAATTTAAACCAGGGGCTCTACTATTGTGCACACTACAGTTGAGTCAGAGTAACTAGATTTTGATTGTGAATGTTCCAAACTGATACCTTATTGAATTTTCCTCAGTTACAGTTCAGTATGTTGTGGGCATTATAACGGTGTCAGGACTTTTCTCTTTACACTAGCTTCACCTATCTATTAGATTCAGTTTAAAACAGAGCAAATAAATTTGGCATCAGGGCTGCATGACTGTAGGGCAAACTTGAGCGAAGAATTCTATGTGTTGAATTGGAAAAGGGGAAGGGAAATTGATGGTGAGCTCTTGAATTTGCATTTCTTTCTGTAGATTTACTGTGGACATCAGCAGCTAAAAGTGACAGCCATCTATTTTCTTTGGTGAAGATTTTGTAAAATTGATCTGTCCTTCTCTGAAGCTGCATTTCTGTCCTCCAGACTGTTGATTTAGCAGAGCTCAAGCTCTGCACACAGCGGAGAATTGTTTTATGAGCAACCAATATACCTGAAGGCAGTTAACGATTGTTATATCATGCATCACACACCAAATGAGAGTCACCTTGTATTGCCAGGGTGGCTGAGCAAGCAGAATACAGATGGTTGCATAGGGACCTCTGTATTGCACTGTCAGAGCTTTTTGACTCTGTAATGTTCTCAGTCAGTTTAGCCATTTTCCATCCAGACTGATATCCTGCCTCCAGAAAGTTGTATTTTCGTGAAAGTGTGCTTCCGGTTTCATATGCTTTATGGTTTTTAGTTTTGGGAATTAAAGTTTTAACAGAAAACTGGGGCCACCTGATTGAGAAACTGATAAGCAACCCGGAATTAAATGTTTTTAAAACAAACTTGGAGGTAATTATGGTTAAAAGTTGAGCTGTGTTTTTTTTAACAAAGTAGATAATCAAAGAAAACTGGATGATGGTCTTTGACCTCTTGGTAGCCACAAGATATCTATTGTTATTCCCATAAAATAAGTTATGCAAGGAAAGAGTGTCAAAAGAACTCCATTAGAGTTGTAAACCACTCATATGGAGTACAGAAGTTGTGTTGAAGGGAAAGTAAGATATTTGCATTTCTGTTTAAAGAATCACAAAGCATTTCACATTGCCAGAGAGAAAAAGCAATTCAGGTTGGAATCTTGATTAAAAGATTCTTTTATTTAAATTATCTGTGTGTGTTGGCTGACAGAAGCAGGCAGTTCAGTTTGAAATCAGAAGGAAGAGGTTGCAGATTTGCTGTGGCATAGAGAGTGCATTCCACCAGACTGAGTGAGGTACAGAAGATAATCACTTCAAGCGAAGAAAGTTGTAACTTCATCATTAACCGTGTCTAAAATCAGCAGTGGCTCATTCATACTTTGTATTTGCTGAAGGAAAGTAGCTGGAAGGTTGCTCCAACTTGTAGCTAGTGGAAGGAATATACAGTGTTCCTTACAGAGCCTTGTAGCAGAATGTAGTCAGCTTGAATATTTGGAAAGAGCTGTACAGAAGTTGTGGGAGAAGACTGAGAAAAAAAACAACTTGTGAATGTTCAAAATCAGAATCAGGAGCTGAAGAGCTCACAGTCATGAGTACTTTAAAGAAGGTTTATAGATTGCTTAGTCAAAAGCTAATCAAAGGTTCTTATTGTAATCTGTTTCTCAAGGAATGGCATTCAAGATTTTGAAAGGTAAGGGAATTTTTTTGGGGGTAATTGGGGGTGTATAAAGTGAAACTGAATTCAGAATAAACATGTTGTAAACCATAGCATTCAATTAATGGCAATTGCTTTGCTAAATTCAATTCAGTATTCAATAAAGTCTGTTTTCATTTAAAAATATGAAATTTTGTGGTGTAGCCTGTCAGTTGATTACTGGATGCTTTGATTTTTTTTCCTTAAGCATTAACAGCCCATTAGAGGGCTGTAACTGTAGTCATTAGTTTCATATGGAAGGTTAGTCAATAACCTGCTCATTCTTTCAATCTAACACAAACAATTCGAATATGAAATGGTTCACAACAAACTCTTTGAATTAGATGCATCAATGATCCATCACTTAGTTGAACAATTTCCCAAAAAAACCCTCTTATTTGCATACGTGTCTAACCAGTTTGTTATTAGGGGCAATCATTTATTATTAATTAATGATATTAGTTATTGCTGTGTCATTTCTTTTGTTTCTCCAACAGTCCCATATTTTATGGAGAGAGTTTTATTCTCCTGGAGATGTTGAGCTTGGAGGTGGAAAGGACACTTAATTGGCCAAACCTCACCTTCCTTTCTCTGCTAGAAATATGTTCTGGATGAAAAGGCCGATGATCATTGTTTCCTTCTCGCTGTCAATTGGGATTGTTAAATGGTCAAATATGGATGAGTAAAAAGCCTCAAACCACTGCCACTGGGGTTAATCCATATCCAAGTGGGCCTGTTGCCATACAGCAGCTGTTCTACTCCGTGCAGTTTATCACCTTGATGGGTAGTGATGGGATCCACAACCAAAGCCAATCAGTTTCTGATCGAGGGACTAGATCTTGGGCAAGGATTGCGCTGCTGAGAACTACACCCCCATGCCACTGCTTTCAACACCCTTACTGCTATCTTATCATTCACAACCCAGGAACCACCCAACTTCCATCATTTAGCTTTGTCCAAGGTCCTCTGCAATCCTGGTATTTGAAAAGGAGAGGGATGTCCTTCCTATAGCAGTGACAGCCGGCTCTGTGATACTGTTGAGCAGACATAGCAACACTTGAGGTCCTGATTCATGTGGAAGGTCTGCTGGTGCCCTTGCCACTGCCTGACTGACCTGTCATTTGGAAGTGGGGTGGTCGGGAATGGGGAGGAGCAGACCTCTCGCTGGGTGACAGCTCAAGTAGAGGCATCTCACCACACCTTGAAAGGCTGGTTTATAAGGGCAGGGAATTTGAAATGTATCTGTCTAAAACCACCAGTAAAATCAAATACCTTCATTAATGATTAGCCACCAAATCATAATCTAGTTGTCTTGCAGTTTTTGATTGACTTCATAATAATCAGGCACTTAAAATTAATGGTCTTGACCACAAGCCGTATTATTAAAGCAATCAGCAGGAAAACCACCTTTCATTCTTTTTCTCGATGAAGATTGTGGATCAGACTGCATTAGATTTCTCCCACAAGCAGACAGGCAAAGATGTCTATCTTCATTCTATTTATTGGTGAATCAAAAACATTCAATGCTGCTTGCAAAAAGGCTCTAATGATAAAACTTTAAATAATTTGAATATTATTTTAGATGAGTGTTGGAGTAAGCTCATACATCCATGTACTTATCGCCTGTGTTGTTAACTGCATATGTCCTGCAACTTTGTCAAAAGACCCTGCAGATGGTGGAAATGCTGCCTTTCTAAAGATGGAAACTTGCTCCAGATGTCTCGATGCACAGAAATGGAACCAACATTTCATATGGTTTTAATTTGAAGGTGTGGCATTTCCTCAGAAGTTATCCCAACTATCTGCTGCTATTTTGGAAGGAAATCTGAGGAATCATTTAAAGTGACATGTTCATTGAAATCAGTGGGAAAATGGGATAACTCTTGTAGAAATTCAGGGTCAAAGCACCTTGAACAATTCTGGGCATTACCAAATGGAACAATGAGCAGAAGCAGTAGGAGAGCCAACAGTGACTGAGTTAGTGAAAGTTGGAAAGACATAAATGTATAAATGGGCTTGTGCAAAATAGTGATTTAACTAACACAAGGAGGTAACTCACTTGACCTGTTGCTCAGCAACATCAGCCCCCATTAGTGTTCTTAAGGGTGCGCACCACACAGTTGTGTAAACAATGTCTCATCTTCACAGTGGGAACATATTCCATTTGTTTGGTACAGAGCAAGTACCAGCTATGTGAGACAGTTCTACCACTCAAAGTTGAGCATCCGTTAACCATTGTGGGCTATCAACTACAATAGAATTTTATACATTTCCAGTTTGTAAACTCATGGACCAGCACATCTCCCGTTCCTTGAGGAAAGATCCTTAATCAACAGGGAGTTTAGAAATTATGTCAGGAGCAGCACTTGTTATACCTTAGAAAAATGAACAACTTAACCAACCTTGTGAAACACTAACAGAGAGATTCATATGTGTAAAACACAAAATACAGTGAACTATTGACAGAGATAAGTGTCGCACTACAATGTTTCCTCTAAATTTTCTTTGTGCCCATGCAGGTTAAAAAGTGCTTCTCCTTCTCATTGACAGGTTACATTTTAAAAGACATTATCGCTCAATGAAGTTGTGAGCAGTCTTGCATGGAACGTTCTAGATAAGGTCTTGTTCTAAAACGGAATATTTCCAAACTTCTTGGTAGAGCTACAATGTCTGAAGAAAACCAGCAATTCTGGGAAGAGGATTGTAAACTCCATTAACAATACCAATTATTCATGTAGAATCAAAGAATGGTATCGAAAGTAAAATAATTGATTTACATTTCAGTTTGAGGACATCCCATGCCATGTTGTGATAGAGATGGGCTGTTGGCTTAGAGAGTTGTTTTGTTTAATTTGTCTAGATACTGGCTCAGAAAGCTGGCAGTTCCAGTTTCGGCATAGATGTAAACTGCAATTTACTGGTTTGAGAGAGCCAATAGGAAATGATTGTTAGTTGGGCCTGTACTTTAAGCAGAGAAAATACAGATTCGCTATGTTAAAATCCTGGAACTTCTTCCCTATGGCACTGTGGGTCTACCTACACCAAATGGGGCAACACGGTGGCTCAGTGGTTAGCACTGCTGCCTCACAGCACCAGGGACCCAGGCTCAATTCCGCCCTCGGGCGACTGTCTGTGTGGAGTTTGCACATTCTCCCCATGTCTGCATGCGTTTCTTCCGGGTACTCCGGTTTCCTCCCACAGTCCAAAGATGTGCAGGTTAGGTGGATTGGCCATCCCAAATTGCCCGTCGTGTTCAGGGATGTGTAGCTTAGGTGGGTTATAGGGGGAATGGGTCTGGGTGGGATGCTCTGAGGGTCGGTGTGGACTTGTTGGGCCGAAGGACCTGTTTCCACACTGTAGGGATTCTATGATTCTATGAAATGGATTGCAGCAGGTCATAGAGGCAGTTTACCACCATCTTGTCAAGGACAACTAGGGATGGACAATAAATGCTGGCCCACACGGTAACACGCACATCCCATGAATGAATAAATAAAACAAACTAATCTTGCAGTTCACTGTGCAAATTGAGGAAGGATCTCAAGCTCAGTTTGGATTCTGTGAGGGAGAAAACAACAAGAGTTTCACTCATTGATGACATAAATTGAAAAGCATCTCTTTTGAGGGTTGTAAATCTCGGAATTTTCTAGCTTAGTGATCTGTAAAGGCTGAATCACAGCAAATATTCAAGGCTGAGATCGCCAGAACTAAAGGAGAGTCGGGGTCAAGGGAACAAGCAGGAAAGTATAACTGAGGCCAAAATCAGATCAGTCACGATCTTAAATTTCCTCAAATTTCCATATGGTCTACAGCTCCTATTCCTTTTAAGCTTGCGTTCTAGAATCCAGGAAATCTGTTTTATGACACAGGAATGTGCACTGACATTTTTATAGGTTTTTATGTGCAACAACCTGAAGATTCAATATATCAAATAACACTGAGTCACCTTTTTTCCCATTCTTTAATAAAATTGCATGTTTCAATTACGTACTTTGGCAGTACTTCCCACATTTTTTGACTTAAAATTAAAATGCAGAATGAGAACTAGGAGATTAATTAATAAAGGAGTAAGGAGGCAATGCATTTTCCTCTCAAACATTTGTGGAGAATCAGGAATAAAAATGATAAATGAGACAAGCGAGATCATCTGTATATAATTCTTGCATGACTATATCAAAAGTGCAATCTCACCCATGGTTAGATCACTTAATGAAAACACTTATGATCACTGATGGTTGAAGGAATCAACCTTATTACAATCAATTTGAATTTATAACACTAACTCACAGATCTAATCTATAAAAAAAAGGGTTTAATATTTGCCAGAGGAACTTAACTGACTCACCACCATTTCCCAATAGCCTATGATGTCAAGTATCAAAATCTCACACCACAACACAATTTTCTGCATAAACTGCAAGGTCTATACAGAGGAACAAGACATACACCTTATATTAGACATACATTTGTAAGCTGAACACATAAAAAAAGTGCATGAGTTGTACACAAGCGGGAAACTGCTGCAGACAGTGCGTGTTATTGATTTTAAATTTGCCATTCAACATCATTACCAAACACGACAGAAAGATGTCGACATTTCCCATGTGAATACTGAAGCTTAATAAAGGATGAGTGGACACATCCCATCCATAATACAGATAACCCAATCAACAAATAAGGAATCATCAACAAAGATAAAAACAGCCCAAATACTGCAAGCAAGGGAAAAAGGTAATTATTAGAGCTCACATAGATCAAACAAAACTTGTGACTAAGCAACAGTCATAAGAAAAAGACCTTCCAGCAAAAGCGTGTGAGGCAGCAGGATAGGAATGAAAGGAACATTAAACACAAAGCTAAACTACCAGGGTTGTGAGTTCTGCACTGACAGAACTATCTCCCACATTGTATTTGTTGGTTTCTGACAACGAAAAGCTTCACTTGAATAATAAAGATCAATGAACTAAAACATCCAAGTGTAACTCTTTGGCCAGTCCATTCATCCCACAGACAAAACTCTGAGCACCAGCAAAACAAAATCCATTCTTTGCTAAAAAAAACTTACAAACCCCTTCTCTTAGAAACTAAAACAGAAATTGCTGGAAAAGCTCAGCAGATCTGGCAGCGTCTATGAAGAGAAATCAGAGTTAACATTTGGGGTCCAGTGACCCTTCGTCAGAACTAGGGAAATTCTGAGGAAGGGTCACCGGACCCGAAATGGTAACTATGATTTCTCCTCGTAGACGCTGCCAGACCTGCTGAGCTTTCATAGCAATTTATGTTTTTGTTTCTGATTTACAGCATCCACAGTTTTTTTGGTTTTTATTTAGTACTGTTCTCTTCTTCCATTGTTTCTCAGTGTTGAAGATAATATGCATCTGCTTCAGCTTGATGGGTTCTGAGATGATGCCTCTGTGTGTACCTCAGAATGTCCCTTGCTGTGATAGCATCTTTTTGCATGAACCTCTTCAGTTTGGTTGGTCACAGTCATGGAGTCCCATGAGCTTGTTGAGATATTTCATTTCTTCAGGAGTGTTTTCAAGGCATCCTTAGAGCTTCCCATTTGCCTCCTCGGAATATTCTGCCACAAAATTACAAACACAGTCAACAAATATACTTGGGTATTGAAAAGTGCATTTTGTCCACTATCATACATGCATGTACCAGCAGAGGATGTCTTTTTGGTAAAGAATAAGAAATAAGAAAGGATCTATGTTGAACAACATAATTTGCTCTAATGCAAAATGTCTCTGGCTTCATATATAACCGTTTCTGTTTCAAGATCTTCACATACAGTAAATTACACACTACCCTGTTGCTTGTTTTATCTTATATCCCATGGATTTGAATAAATGACAAATATTCTGAGCCAAAAAACTGACAGCATCCATATCACTGGCAATGCTATTGCTGATGAACTAGATGATGTTGGTATCTGCGACAACAGAAAGGAAGATAAGATTAAAATTACTTCAATGATTTTATCTCATTCAAATGTCCCTATAGCAGTTGGAACACCTTGCTGCATGAGGTAGTTAATAGAAAAGATTAACTGACATCATAAGATGAGCTTCAATCAGGAGATAAATGACTATTCCTGAAAGACGATAATGAATTTGTGTTTGTTATGATTTCTGTATGAGAATATTTGAGTTGTGATAATGTGTACTTACTATTAGGTTTAACCTGAGGTCGCACCATGGACTCTTAAGTAACTCAGTTGTTATGCAACTCATTATTAAGTAAGAGATAGTAGGAACTGCCGATGCTGGAGAATCTGAGATAACAAAGTGTAGAGCTGGATGAACACAGCAGGCCAAGCAGCATCAGAGGAGCAGGAAAGCTGACATTTCAGGTCTGGACCCTTCTTCAGAAAATCTGACTTACACCTTACACCAGCTCTACACCTTGTTATCTCATTATTAAGTACTATCTGTTTATCAAGACTGAGCCTATCCTCTGTTGAAGATCACATATGGGCATCCTTGTCCACTTATATCTGTAGTGTAGAATCACACCATTTTGACGGACTATTTTCATTAATTCAAAGGAAGTCAGCATCATGGCTGGGCCGGCATTTATTGTCCATCCCTAGTTGCCCCGAGAGGATGATGGTGAGCTACCTTCTTGAACCGCTGCAGTCTGCGGTAGATCCACAGTGCTGGAAAAGGGAGGTAGTTCCAGGATTTTAATCCAATAATGGTGGTAGTGAGTCTAACCAAGGCATCACTGACCCATATCGCATCATTGCAGCATATGGAACCACAACATCATGCTTGGTGAACAGTAATGCAGATTTTAACCAGACAGTGCTGGCCTGAAGGAATCTTCAGCTCTAAAAAAGCCACAGCCATCTCAGGAAGAAATTAAAATTTAAAAAGTGTATTTATTAAGATTGAACATCTGAAAAACAGAGCTAATTTGGAAGCAACAGGCAGCAGTAAAATAGCTGAAGTGACAATAGCAGCACTAAGCCAACATATAAAAGCTCAAAACAGCTAAAACAATGGAAAACATTTAGAAAGCTTGTGAAGATGATGTAGAGTCTTCCCAAAGCTAAAACAGGAAGAATCTGAATCATTAGCTCAGGATCTAAGGATCTTATGCTGTTGTGATACTGTTGCTGCCTCTAGGCTATCTAATCTCGGTTCGAATCTCACCCTCCCCTGGGGCTGTGTCATGAAATGTCTGAAAAAGTTGACTGAAATAACTAAACTTGAGATGCAGCAGTTGATGTTGGGCATGCAAAGTAAGCCAAGTCCTTTAAAGGTAACATGAAAATGTTTACAGTTAAGGAGAAAAATGTAGGCAATGGCATTAAAGAAGGCTTAAATGGCTATATTAGGCAAATTAGAAATATTAGGAAAAACTTAGAGACATACACATTGGTAACAGTCCCTCTGGCCCAATTTGTCCATGCCAACCAGGTTTCTTACACTGAACTAGTCCCATTTGCCTGACTTTCGCCCATCTCCCTCTAAACCTTTCCTGTTCACGTACTGTCCAAATGTCTTAAATGCTGTAATTTTCAGTGAAGGTATGGAAGTTCTTTTGATTAAAAAACGGATACTCATGAAGAAAATCATGACAATGCCACTACAATCAACTGATGAGCATGAAAAAGATTCAAGGCAGAATAATTTATTTGAAAGCAATGCTAAGAGGGAAAAATAATCTCATGGATCAACCAAAAATATTCTTAAAGCTGCATATATACACTATAAAATCTAAGTTTTTATTGTTGAATGAATATTATTTTAATATGTCCTTTAATCTGGTTCAGACCTCTGGTTTATCAAGGAATCGATGCGCCTCAAAAGCTTGCCACCTGTTTTGATTTGCTTGATTTGATTTGATTTATTATTGTCACATGTACCTAAATAAAGTGTAAAGTTTTGTTTTGCATGCAGTACAGGCAGATCATTCCATACAAACTGCATGAGGGTAATAGATCAGTGTGAGGAATACAATATTGTGACTGCAGAGAAGGTGCACAAAAGGTAAGGTCAACATTGAATTCAAATTTTGCGAGGTCCATTCAGAAGTCTACTAACAGTGGGGAAGAAGCTGTTCTTCAATCTGTTGGTTTGTGTGTTTAAGCTTTTGTATCTTCTGCCCAACAGAAGAGGTTGGAAGAGAGTATAACTGGGTGGGAGAGGTCTTTGATTTTGTTGTCTGCCTTCCTGAGGCAGCAAGGAGTATAGATAGAATCAATGGATGGAAGGTTTTGGATGCAAGTTTAATTTCTCTTGTCAGAAGAGTTTTGTAAATTAAATAGGACACAGGAAATAATCGTAAATGGGTCATTTGTTGATTGGCAAAATGTATTGAGTGGTACACCACAGGGATTAGTGCTGGGGCCTCAGTATTTTACAATCAATGTTACGATCTCTCCCTAAGAGAGGTTCCCCAATGCATTATGGGTACCTCAAAGCATCAAGGTCCTGCATGAGGAGGAACAATCTGGCTCCCCTTCAATCTTAACTGCCCCCTTGATTGTTGCTTTAGAGAGTATCTCTACCCTTTGTGGATGTCTTTCTGCCAGAAAAGATTAGACAGATGAGGTTTGTATCTGCTGGAGTTTAGAACAGTAAGAGGTGACGATTGAAGCACATATGATTGCTGTGGCAGGGTATATGTGGAATGGATGTTTCCTCTTGGAGAATCTAGAACTAGGGATCACTAATAAGGGGTCACCCACTTAAGAAAGAGATGAGGACAGTATTTTTTTTCAGAGACAACTGTGAGCCTTTGAAACTTTCTTTGTCAAAAGGCAGTGACAACGGTGTTGTACAATCTGTGTAAGGTGGAGGTAGATACATTCTGAAAAAGCAAGGAGGGGTGGGAGAGGGTTATCAGCATGGTGGGTGGGAATGCAGAGTCATCAGAGAAGCCATGATCTTACTGAATGGCAGAGCAGGCTCGATGGGCCAAAGTGGCCTAATTCTGCCTCGAATTTGTATGATTGTTCATAATATGGAATAATATTCATGACCTTCATCGATTTAAGCTTCAACTGTCAGAAGATTCTGGAAGTAATCTGATTTTCAAATAATTTCAAAACCCTTATGAGGCCTGAGTGTACCTTTCATTCACAGCAGGAGTGCCAATAGCAGATGGTCAGCAAAGTTCAACTTGTGGGTCTTAGTCTAATCCAATACCCAAACTGTCTATAATGACTCAGCCTGATTCCCTATAAAGAAAGCACATGACAACTACACCAAATATATTCCAAGCTTCTTCAAGTAATAGTTCCCGTATGCAGAACTTTGTTTCCTTTGGGTGCAGTATCATTCTGTGGGAATTTGGACTCTATTCTGAACACAGCAGTAATGAAGTTCTTATGGAGGAATATTATATTGACCAAAAGGACAATCATTTGTCTAGAATGCTAAATAATGAGATTTATTAGACAGTAAACATTGTTAATCGAGGGATAGCATGATATACACAATACAAAAGTTGTTGGTCTGTATTTCCTGTGGACTCTGTGATTTTGGGTTTTCCCTTTCTTGGCTCCTTTAACCTGCTCTCTTCTCTTATGATGTCCTTCAAAGTTTCAAGCGTAGCTTACCTAATTCTGACATAAATACAAATCCCTTATCTTCAAGACTTCAGCTCTTATGGACCTTTTCCAACTCACAACAGTCCTTAATGGCTGTAGGAATCCACCACCTGAACTGCACACACACACACACACACACACAGACACACCACACACACACACACAGACACACAGACACACCACACACAGACACCCAATGGCATCTGACATGTATCAGTCTCTAAGAACCCTCATGGCACATCTCCAATCCATTTACAGGAAGCTTCTGCACTTCAAAGCTGCAGCAAGGGCACTGTGTGTTCAGGGCATGGTCCCAGCTCATCGACTGGACCAGGCTACCTCTCTTGGCTCTGTCCTAGCGCTCACTCTGAGCCGACATGAATGCTTACATCTTCCTTGCCATGGCTTCATGTGCTTTGCCCCCTTCATCCAGAGCTACCAGGTCTATTTTATTTCTGCCTTCTCTTCTCTTGCCATTTAGTGCAGACACAAAACCAGAAAGCTTGTCATGGTGGTCTCCAGGCCTTAGTATAGTCAAGTAGAATGGCCTTCACTTGGGGGCCTGGCACAACTAGTCAATGGTAACCCCCAATTCCAGCTCAAGGACTTGGACAGGGTCAGAATGCCACATGGGACAGTCAGAATCAAGACATTCTCCCCATAGAAGTGAGGAACCATAGAATCCCTACAGTGTGGAAATAGGCTATTTGGCCCAACAAGTCCACACCGCCCCTCTGAAGAGCATCCCACCCAGACCCATTCCCCTATCCCTGCATTTCCCATGTCTAATCCACCTAACCTAAGCATCCCTGGGCACTATGGACAATTTAGTACGGCCAATCCACCTACCCTACACATCTCCGGACTGTGGGAAGAAACCAGAGCATCAGGAGGAAACCCACGCAGGCACGGGGCGAATGTGCAAACTCCACGCAGGCAGTTGCCCAAGGGTGGACTTGAACCCAGGTCCCTAGTGCTGGGAGGCAGCAGTGCTAACCACTGAGCCACCGTGCCACCGCTGAATGTCAGGTTGCCCACTGCCTGTTTGGAGTCTTTCTGACCTATTGTGGGCTGTTTTCCTCTTGGAATGAGAGAGAGAGAGACAGGTATTAAGGCAGGTGAAAGTGGGAGGCACAGGGGTTACTTTTGGTGAAGGTGGGGTGGTGTCCTGAGCGACTGTGTAGGCAGCATGTGGGCATGCAGGATTAGTAGGTTCGAGGATCGGGCTGGGTGACAGTGGGAAGATATTGGATGCAATAGTGAGACTAGTAGAGTGAGAGCCTGGGTGGGAGGTGGGAGCAGTAACAGAGAGTGAGCACGAGCATCAGAGAGAAGATAGTGGCATTTATTAGTGTCCGCAATTGGATCAATTTTGCTTCAGATTTTCATCCTGTTCTCATCTACACTTGGTCCATCTCTGACTCCTTCCTTCCTTTCCTCATTGTCTCTGTTTCCATTTCTGGGGATGGGCTGGCTACCGATATCTATTACAAGCCCTTCGTCTCTCACATGACCTGGACTTTATTTCCTCATACCCTGCTTCCTATAAGGACTCCAGTCTATTCTCCCAGTTTCTCCGTCTCTCTTGCATCTGTTCTAATGATGCCAACTTCAGCATCAGGGCTTCAGAAATCTCCAACTGTTTCCTCAAACAAGAATTCCCCAACATCATACACGACAGAGCCCTTCGCTGTGTCTGATCCATTTCCTGCACTTCTGCCCTCACTCCTCTTTCCCTCCTGCAACAATGAAATGGTTTCCTGGTCGTCACTTACCATCCCGTCAACATCCACATCCAAAAGATCGTAAGGTGTCATTTCCACCTCCTCCAGTGGGATGCCACACCATTTTCTCTGGAACACCATGGTCCATTTCTCCTCCACTCCCAACTCCTCCCCATGCCTCCATGGTATCTTCACATCTAATCGCAGAAGGTGTAACTCCTGCCTGTTTACTTCCTCCCTTCTCACTATCCAAGGCCCCAGAAACACGTTCCAGGTGAGGTAATGATTTACCTGCACTTCACTCAATCTAGTCTACTGTACATTGGGCAACATAAATACCACCCGCTTCCAGCTTAGCTGGATAGGTGCAGCTCCGACAACGCTGAAGAAGCAGTTGTTCATTAGCTCGCTGAGCTGGTTGTCCTGTGGTGTGCATAAGGGCAACACAGACCTGTTATTGCTCAATCCCATGTGGCCGTACGCCACTTGTCCCTCTAAGAAGTAGGACACGGACTGCTTGGGAGTTGCGTAACTATTTAGCATGAGGGAGTCTCGTTTGTTATCGGAATTAACCAGACAAATCACTCCACCAACTAAAAATGGCCATGCACCAACTAAGAACAACAGCAACTAGGGATGGGCAATAAATGCTGGCCAGCCAGCAACGTTCACACCCCGCGAAACAAATTACTTCTCCACTTTAATATTTAACCAATTCAGCGCTCCCCAGTCACTCACTGAATTTTTTTTTTCTTATTATGCCACCAAACTATAGGAGTATAGTCCTAATTTCACATTACCAATTCAGCAAGTTATTGAATTATTTTGTGACTTTGTTGGAAGTGTAGAATTAAGTAGACAAATGGACATTTGATGTAAAATTTCATTCAGTTGCCTTCCTGTGAGCGGAATACTTCATAAAATACATTAGCTGTTCAATTATTGAGCTTTATTTCAGCAACTGATTGGCTAGGGACCAGTTTTTCCATTAAAGATATACATGCAGACATGGTATTCCATTATGTACAATACAGATAGAATAGAAATAAAAAAACCTCAAAGTACACATTATATTTATTTCATCAAAATGGAAGATTTGGCCCTTACGTTTTCTGAAACAGCCAGCAAATACTGCAGTACATTATTAGAAAGAATTTTTTATATAGCCGGAGTATTGGTGGAGAAGTTGGTTTTGCTAATTTTTGGGCACATAACCAATGGTGACCAGAAAATGTCTCTTCCAATCTGAAGGCGAGAGCTGACCTCCATTAGGCCATGGGCTTCATTTAAATTTCTGATATGAGCTTCTCAAGTCTGTCACCCATTTCAAAGGATCAATTTTGGATAAGTCACAGGATTCAGGTAAGGACCAGCAAGGAGATTGACTGTAGGCCATTAGGGATCCTAGGGAAAAGCTATAAATCTAGAAGGAGCTCTGCTGTCTGCTCCACTGCTAAAACCTTCATAAGTTTGTGACTTCCTGATTTGACTAATATAACGATTTCTCTCTTGACCTGACATCTTCCATTAGGTGCAACTTCTCAAAAATATCTCTGCGCTTCCCTTGTACTGCATTGACTCTCCTGTTTGCTTATCACTGCCCTGTCTTCATTTACTTCAACAAATGCTTCCATTCATAAAGTTTTTATCTTCATCCAAATGGCCTTACCTAAAACCATCTCTGCAGGCTTGTCAGATTCTGTATTCCCCTTCTGACATATATTCCTTTCATATAGGCTAAGCCTGAGCCTTGCTTCCCCTTCCTTCACGGCTGTGTTTTTTTAAAATTTTGGGTGCTTTTATGTTAAGCTACTGCGGAAAGTAATGAGAAAGACCTTTCTCAATGCAATGTTTTGGCAAGGGTAATAAAAACCGAAAGAACTGCGGATGCTGTAAATCAGGAACAAAAACTGAAGTTGTTGGAAAAGCTCAGCAGGTCTGGCAGCATCTGTGAAGAAAAAAGTCAGAGTTAACGTTTCGGGTCCGGGTGACCATTCATCCTCCTTCTCAGGAAAGGTCACTGGACTCAAAACATTAACACTGATTTTTCTTCACAGATGCTGCCTGACCTGGTGAACTTTTCCAGCAACTTCTGTTTGTGTTCTTGTTTTTGGCAAGGGTACTTTTGCAAAGGAAGTAACCTGACACCATTGCAGGCATTATGTAAACTATTGTTTAAACAAATGGTAATTGGATTTTGAGTTGTGGATGACTTGGAGCTGAGGGGGTGTACAGATGTAGTTTTTACTGGCAACAATAAGTTGGTTGGTCTATGGACTGGTAACGGTTATCAATGACAGAAAACTAATTACAGTAGTAATGTCTTCTTCAATCAAAAATGCCACTCCTCCTCCTCTCTTGCCTCCCTTTCTATTCCTCCTGTAGCATCTAAAACCCTGAGCTGCCAGTCCTGTCTTTCCCTCAACCAAGTTTCTGTAATAATTATGATGTCCCAGTCCCATGTTCCCATACATGCCCTGAATTCATCATCCTTACCTCAAAGACCCCTTGCATTGAAAAAATGCAGCTAAAGTTGTTCTCTAACTTGTTCTTGTCTGCCTTTCTAAGGCTCTCGATATAGAACAAGCAAATCGCCCAGCCAGGATATTGGCCCTTTTCCAGTTCAGGTGAAACTTATCCCTTTTAAATAGGTCTTTTCTGCCCCAGAAGAGATCCTAATGATCCAAAAATCCAAATCCTTGCACATTGCACCATCTCTTCAACCATTGCTATATTTGCCCTATCTTTTGATTCCTTTTCTTATTAGAATGTGGCACCAGGAGTAAACCAGAGATTACAACCTTTGAGGTTCTGATTTTTAACCTTCTACCTAATCTCTTGTATTCAGTCTGCAAAGCCTGACCCTTTCCCTAAATATGTCATTCCTACCAATGTGTACAACAACTTCGGGATTCTCACTCTCCTCTTCGACAATATGCTTCAACCGTTTTGAGATGTCCTTAATCCTGGCACCAGGAAGGCAACATATTATTCTAGATTCACCTTCGCAGCTGCAGAACTCCTGTCTGTGCCCCTGACAGGAGAATTTCCTACAACAATTATTCTTTTAAATGTTGACAAACCCTGCTTAACATAAGATTCAATCATAGTGCCCAAGGTCTGGCTATAGCTAAAGTCTAATTACTTACAATAAATTGTGATTTCTTGTTCCGTACAGAAACCTGATCTGTGCTCTCCATCAACCTGGTTTGAAATTCAGGAAAATTGGGAAACATTACACATTTTTTGAAGTCTTTAACTTTTGTGACAACTTTGGCAACCATGGACGTCGATTTCCAGTGTGTTACCCTAATAAGTCTTCACACTTTGTTTGCTTCTAAGTACAGTTTTCAGACCAATTGGGAACTTTCTTCCTATTTTAAATCTGTTAGGTGTTCTCCTGCTCTACCAACATCATGAGACGAGCTCTGCCAATCAGGTATATGGTGTTGTTCCTTAGAGGAGCTAACAAGAGTTCACGTGCAAGTCCAAGTTACACATTCATTGCTAAGGCCCATTTAGCTCAACCATATTATGTAGCTATTCTTAAGACTAGATTGAAGTCTTACAATTAACTCTCACATAACTCAACTATAATTTAGCTAGCTTTTAGGGGGAGGTGATGGCCTAGTGGTATTATCGCTGGGCTGTTAATCCAGAGACCCAGATAATGTTCTAGGGACCTGGGTTTGAATTCTGCCACAGCAGATGGTGGAATTTGAATTTTAAAAAAATCTTGATTTAAGAATCTTGATATTCCTTCAAAAAAACACCTAGTTTCCCTAACTTTTGATCAACTGTCACTGGAGGTCATTTTCATCTTTATGAAGTAATCATCAGTGCAGTGAAAACTCGGTGGATGGTAATTCACCCTACTAGGGCCATTACTCAAACAGTGAAAGTAAACTAACATCCCAAATCTGGGTTGCAGTCAGTTTCTTATGCCAATTTGTGAAAATGCCTTGGGATGTTTCTCTATTTCAAAGATACTACATAAATGCAATTGGTTATGTAATGTTAGTTTTATGATACAACAATACATTATTGCCACCAGAATTTGGGCTTTGTGTTATCAAAATGCACTTTCACATAGTTGAAAGTTAACCTCCCTCCCTTCTTCTGTCCCTCGCTATAATGGCCAGATATCAGATGAAAACTCTACCAAGCATTAACAATGCTCATTCTAATCTGCAAGGATCTAAGGTGCATCAAAATAAACCAAAGAACTGTGGATCCTGATGATCTGGACCGAAAACAGAAATTGCTGGCAAAACTCAGCAGGTCTGGCAGCATCTGTGGAGATAAAGCAGAGTTTCGAACACCATGACTCTTCCCAGAATGGACTCGAAACATTAACTCTGCTTTCTTCTCACAGATGCTGCCAGACCTGCTGAATGTCACCAGCAACTTCAGTTTTTGACTAAGATGCGTCAGCTGCGCTGCAGCATTGGGTATCACATCAGTAAACCCATCGAAAACAAATGGGAAATTTTACACATTCCATGCGGTTGTTGATAGTGCCATCACCTGGAGACTGAGCACAGACCAGCTATATCAGAAAGTCAGGCCTCCATCACTAAAATCTAGGCTTATATAATCAGAAGTGCTGTCAAAGGCAGTTAGTATCTGAGAGAGTTAACCAATATCATGAGACGAGCTCTGCCAATCAGGTATATGGTGTTAGAGATAGTAGGAACTGCAGATGCTGGAGAATCCGAGACAACAAGGTGCAGGGCTGGATGAACACAGCAGGCCAAGCAGCATCACAGGAGCAGAGAGGCTGATGTTTCGGGCCAAGACCCTTCATCAGAAAAGGGGGAGGGGAAGGGGGTTCTGAAATAAATAGGGAGAGAGCGGGAGGCGGATAGAAGATGGATAGAGGAGAGGATAGGTGGAGAGGAAACAAACAGGTCGAAGAGGCGGGGATGGGGCCAGTAAAGGTGAGTGTAGGTGGGAGTTAGGAAGGGGATAGGTCAGTCCAGGGAGGACGGACAGGTCAAGGGGGCGGGATGAGGTTGGTCGGTAGGAGATGGAGGTGTGGCTTGAGGTAGGAGGAGGGGATAGGTGGGAGGAAGAACAGGTTAGGGAGGCAGGGACGAGCTGGACTGGTTTTGGGATGCGGTAGGGGGAGGGGAGATTTTGAAACTTGTGAAATCCACATTGATACCATTGGGCTGCAGGGTTCCCAAGCGGAATATGAGTTGCTGTTCCTGCAACCTTCGGGTGGCATCGTTGTGGCACTGCAGGAGGCCCAGGATGGACATGTCGTCTGAGGAATGGGAGGGGGAGTGGAAATGGTTCGCGACTGGGAGGTGCAGTTGTTTATTGCGAACCGAGCGTAGGTGTTCTGCAAAGCGGTATGGTGTTGTTCCTTAGAGGGGCTAACAAGGGTTCACATTCAAGTCCAAGTTACACATTCATTGCTAAGGCCCATTTAGCTAAACCATATTATGTAACTATTCTTACGGCTGGACTTACAATAAACTCTCACATAAGTCAAATATAATTTAATGAGCTTTTAGGGGGAAACGATGGCCTAGTGGTATTATCGCTGGACTGTTAATCCAGAGACCCAGATAATGTTCTGTGGATTTGGGTTCGAATCCTGCCAATGCAGATGGTGGAATTTGAATTCAATTAAAATATCTGGAAATAAGAATCTAATGATGACCATGAATCCGTTGTCGATTGTTGGAAAAACCCATCTGGTGCACTAATGTCCTTTAGGGAAGGAAACTGTCATTCTTACCTGATCTAGCCTACATGTGACTCCAGACCCACAGCAATGTGGTTGACTCTGAACTGCCCTCTGGGCAATTAGGGATGAGCAATAAATGCTGGCTGGTCAGCAACGCCCTCATCTTGTGAATGAATGAAACCAAAGAGCTATGTAATGCACCTCATCTGTTCACCAAGACCAATTTGGTCTTCTGCAGGGGCATCTTTCCTGACTTGGTATCAACAATGTATAGACTAATACTAGGAGGACATTTTGATGGCAGTGGATCTGGCCAAGGTTTTGGGGATGGGATGGTACAACAGCAACATTTTGCAAGAAGTTTGCATCCAAAATGAAATTTCTGTGAACCTGGGTAAAATGCAGGATAATATGAAGACTGGAGAGTAGGCTGATTTGGATAAAGAACATCATTGCCAAAGATCTCTCCAATGCAGACAAAATGGAAAAGGAAATGAACAGCATTTAAAAAGGAACAGATCAAAGAGCAGTGAGTAGGAGGGGGAGGAAAATACACAAATACCTTGTCTCCTGATGCAAACACACAGACACATAGTGACACACATATGCACACATACACTTACAC
This sequence comes from Rhincodon typus, assembly GCF_021869965.1. Classification (NCBI taxonomy): domain Eukaryota; kingdom Metazoa; phylum Chordata; class Chondrichthyes; order Orectolobiformes; family Rhincodontidae; genus Rhincodon; species Rhincodon typus. The sequence continues at coordinate 21,512,632 of NC_063355.1, read as the reverse complement.
GCATGCACAAACACACAGAGACATACAGATACAGACAATCACACAGATAGCCAATCACACAGATACACTGTCACATATACATATAGAGAGACACACAGACGCGCGCGCACACATGTACACACAGACTGACGCACACAGACAAAACTTCAGAGCTGCTGACCTTCCGATTGGATTTGCAGTATCAGGAATCCACCCACTATCTGTAATTGGACAGTGGGCCTGGAGGCATGGCAATTTCCAAACTACAAGTAGGAGTGAGATAACAAGGTGTAGAGCTGGATGAACACAGCAGGCCAAGCAGCATCAGAGGAGCAGGAAAGCTGACATTTTGGGTCTGGACCCTTCTCCACTATTCTCTAAAATAAGTACAGATCCCTGAATTCAAAATACCTGGGGTGGGGAATGCTGTTGTCCACTTCCTTGTGCACGTAAGTTTATGGGTGCACCATCTCTAATTCACAACCATGTGATGTTCACTGTGGCATATTTTAATATGTTTTCAAACATTTGTGATCCATTTATTACTAAACAATCAGGGAACAGAATGATGTAACTTTTTTATGTTCATTGCCAATATCAGCATTACAGTAAATTCCAGACCAAAGTCTTTAATTTGTCTCACTGTATCTCACGTAGCTATCATTTCAGTTACTTATCCTTCTTCAGTAAGTGTTCCCTCAGCTCCCTTCCCTTTGTTCCGTTCCTTTTCAAGTAAATCTCTATTATGTTGTGTTTCTGTCAAAGGGTCTACACTTGAAACATGAACTCATCCATTCTCTCAGATGCTGACTAACTTAGTGAATGTTTCTGGCATTGAATGCTGACAGAGTTCAGTTGAACTTGCGCTTTATTAATCAAAATACAACTCTGTGAATAATTACATACAGGCTCAAAGTAGATAAAATTGTGGTCTGTGTATGACTCTTGTTATTAAACATCAATCCAGATGTAAATCCTTGCTAATAAAGCCTACAGGTATTCCTTATTAGCACATTAAACATGCTTTTTGCTTGTTGGCAAGTTATTATTTTTTTAACACTTGACTGAAGGTTTTCTGTTGGATAAGCCCCCAGCACCAGGTGAATCAAATAATTCCTGTATCAAATCTTTTTGATTAATGATGCTAAATATTACAAGCTAATTTTATGGCATTTTTTAAAATTGAGAAAACTAGCTAAAAGACAAAGACCCACGCAAAATGTTGACAATAAAAGAAAAGATGAGGGATATGTGCAGAAATAATGCTTCAGGGGCCACTAAATCTGGATATCTAATGCAGATTTCTGAAAGAATACTTCACAATGATGTTGTAGTTGCTACCACATGAAATGGTTGAGGTAAATGATATAGATAAATTTAAGGGGACGTCAGAAAAGCAGATGAGGGAAGATGGACTAGAAGGTCTGGTTTAGATAAAGTGAGGTGGAGAGGAAGCTCGCATGCAATACTGGCATGAACCATGTGGACCGATCAGCTGTTTCTATGGTGTATACTCTCTGTAATTCTATGTAACAAGTTCCAAAACGCACGGGCTGCTTGTAAATGTAATCACAGACACAGGAAGGTGAGATACATATAGGAAGAATAAAAGAAAGACAGTTCAGTAAGATTGAGGGGAAAAAAAGCAGAACCAATGAGGGTTTATTTTCCCTCTCAGGTCAGGAGAGAGGGAGCTTTGTCTTTGCAGAATATTGTGGGTGGGGTGCTCAAAGTTTCTGTTTGTTGATTTCGTCAAAGTCAGGGAAGGCAAATAGCTGTTAGATACGTGAGATAATGGATAGGCTGCCTTAGTACAATTAAATGAGTAGTTACATTCAGTATAATTGTCCATCGGCACAATGCAGAATGAATATAGCAAAAAATAATTAGAGGTACCTTGTGAATGAAGGTCATTATAAAACCTTTTTGACCTATTGAATAATCTATAACATTAACTGCATTCTCATCTGTTCAATACAACCTCAATCATAAATCCGATACGACTCAATAAGCTTCTAAATAATTTAAGCCACTATTTCAGAAGACAAGGTATTTCATTTTTTAAATAGCCATCAACAAATTCAAATACTGAAAGGAATATTGATATGATTTCTAGGGAATTTCAAATACTTCATCTACTAAGCACATAGCATAACAAGAGTTCACCCCTCCATTATCCACACCTCCTGGCTTTTGGAACAAGAGGAGATGTTACAATGAGTACCTCACTGCTGTCCTTTGTCATCTGTCTGTTGAAGCAACATCATTTTCTGCCTTAAATAGAAATGTTCATTGGGGCAAATAGTTTCCATGAAACTACTAACGATTTGATCTCTCGGGCTGCAATGAATTGTGACAACAACATAAAACTCTACACAATTTATAAATTCAGAGTGTCACTTATCCAAGGAAAATGATATGTAGATTCATTTGATACTTTACAGTTGAACGGATGTCTTTTCAAGGAAGGAGCTTCTTCACTTTCAGCCTAATAGTTACCACTTCAAAATAGGCACATAAGTTGAAGACCATTTATCCACTACAGGCACCTGAATACATTTAAATATCTGTGTGATGATCACTTTCTTCTGATTTCACTGTATTCTTGACAGTACGCAATAAACAAGAACAGCCTTACAATTTAGCAGCAAACAGATATCAGGAATACAGAGGACCATAAGATCATAAGATTAGAAGCAGAATTAGGCCATTTGGCTCATCAAGTCTGCCCAACCATTCGATCATGACTGACATGTTTCTTAATCCCATTCTCTTACCTTCCCTCCGTGACCTTTGACCCCTTACTAATCAAGAACCTGTCTATTGCTGTCTTAAACATACTCAGTGACTTGACCTCCACAGCCTTCTGTGGAAATAAATTACACAGATTTACCACCCTCTGGCTGAAGAAACTCCTCCTCATCTCAGTTCTAAAGGGTTATGCATTCACTCTGAGGCTGTGCCTTCTTTTTCTAGTCTCTGCTACTAGTGGAAACATCTTCTCCATGTCCTCTTTATCCAGCCCTCTCAGTATTCTTCAAGTTTCAACAAGATTCCCTCTCATCCTTCTAAACTCCATCAAGTACAGACCCAGAGTCCTCACATGACGAGCCCTTCATCTCCTGAATCATTCTTTGAAACCTCCTGTGGAGTCCCTACAAGGCCAGCACATCCTTCCTTATATGTGGGGTTCAACACTACTCACAATATTCCAAGTTCACCAGAGTCTGACCAGAGCCTCATACAGCCTCAGCAGTGTCCCCCTGCTCTTGTATACTTGACCACTTGAAATGAATGCTAACATTTCATTTGCCTTCTTAACTGCCAAGTGAATCTGTATGCCTGTTAACTTTAAGAGAATCCAAAACTAGGGCTCCAAAGTTCCTTTTACTTAAGATTTTTCTACACCGTTCCTCATTTCAAAAATAGTCTACATCTCTATTCTATCAAAGTGCATAATCTTTCCCACATTGTATTCCATCTGCCACTTCTTTGCCCACTGTTCTAGCCTATCGAAGTCCTTCTGCAGGCTTCATGCTTCCTCAACACTATCTATCTCTTCACCTATTTTTGCAACCTTAGCAACAATGCCCTTAGTTCTATGGCTCCCTGGAGGTGGCATCCCACTGCTCAAAAGCTTATTTTCCTCTAAACAGACAGGTGGTGGCATTGGTCAGGTTGGATGAGATGCTGAAAAGGTGAAGCATTAAATGCACCAAACATGAGAATCTTTAATATGCCAATATGTGCCAACAATGGAAAATTAATCCATTTTGAAGACATTCTGGGCATGAAATGTGTGATGATACTATGGCATTAAGAGGTGTATTTTGTCCTGGTGTTTTTTTATGAAGAAAAGTTGAGAAAGCCATCAGAGCAATCAGTTTGTGCGGCCTTGGGTTTATTTTTTAAAGTTGGAACAATAGAAGCAGCCTGAATGGGTGTGGTCAAGCTCCCACAGCACCAAGAGTTTTAGTCTTAGTTTTTCAGTAGCAGTTGCTGGGGTCTTGAAGCTGGTTTTGGAGACTGCAGTATATCTCTCCCTGCTACTCTCTGAGTTTTCTCTTGGTGTTTTTCCTCTTGGACTGGAGAATTGCCTGTGAACTAATCTATTTGAACTGATTTTGCTGTTTTTGAGATGTTACTATATTGGAACAGTTAATGTTTAGTAGTTAAATCATGTATTATTCTGTTAAGTTTTCCAATAGAGTTAAGTTATTCCAATTTCTTCTTTCTTTTGCTATATTTTAGCTATAGTGTAGGAATAAAGTGTGTTTTGCTTAACGTTGAGTAGTATGACCAATCCAATTGCATCTGGAATGTAACACTTTACACTTATCTTTAAACTAAGAAAAAGTTAGGGCCTCAACTATCTTCTGAATATATTTTGAGGGGATTTGGTCTGGTCCATAAAAAAGGCATCAGATGGTAACACAACGCAATCAACAGTATGTTTGAAATTTCACTAAATGTCATCCAACAATCTCAGTGGAAGGTAGATTGGGCATGGGGTCAGTGGCTTGTTTTGGATCAGGTCTTGAACCTTTCCACTCCAAATTCAACTTGGCCTTTTCTTGTTCTTGTGATCCATAAAATCAATATTTTAAAACAAGTTAAAGCGAGTTAATCTTATATTTGTCCTCCTAAAGTTCTAACAAATTAAAATGCAGGATTCAAAGCTGTTTTGAAGGTGTTGCTTTCAAAGTTAAAAAGATGATCAATTGAAGCCAGTTCTGTGAAACTGTAATTCACTTGTGCATTATATTTTCACTATAAAGTACAAGAAACTAACTGTGAAAATTCCACAATTCACAAGTGACAATGAAAAAGCAGCATGCAGATATTAATGCTTTGAGTCCAACTAGAACATATTTACATTACAGATGGAAAGAATTAAAGACTGTTTCCATTTTAAGAACAGTTTCAGATCAAAACGTAAGCATTCTGTGCTTACAATTACTTTGCATTTATTAATATTAATAATCTTCATGCCTTTGCTCAGTCTACAGGGTGACTCTGCTAATTAAATTTATCTAATTAAACTTATGATTCCTTAGAGAAGCCGGAGTTAAATAACATTGTATTGGTGTTCTACATCCATAGTTTATTTTCAAATTATTGATTACACATTAGTTGTTCCTTGAAATACTGTGAATGGTAGTTTCTACATTACACGACTGAAAAGGTAACTCTTCTTAGAATCTTCAAGGCCATGTTTGAGTTGTGTATTATTTATAAATATAATGGAAGTTGTTAGAAGAAATTCTGACTCCTGACTATTTGCTAAGAATATAAACCATTTACCTCCACAGAACAATTGTTCTTGAACACAATGTATGTTCCGAAAGAAATAACAGAGAAGGTCAGTGAAGTTTTTGAGTGTAAAGGGCATACAGTTTGGCTGCTAAGCATCTTTATTTGGTCATACAAGAACCAGTTTGTTTCTGAAATGGCTTCTAACTGTATGAACACTTCTGGTGGCAGCCACAGGAACACAGAAACAGTAAAAGGCCATTCAGCCCCTTGAGCCTGTTCCACCAGCCATGCTAGATGTCATTTTTGGTGAGTACATCACAGTGCATGGATTTGTCGCTAGCACTGCTACTTAGGAGGTCAATGCTCTCACTAACGCCCTCTCTTAACCTCAGACAGCTAAATGGACATTTGGTAGCATGAGACAATCATCAACTGTATTTTACTGTCACAGTAGAAGTGTTTGCTTGTTTCTGGAGTTGCTAAAGATTGAGATTTGCCCACAAGCAGTGGTATGACATACACAGAACAACTTTGTCCTGATTTCAAGGATTCTGCACAAACCATTTGCTGCCAGATTCTGAGCCAACTGGTTGTATCCCCCTACAGAACAGCGAGGATAATAAATAGAGGCCACACAGAGCTTAAATAGCTGCTGGAAGGACCTAAAAAAATCATCTAATGGTCACAGAACTGAAGGAGGTCATTTAGCCCATCATGTGCTGGCTGTCTGCAAAAGCAACTCAGCTAATCAACAACAGCCTCACCATCCTGCCCTTTAAACCTAGCCCTGTCATTATTTTCCTTTTAAGTCCTTATCCAATACCCTTTAGAAAGCCACAATTGAATCTGTTTTCACCACAATCACACACAACTAACTGCGTAAAACAATTCTTTCTCTTGACACCATTGGTTCTTTTGCCAATGTCCTTCTCTAGTGTTCAAGCTTGTTGCTAGTTGGAGCAGTTTAACTCAATCTGTTTTGTCTAGAGTCCCCATGATTCTGAACACCTCCATAAAGTCTTCTCTCAATTTTATCTCCTCTAAAAAGTTCGAGCCCAGATTTTTCAATCTACATAACTAAAATTTTATCATGCCTATTAGCATTCTTGTTGATCGCACCTATAGCTTTCCTAGAGAGGAATATGAGAAGAACTGCTCTCAACAAGGTGTACTGTCTGACTTCATGGTTATAGACTTGCAAAAGGTGTTTCATAAAGAACCATACAGTCAATGTTTTAGTAAAGATTAAGTCCATTGGCTTAAATAAAAATTGGCAGTGGACCAACCAATTTGATATATGTCATCTACTTGAATTTGGGTATGGGTGACATAATTCTAAAGCTTTCAAATGAGTCAAAGCTGGGAATTGCAGTGAGGTAAAATAAAGTCCCAATAGTCTTACCAGACCACGGGGCTGCTCTGTTATTTGAGATGACTGATAGTTGTTTAATCTGATGGTTACCATGCATCAGGTAAGGAGAGGGGTTGAGAAGGAGAGTCCCTCATGGTAACCTCAGCCACTTTGAACCCATGATGCTGGCATCACTCTGCATTGCAAATCAGCTGTCTAGGCAACTGAGCTAACTGATGAGGAGGATCATAGCAGGACTCAAGGGCAAGAGCAGACTGGTGACATGGGCATGTATATGGCAGTTGGAATGTAATGCAAGACAAGAGTAATGTATTTGGGAAAAAATAGAGTGGGAATGTAAATGATGCAATTTTAGCAAGGGAGCAAGGACAGACACCTGGTGATCTTCTTCTTGAGTTCCCTGCCTCAAGCAAGTCTGACCCAAAGCATCATGACATCAACAACAGGTAGGAGCAAGAAGGAAGGTCCTCAAAGAAAACAAAAATAAAAGCCCGAAAGAAAAATCTTTATAAATCCTTGGTTTTATTAGTAGAGGAATAGGGTACAAAAGCAAGGACATTATGCTAAACTTTTATACAACACTGGTTAGAGTTCACTTTGAATAATGCATCTAATTGTGAGTGCCACACTTTGGAAATTACATAAAAGTTCTGGAAACAATGTGAAGGAGATTCACTAGAATGATACCCGGAATTAGGGGTTTCAGTTATGTATAAAGACTGATGAAACTGGAAATGTCCTTAGAACAGAGAAGTTTAAATGAGGATTTAATAGAGCTCTTCAGAATTTGAAAGTCTATTCATACAGCAGTTGTGTTCTTACAAAAACAGCAACAGTAACAATCCCATTATGTGCCTAGGTGTCAAACTTTGTTTTATAATGCCCCTGGGAAGCAGCTTAGGATGTTTTATTATGGTGAAGGTACTATATAAATATGATTAGTTATTCTTTTACTATAAAGCAACAATGTTTATGTTCATTGGGTTATCAATTTGATCAAATCAAAGGAACTGTTAAGTTAACCATTTATTTGTTGAGGACTGGAAGGAAATGTTATTGATCACAAGCTATTAGAATTGAAAGCAATGCTACAAACATGAATATATTAACATGAACATATCAGCAAGTGCCAAGAGTAGACCACTTGGCCCGTCAAGCCTGCTCTGCTACTAAATAAATCCATGGCTGATCAGATTTTAACCTTGACTCTACATTCCCGCACATTCCTGATAATCTTGTATTTCCTTACTAACCAAGAGTCTATCTATTGGGGCCTTCAAAATATGTGAAGGTTCCGCATCCACAGCCTTTTGAAGGAGAGAATTCCAAAGACTCACAACCTTTTGAGAGAAAAAAAATTTCTCATCTCTCTTTAAATGGTCGAACCCTTATATTTAAACTATGGCCTCTATTTCTAGATTCTCCTATAAGAGGAAACATTCTTTCAACATCCACCTGGTCAAGTCAATATGTTTCAATTAAGTCGCCTCTGACTCTTTGAAACACCTGTATATCCTGTCTAACCTTTCCTCATAAAGCAATTGCTCAGTTTAGGGGTAACAAGGTATAGAGCTGGATGAACACAGCAGACCAAGCAGCATCAGAGGAGCAGGAAGGCTGACGTTTCGGGCCTAGACCCTTCTTCAGAAGACCCTTTTTCTGAAGAAGGGTCTAGGCCCGAAACGTCAGC
>NC_063355.1:21463470-21503935 GCF_021869965.1 Rhincodon typus | reverse complement strand
GGTCTAGGCCCGAAACATCAGCCTTCCTGCTCCTCTGATGCTGCTTGGCCTGCTGTGTTCATCCAGCTCTACACCTCGTTATCTCAGATTCTCCAGCATCTGCAGTTCTTACTATCTCTGCTCAGTTTAGGTATTAGTATAGTAAATGTTCCTTGAACAATTTCCAAAACAGCAACATCCTTCCATAAATACGGTGACTAGTAACCTATACTGTGCACTCGAGGTGCAGTCTCACTGTATAACTGAAGCTTAACCTCCCTACTTTTGCATCTAATTTCCCTCACAATAAAACATAACATTTTATTAGCTTTCTTTGCAGTACTTGCATCATAAGCTTATGTGATTCATCCACTGTGACACCTGGATCTCTCTGCATCTCAAAGTTCTGCAACAGCTCATCTTTTAGTAATATGCTTCTCTGTTATGATTTCTAGCAAAATGGATAATTCCACCTCCCCCATTGTTCTCCATTTGCCAGATCTTTGCCCACGCACATAACCTATCAATATCCCTTTGTAGGTTTCTGATGTCCTCTTCACAATTGACTTTCCTACCTATCTTGGTGTCATCAGCAAATTTAGCTACCTTACCTTCAATCCCTTCATCCAAATCATTTATATAAATTGTAAAATGCTCTCAGCATGAGAAATACAACTGACATTCAAATAAAAAATAACAAATCAGATCATCCTAGGTCAATTAGAAATAATCAAATGCTCCAAACTGAACCAACTGAGTTAATGAAATAATTTAATGTTTCAATTACAGATCCAAAAATACCACAGTAACCCAAGCACTTACAAACATGCAGACGTCTGAACATAAAAAAAAACTGACATTCAGCCTCTAAATGACTCAGTTACTGTATGAGGTCTTCACCCTGGGCCCTGAAATTTGTTTCAATGCCAGAGTTTGAAAATTCACTATGTTGTCTGCTTACAATTGGCACATTCCCTATTCGTGAACCAGAGAGGATTATCCTGGGAGATGTTGTTTTCAACTTGCACTCAGAATTACAGGATCCTGAGTCAAACACAATAAACCATGAAAAAAATGAGTTGTCAACTATACCAGGGAATTACAGTCCCAGTGAAAATTGTGTCTATACGTTGGAGAATCATATTTTGAGACCTATAATTTTCACTCCACTTCTGTACAATTACAAAACCAGAGAACAACCCAAATCTCCGACATGCAACAACAACATAGAAAATTGAAGAATATCAATATGAAGGAAAATTGATCGATAAATTAATTTTCAGCAATTATTTTGTAGCTGGTGTGTCCAACAGGCATCTAGTGAGTGGATGAGGAGAGTTCGGAGCCTATCTATTTGGTTTGATTCATATTCTCAGCCTACAAGTGCTGGCTGGCAGCTAAACAAAACAAAAGAGCCAAATGTGCCAGATTCCCCCTGTCATCTTTCCTCAGATGTGCAGAGCCTCAGAAACTGTGTCCTTTGCAGCCCCAGGGTAAAGCTTCAGAGGAACTCTGAAGAGGTTTGGTGTTGACATGTGCAGTGTGCAGCTGTACCAGCATGAGAAGATGTCCTGCCACGCAGGACCCAAACTCCTGGCTTTGCAGAATAGGAAGTCTAAGGGAATAAATCCTGAAAAAAATCTGGATTGGAAGCCAATGTATCTAAATATGTCATCCATCCTGCAACCTGACCACACAATTCCCTCACCAATGTCGTTCTCTGAATTCTTTTTGGGCTCAGACACGAAGGGCAAGATGGTGATGCTGGATAGTTTGGCACTCTAGGTTCACACTCTGGTGAAGACATTCCTGATCTGTTGCACAGAGCTTCCACAACATGGGAAACAGGACTTACAAATTGATGGAATGGGTGTTGCAGGTTGCCCCCAGCAGTGGGACAGACCATTGTGCCCAACTGGTCAACCAGTGCCCACCTTATGTTGGGGAGCATCTGATCCACCATGGTGTGGGCATCTCAGTGGGCACTTGGGGTTTAAAGTTTCTGCTCAACAAAAGGACAGAAACAATTACACCAGGCAAATAAAGAGAAAGAAAGAAGATGAAACTCTTCAATTAGTGCATTGGAGCACCAGGTTCCTGTGCATGGAGTTAACAGAAAACAAATGCTCGGCAGTGATGAATGACATGGAACATGATTGTCTGAGCATGGACATAATTTCCCTACAAGAGGCCAGGCTAACTGAGAGCTGATCCCTGAAAGAGAAACATTACTCATTCAATAGGCAGGGGAAGAGTTCAGAGGAAACACGTGACCACATAATAGAGATAGTAGGAACTGCCGATGCTGGAGTCTGAGATAACAAGGTGTGGAGGTGGAGGAACACAGCAGGCCAGGCAGCATCAGAGGACCCTCTGAAGAAGGGTCCCAACCCGAAACGTCAGCTTTCCTGCTCCTCTGACGCTGCCTGGCCTGCTGTGTTCCTCCAGCTCCACACCTTGTGACCACACAGTAGACTTTGCTGTAAGACATTTGCTACTTTCTGAAAGAGCCCCCGACAAATGGTTCACAGATAGTAGGAACTGCAGATGCTGAAGAATCTGAGATAACAAGGTGTAGAGCTGGATGAACACAGCAGGCCAAGCAGCATCAGAGGAGCAGGAAGGCTGACGTTTCGGGCCTAGACCCTTCTTCAGAAAGGTTTTTCCAGAGGGCGGAGGGTAACTTCTTCAGCGTAGGCATCCTTAGAAGAGGCTTCGCAGTGGGGTTAAAATTGTTTCAGAGATAGTAGGAACTGCAGATGCTGGAGAATCTGAGATAACAAGGTATAGAGCTGGATGAACACAGCAGGCCAAGCAGCATCAGAAGAGCAGAAAGGCTGACGTTTCGGGCCTAGACCCTTCATGTAGTTAATTGCCTTCTTTCAGACAAAACAATGCCATAAGATGCTGTGGGAGGGATCACAATCAGGAACATTAGCACCAACTGGATCTGATAGTCACCAGACATGACTCTAAACTCCATTCTCAACACACAGTTAGCACAGCTCTGATTGTAAGACAGATCACTCCCTGCTGTGCACTATGATTAGGCTGTAATCCTGACATTCTTTTAATTCAAAGGAGAAATACCATTCTCCGATCCATACCAGCCATGTGGTCTACTCATCTAAAAACCAGTCACTCTCCATTTGATTGGACAGGCATCATCTTGCAAGACAGAGCAATATCACGTGACATTGAATCTTAGGGGGTATCAGTTAGCTCAGTGATGCCAACAGCATGGGTTCAATTCCCACACCAGCTGAGGTTGCCTTGAAGAACTCTCCTTCTCAACCTCTCCCCTCATCTGAGGCATGGTGACCCTCAGGTTAAACCACCACTAGTCATCTTGCTCTAATGAAAGAGTAGCACTTTAGTCCATTTAGGTAATGGTGCCTTTCCCTTCTCTTTACAGGAAGCCAGCACTCCTGTGGCTTCTCCACCAGTGTCTGCCTCTGCAGGAGGGAGGACACAATGCATGGGGATATGTGTGCTGCACAGACTGTGACCATATACAAGAACAGGGCGACCGCAGCAATTGCAACGACTTCAGAGCCATCTCCTTGCTAAGTATCAAGGAAGAAGTATTTGCCAGTGTTGCTCTTGTCAGACTGTAGATTCTGATGGAGCACATCTATCCCAAATCCCCATGTGGTTTCAGAACTGGAAGATTTGTAATTGACATGATCTTCTTAGTCCAGCGGCTGCAAGAGAAATGCTATGAATAAAAGAGACCACTATACAGATTGTCTATTTAATGTGCTGGAGCAAATTTGCTGCCTGAATTATCAATGTGATCTCCTCTCTCCATAAAAATATTCTGGGTAGTGTGTGCTACACTGGGCAGTATCAGAACCTTAGATTCATAGTAAAAACCATTAAAGGCATGTTCTGGCACTGGTACGTTTATTGGTATATTCTGTTTGATGTCACATGCCTTCAGTTCCCGACAGGGAGTATTTACTTATATCCCAGAGCTGATAGTAGTCGTTCAGCCTGGTGCGCCTGAAATGCAACATAAGAGTGCACCAAGTCTTCATCAGAGATTTGCTCGATACTGATAATGCTGCATTAACATTTGTACCAAAGAACACCTTGCCACTGACAAATGGACAGACTCTCTTACATCTACAACGAGTTTGGCTGTACAATCAGTAACAGGAACACATAGTTTAAGATGTTGCCAACCCACTATTTGCATTGACAATGTTTTGCTGGACGTTGTGGTTCTCCCCTATAAGTAGGATGCACAATCACGTGGAATCTGTCATTTGACATTAAAATCCAGTCATGTATTGCAAAAGCTGGAGGTGTTATGTTGAAGCTGAGTAAGGAGTGTGATAGCAACAATATAACTGAGAACATCAAACTGTGTGAATATCAAGGCTGCATCCTCAGAGCAGTGTAATAGTGAAACAACGTGTGTAAGGCAGAGAAAAGACTGAACTGCTTCCACTCTCTGTCTTCGACTTATCCTTCACATCTTTTGTCATGAATCCAGGCACTCTGGAATGCGTTAGTTTCAGCAGCATGTATTCAATGCTAAGCTAACAATGTCTACCTTGGCTACATCACACTGAGGATGGTTCACTTGCATCTGGCACAAAGACCCTTGGCATACCTGAGGTGTCCAGGCATAAATGTCCCTGGGATTATTCGACCAAAACTCCAGGGACAGTGGGCCGCACAGCCAATCAGGCTCCTTCCACCCAGAATCTGCAGAATCTGAAAGTACTTTGCTATGAGATGGGAGGGCGAAGGGGCAGTAAGCTTACTAGGAGCACTTTGAAGGCATAGTGATCATGCAGTACACATTGTATGGCACTTGTTCGTAGTTGGCACTGCTCAGTCTCTCTGCGTAGTCCTGAATGGAACTGTTCCAGTGTGACGTATAACTTCATGGCCACACAAACGTACCAGGGATCGATGTGTGAGCCGAAAACCCACTGCAGCATCTAGAGGCAATGGGTCCTGCAGACCCCTTTACTCCTCATCTGACAACACTCTTCTTCTTTCCCCAGCCTCTGTGTCCAAACGTGTTGGTGTGACTGAATTGGTCAGCGATGTCTGGTGCAGGAAAGTGCACAGCAAACACTGGTGCAATACATTAGGATGGCCAGGGATTAGGGACCTCACAGGCCTGTGTCCTGGACACCGCAGGGCTCTGTGTGGAATGTTCTCTCCCTCACATGGTGGATCTTACAGACCCCTCCCTCACAGGCCAAGACACGTATCCCTCCCCCTCACACTGTGGTCGCAGCCATTTTCCTTCCCACTGCACACTCTCGGTTTCCAGCACGATGGAAGGTGATAGTGAGTTCTGCTTAGCCTGTGGCTCCCAGTCCCCACCTCAATATGTCAATGAGTCCTCCATATCCACATCCCTCTCCTGGTAATCCTTCCCATGGACCACATAGGCGCCACACCTGCCCAGATCTCCACCCAACCCACCTTCACAAACTTTTCCCTCAACCTCTAGCATATGAGGTGACTATGCCAAGTGTGGTCATATGCTGTCATATGACCTTGAAATCAGGGTGCTCCTGACTGTGAATGAGACTCCCTCATGCATGACCCCCCCTTCCCATCCATGCCTCATCACATCCCCTCTTTGACTAAACCAACCAGACTACACCTGGATGAGAAGTGCCCAGACCCTTGTCTGGTGACTATACATCTGCCAACCACGTCAAGCCTATCCCCCAAACTCATCACTACGGAGACACAGAACTGACTATAACCCACTTCCTTATAGAATTACAGACCGCCTGACCATGTCCAATCCCCTGGACTGGCACGAGAGGCTGGCCTTGACTTATTGTATCAGTACCTCCTGCCTCCATGGGCCCCTAAGACATTGAGGCATGGCTGCTCGCTTGTTGCTAATGCAGAATGTTTGCTGCCTATGCTGCTGGCACACTGTGTAGCGAGTAGCTCTGAAATGCAGCCTGGTCCACTCTGTGAACTGTGTCCCTGCTGCACCCTTTCAAAGCTAATTGCTGATGTGCCCTGCAATATCTGTCTGTGCAGTGTGAGTAGCCTGCACGTGTATCAGAAAGGCACCATGAGGGATTGGCAAATGTTTGATGCCAATGTCTGTGGATTTGAGGTATGGTAGCTGGCACCTGTGGATCATGCCCTGAGATGTTATTTGGTCCTAAACAACATGGAAGTCCTTTGGAGAAGCAGTGACCTGACTTCAACAGGTACCTGTTCTGTTCCCCACATTGAGTTGTCTGGTCAAGACAAGCTCATTTGGTGTGTTTGGTAGGATAAGAAGCTGAATTTTAATGAGGTGAGGTGCACTGTCGTCAAAGTATCGAACAAGCAATGATTCCCCTCACTTGGTAACTCATTTTCCTAGTGAAAAACTCACCACGCTGCTTGTCAGGAACATAAACGATGGAGCGAGCTGCTCCTGATGTTGAGATAGGCCTCGCCAGACTTCTCATTCTGTCACATCACACGTCACTCAGACCCTTTATAATATTCCGCTGTTAATTTCTAGACCCTTTCATTGAGGCCATTCCAGATTATTAGCTGTGCTGTTAAACTAAATTGATGATCAGGTTGCTCCTGTTAAGATGTTATAGTCATTTACCAACATTATTGCATCTGCTTTAACGCCATTGACAATTGGACAATTGACATTGGGGAAGGTGATGGCCTAGTGATATAATTGCTGGACTGTCAATCCAGAGACCCAGGTCATGATCCGGGGATCCGGATCCAAATTCCACCATGGGGATGATGGAATTTGAATTCAATATATGAAAAAAAATCTGGAATTAAGAGTCCAATGATGACTATGAATCCATTGTTGTTTGTTGGAAAAAACCATCTGGTTCATTAATGTCCTTTAGGGAAGGAAACTGCCGTCCTTACCTGGTCTGGCCTACACGTGACTCCAGACCCACAGCAATATACTTGACTCTCAACCATCCTCTGGGCAATTAGGGATGGGCAATAAATGCTGGCCTAGTCAGCGACGCCCTCATCAGTGAATGAATTTTTTAAAATAGAAATGGACACTGTAATCCCATCTCAGAGACCTCTTCATTGATGGAAACAACATTTGCTTCAGAACAATACTAATTGACAGATATACTTGCAAGCGATTAATAAGAGAAATGACTAATTCTTTCAATCGAGCCTTGTAAAAAAGCCTATTTGATGAAGTTCACATACACATGTTTAATGTACTAGTACTACCATTTTTTTCTGTACTATTTTTCTGGTGGCATTAAACCATCCATTATAAAACATTCAAGCTTTCATTCATGACCTTTCTCAATCAAAAATCCTCACCCTGAAGTTTTTCTGTGAGTCAACGCAGTATCGTTTTTTCCCCACTGTCAGTCCTTAGAAAGAGACCCTTGACTCCAGCTGCCTTTTCAATAACCCACGGTGTTGAGTAATGACAATAACTGTTCTGTGAGCCTTGCTTGCTAGTGCTACTAGACTCAATGTTGACCTCACAGCCTTCAAATAACATTCAACATGAGGAATCACAGACTTTAGGGCAAGTCTCAGACAAGTGCCTCTAGGGACTTGACTCCAGGATCACCTTGTATTAGACCCCAGCATTAAGTTTTCCTGCTACTCGACTGGGAATCGCATTAGTATATCTGTTTCAGTTGGTACTGATAATAACCTTATTCAGTTCAAATGGGGTAAAGGTCTCAATCCAACAAACGATCCTATTCGGCTTCTCGTCTTGTTAAAAAAATTATCGTGCGCTTCAAAGTGTTCAGTCATCTTTGGCGTCCTGTTGTTCCACCCTCTAAGAGGAAACAGGAAGCTGCCAGCTGCACTCACTGCAAGGACACCTTCATTTCAAATGCAATAGGTGCAATAGATTTTGACACAAGGTTGCTGCTGCCTGAGGAATTAGATGTGAGCTAGAATGGAGAATGCTGATTGATGTCAGTGATAGAGCTTGACATATTTTCCTGTAATTTGTTAAGAGCAACAGTTGATCATTTTTTGTTTCATTTACCAAAAATTCAGAAGGCTTCAGGAAGGTACTTTTGAGGAAAATTTCACACAGAGAGAGCCAATTTTTTTTGGAGAACTATACCTGTATTGTGATCTACACACACATTAACATCACAGCATGGATTCACAATGAATACATCAGACATTTTGTGTATCTCACTCTTTAATGACTGCTACCCACATTGTCAGTGATGTGTTCAACATAATGATGCTCCACAAGCTGTCACCTTCACCGTTGTTGTTAAATGCGTCAACGAAAGGCGAGTAACTCCATTCTTGCAGTTACAATGTAACAGTGACACTGATGGACTATACATGGGCTTTCCTTCTTTGTATATAGGATAGCAATCATTAGCTCCATTCTATTTAGAAATTGTCAGGTCAAGGTTTCCATTTCAATTGTTGATGTGCTGATTTTGTTGCCCACACAGTAAGCATCAGAATTATAATTGCTTATGGAATTTATCAGAGGAGTATTGCATTGTGCAGCAGAGTGGATTGTGCATTGTACATGGCCCTGTATTTTTTTGAATGTCTAATATATTTGTAGTTATTAAAGTACAGCCTTCAGCGAAACAAACATAACGGTTGCCTATTTCTACAATGTCTGTGCATGAAACTTTCCGCTCAGGCAACAAAAGATATGGATTTACGTTGATCGGAGTTATGAACCACAAGCCGATTTGTTATCAGTCTCCTTACATTAGGTCAGGTACTTGTGCCGCCATATTGGATGCCATATTGGTGTAAGACACTCTGGTGCTTCACTCCTGGGGAATACAAACCACAACATTGTGCTATTCCAGAGTGTAACTTTTCCTCCATTACTTCAATGGGAATGCAGTCACTTGTTGGGAGAGTGCAAATTCTTGACGTGTGTTCCTGGCTGGCACCAGATAGAGGGGCAGTGGGATTTTTTTTTACTTCATGCCATCAAATAATTGGGTGCAATTAGCAATGAATATTGGTTTAGTCATCAACACCCACATCCTGTGAATGCATTTTTTTTTAAAAGTACTGTTTTTACTTTGGACAATACCATAAAGTGGAAGAAATTAGATCAGGCTCTCATATATGTATCCCACAATTTTCATTTCAGTTTTCCCAAAGACAAAATTACCATTATTGATTTTGGAGTTACTGGGCAAAAACAGCTAGTTTAGCCTGAGGTTAGTGTGTTGATTGCAGTGAAACAAGAGCACAGGTATCTGACAATCTCTTAAAAACTATCGGGTAGACATTTTTCTCAAATACTGGAGCAAAATGGGTGATATCAAATCAACCGTTCATTACACTGAGAGTCTGATATTCGCTTCCACTGTGGGCAATAGAGTTAAATGTCAAGCATTGCACATCCAGTATTACATACCTTGCACCATCATCTGAGCCAGATTTCTACCTCAGTTTTTCAAAAATAATTAGGGAATATCTCCTTCTCTTTCTCGCTGGTCTTGAACAGTTTGATGTGGGTCCCAGATAGTTGCTCCATTTTATTGTTACTTTCAAATTGCTCACAAACAATAGTGGACAAAAGAAGGAATACTTAAATGACTGAAGGATTCAGTGACAAGGTTATTACATACAGTTAATGTGTTCCTTGTGTTATTATATTCATTCAAACCGTTGCAGTCAGTATGTAACAAAACATTAAAATGAGAATTCAGTTCATCTGTACTACAATAAAAGTATCACATTATTCCTGTGGCAGAGAATTAAATGTTCCAGATTCATGTGTGATTTTTATTGTTTGTTAGCAAAGTGTCAGAAAACAATTACTGGAATGACTTTGTCTGTGAAACCAGTTCCATGGGAGAAGTTGGTAGGATTTTGTTTATTTGGAGTGGGACCAAATCAAACAACTGCTGTCAAGAGGTTAAAACAAATATAAAGTTTACATCAGATTGTAAGCGTGTCAGTTTTTCACTGGGGCTTCCTCTCAAAATGCAAAACATTCCATCAACCAGCAACCCTCTGGGTAAAGAAACTGCCACCCACCTTCCTCAGTATCTTCGTGACTATTTTAAATTGGTGACCGTTATCACTAGCTCTGCAAGCAGGAAAAAAAGTTTTGCTCTTCTTACCTTAAGAAGCCCTTCATAGTTCTACACAAATTTATTAAGTCTCCTTTTCATTTACTCTGCTCCAGTGAATATTATCCCTGTATCATTCTGGTGAATCTGAACTACATACTCGAGAACAGGAGGATCAGAACTACACATAATTTTAACATGGGTCATAGATTGCAGCATGCGTGAGCCACATATATTAGTTATGAGCCATTCCATTAGTACTTCCTAATGTACATATTTCATCTGAATTTATTTTAACTCCCATTTATGTATTCATAAAACCTTACATGTTTTCACAATCTTCCATACAGGTGGATTTTTTTTCTATTTAATTCATTTATTTTCAATGTAATTTCTCAGTCATTAAGTAATCCAAGTTTATTTATTTATTTATTTTGTAGCTAACATACCAAAATACAGAATCATAATTATACGTTTCCTATCACAATTTATAGGTATAGAAATTCATTGCTGGTATTAGTGCAAAACAGTGTTATTAAATTTAAAGCTAGTTCCATTGCAGAGTATTTGGGCCCCATATCTCAGGAAGCATGTACTGGCCCTGGAGCGGTTCAGAGGAGGTTCACAAGAACGGTCCCAGGAATGAGAAGCTTAACATAAGAGGAACGTTTGAGGACTCTGGGACTATACTTATTGGAGTTTAGAAGGATGAGGGGGGATCTAATTGAAACTTACAGAATACTGAATGGCCTGGACAGAGTGGATGTTGGGAAGATGTTTCCATTGGTAGGAGAGACTAGGACCCGAGGGCACAGCCTTAGAGTAAAGGGAAGACCTTTTAGAATGGAGAGAAGGAGAAACTCTTCAGCCAGAGCATGGTGAATCTATGGAATTCACTGCCACAGAAGGCTGTGGAAGCCAGGTCATTGAGTACATTTTAGACTGAAATAGATAGGTTCTTGATTATCAAGGGGATCAGGGGTTATGGGGTGAAAGCAGGAGAATGGGGTTGAGGAATTTATCAGCCATGATTGAATGGCGGAGCAGACTCGATGGGCCGAATGGCCATTCCTGCTCCTATGTCTTATGGTCTTATATTGTATGGGTGTGGAATACAAAAGGGAAAGGTTCTGATAAACTTCTACAAGTCAGTGTTTAGGCCACACATAATGGGCTAAAAATGTGATGCTCACCCAGCCCACTTTGTGAGGGCAAGGCTGGTGAGAGGTTTGAACAATGGTCAGGCGTTTTCTGATATGAATTTTCACTTAGTGCCATTTTAATGCCAGGCTTCGGCAGTGTCAGTGGAACCACAATTTACGTTTGACTGGTTTGGCATTTGGAAACCCTAGTAAAACTGGGGTCATTGGAAATCAGGAGAAAACCATACTGGTTGGAGTCATACCTGTCATGTAGGAAGGTTGTTGGAGGTTAGTCATCTCAGTTCAGGACATATCTGCAGGAGTTCCTCAGGGTAGTGTCCTAGGCCCAACCATCTTCAGCTGCTTCATCAATGACCTTCCCTCCATCAGAAGGTCAAAAGTGGGGATGTTCGCCGATGATTGCACAATATTCGGAACTCTTTGCGTCCCTCAGATACTGAAGCAGTCCATGTTTGAATGCAGGAAAACTGGACAATATCCAAGCTTCTGTTGACAACTGGCAAGTGACATTCACACCACACAAGTGCCAGACAATGAACATCTCCAACAAGAGAGAATCTAACCATTGCAGTTTGACACTGAATGGCATTATCCTCACTGAACCCTTCACTATCAAGATCCTGGAGGTTACTGTTGACCAGAGACTGAACTGAACTAGCCACCTAAATGTGTCCGCAAGGCCAGCTTGGAATCTAGAAATTTTGCAGTGAGTAGTTCATCTCCTCACTCCTCAAAGCTGGTCCATTATTTGCAAGGCACAAGCCAGGAGTGTGACGGAATGCTCCTTACTTGCTCAGATGGGTGTAGTTTCAAAAACATTCAACAAACTGGACACTCTTCAGGACTAAGCAGCCTGATTGATTTACACCAGTCATTGCCCAGACCCTGACACTCAGCAGCAGCAGCGTGTACTATTTCCAAGATGTTGTGCAGAAATTTTCCAGAGTTCCTTAGAACACACCTGCCAAAGCCACAACCATTAATATTTAGAACAGCAAGGGAATACTACCACCTGCAAACTCCCCTCCAAGCTACTCACCATCCTGACTTGGAAATATATCATTGTTCCTTCAGCATTACTGGGTCAAAATCCTAGAATCCCCTCACTAAGGGCATTATGGGTCAACAATGCCAAATGCAATGCAGTGGATTAAGAAGGCAGCTCACCGCCACTTTCTCAAGGACAGATGGCGATAAACGTCATAGTCAGAGCAGGAGGAAATCAATTTTAAGCCTACTATCCCAGTGTGTGGCTGGTTCCTCCTGCTTCCTGATCATGATCTCATAGGGTCATAGAGTCATGGAATTGCTCAGCATGGAAACAGATCCTTTGTTCCAACTTGTTCATGCTGACCAAATACCCTAAATTAATCTGGTCCCATTTGGCTCAATTTGGCCCATATCCCCCTACCCATATCCCTCTAAACCTTTTCTACTCATGTACCCATCCAATTGATTTTTACATGTTGTAATTGTACCAGCCACCATCACTTCCTCTGGCAGGTCATTCTTTACACACACTACCTTCCGCATGAAAAAGTTGTCCCTTAGGGCCCTTTCAAATATTTCCCCTCTCACCTTAAACTTATGCCCTCTAGTTTTGGACTCCCCCACCCTGGGAAAGTGTCCTTGGCTATTCACCCTATCCATGTCCCTCAGGATTTTGTAAACCTCTATAAGGTCACCCCTCAGCCTCCGATGCTCCAGGGAATATACCCTCAGCTTATTCAGCCTCTCCCTGTAGCTCAAACCTTCCAAACCCGGCAACATCCTTGCAAATGTTTTCTTCACCATCTTAAGTTTAACAACATCTTTCCTCAGTGGGAACTGTGGCAAAATGACAGAAATTCACTGCACATAAATCCAAATTAGTTGTGGAACAGAACAATGCACGAATTAAAAGAGACACCTTGCTTTTAACTGTGAGCTTTAATCTATGGCTGCAATTTAGCTAAAATAATGTGCAGAGTCTTTGTTGTAGACAGCGTTTCATCTTTTCAGACGGGTTCGAGTTCAAGCAAATTGTTTCAAGAAGATCGGAATTCTTTTAAAAATTCTCCTCCTGATGAAAAGCTTCACATGGTCCTGAGAGTTACTTAGATGGATGTGACTGCAGTGCAGTGTCCATGCCAAAGTTTGAAAAGGGAAGTGTGTAAAACCAGCACATAACCACCAGATGTGCCCATAAAGGAAGAAGATTTACACTAGGACATCATAACAATTTTAAAAATAAACCTCTCATTCTACAAAATAGGTTTAGAGCAGGAAGTGACCTTCTAGATTCCAGTGGACACACTGAAGCTCAAGTGGTTCCCTCCACTCAGAGGTCAGAGCTCACAAAGTGCAGGCAATAATATTCAGAAATTTCTAAAGTGAGCGTTTCATGGGTGGCATAACTTCTGTTAACTGGATTGGGCAGAATGGTGGGTGGACTGTGAGAATCAAGTGGCAGATGTGTGGCTAATACACCAGAACAGGAAACAGATCTAATATTCAGAAAGGGGCAGGAAGGTGGCAACAAGGGAAAGCCACCAATTGGTAGTAGGATGTCTATTTGGCTCATTAATAAGTTGCGAGGCTAACGATTCCCGAGACAGAGGGGCTTAATGGCAGCTCGTGGATTTAGTTGGTCTTGCACATACTTCAAAAATAGCAAAATACAGCAGATGCTGGAAATCGGAACCAAACACAGAGGAAGCTAGAGAAACTCAGCAGGTCTGGCAGCTTCTGTGGAGAGGGAGAAATGGAGTTAATGTTTCTAATCCAGTATGACTCTTCTTCAGAACTCAAAACATTAACTCTGTTTCTCTCTCCACAGATTCTGCCAGACCTGCTGAGTTCCTCCAGCGTTTTCTGTGGTTGGTGCCCACATCTCCAATGGCCACAGCAGGCTGTCCAGTGTTCCTCACTGGGTGAACCTGTAGCCTATTTGTGGGGAGGAATAGGGGTTCTCTCATTCATGCCTCTCAGGGCCCAATCTAGGACCCAGTTACAGTAAGGAATAGGGACTGCCAACAGCCACTTTCCATCCAACCCTTCCAACTCACTGGCAACATGTGGCCCTCAACCTCTTACCTCTCTCCTGGGGGTGCTTTTATAAAACCTGGTGAAAGCCTGTGTGCATTACCGGCAAAGGTCAGCAGCTCTTGAATTTCCACTTTGCTGGAAACTAATTAAGTGGAAAGCCCAACATTGTCCAGCTGAGATTTTGGTTGGTCTGAAATTATGTTGGGTTTCCTGTAGAAAGGTGATGCAGGTTTCCAATCAGTTTTTCTGAGTTAAATTCAGTTAAATCTCAGTTAAACTAATCTCAGTTAAATTCCACCTGATGGACTTGTGTCAATTTCATCTCTCTACTGGAAATCAACTGGAATACGTAAAAGATAATGCTTTGGTTAAAATGACAGGGAGAAGTATTTGATACAGATGCATTTTGTTCCTACAATAACAATGTTGAAGAGGTGAATGTTGTAACAAGTAGGAATGACAGTCTAAATGAAGGTCAGAACCTACTGACTGGCCTCCCATTGATTAGAATTTCAAGTTTCTAGAGACAAAGGCACCCACCTCAATGTGCTTTAAATTTGTAAACTTGTCATCAGAACTGAAGAAGATCTTATTCTTGGGCCTGAGCAGAAAAGAAAAGTAAATTGCTTTGAACTCTTAGTAGCTCCTTAAGGAAACTTGAAGGCTCCATTGACAACATCAGAAAAACTTGGGCATCCCCTGTCTCATGCTTTCCTGCCTCATCCATAATCTCAATCCTCACCAGGATTGATTCCTTCTGCTACTCGACAGTGGCCTCCTCTGACCTGCTCGCAAGAACCAGGCAGCCACATCCTGCTTCTTACGCTGGCCATTGATGCTCTCACATTGCCTGGGCATTCCTGCTAGATTAACCTTGAGCACAAATGACCATACACTGTCAGAACTTAGTCAAAAATGTCCTCCTTTAGTTTGTGAGGGAACAGCAAAGGTTTACCAGGATGTTGCCTGGTATGGGGGATTTTAGCTGTGAAGTAAGGATAGATAGACAAGGTTTGTTTTCACTGGGATGCAGGAGGTTGACAGGTGATATGATAGATGTCTATATGTTTGTGAATAGCATGGATAGAATGGAAAGTATGAGGCTTTATTCCCAGGGTGGAGGGGTCAGTTACTAGGAGACACAGGTTCAAAGTGCTGGGGAGGGCGGGTATGTTTAAAAGAGATGTGTGAGGCAAGTTTTTCACACAAGGGGTGATGAGTGCCTGGAACACGATGCCAGAGGAGTTGGTGGAAGCAGACACAGTAGCAGCATTCAAGAAACACCTGGACAAATACATGAATAGGAAGGGAAGAGAGGGATATGGATATGGATCCCGTAAGTCAAGCCAGCTTTAGTGTGGAAGGGCAAAATGATTTTTTTCTTTATTCATTCACAGGATGAGGGTGTCATTGGCTAGGCAGCATCTATTGCCCATCCCTAATTGCTCAGAGGGCAGTTAAGAGCCAACCACATTGCTGTGGGTCTGTCTGGAGTCACATATAGGCCAGGCCAGGTAAGGATGACGGTTTCCTTCCCTAAAGGACATTAGTGAACCAGATGGGTTTTTCCAACAATCAATAATGGATTCATGGTCATAATAAGACACTTAATTCCAGATATTTATTGAATTCAAATTCCGCCATCTGCCATGGTGGGTTTTGAGCCTTGGTCCCCAGAACATTATCTGGGTCTTTTGATTAACAGTCCAGCAATAATACCGCTAGGCCATCACCTCGCCAAAATGTGTCAGTGCAGGCTTGGAGGGCCGAAGGGTCTTTCCCTGTGCTGTATTTTTCTTTGTTATTTGTTCTTTTTCTTTGTGAGCATTGTCCTACTTACTGATGGAACAGGAAAGCAAAAATGACTAATCATTTACCACACTGGTGCCAAAGTGGGAATCGCTGATTGCAGAAATCCTATTTGACAGGCTAGGAGTTGAAAGCCCTTCTCAAGGACAGCTAGCTCACCAATTTAAAGGCACTGACAGCCACTCTATATGAACTGCACCTAGCACAGGGTAGCTGCCACTCTAATCAATAATCACAGATTGTGATGTCTATGGCTCTTGAGCAGTGCCTGACTAATACAAAGTTGTAGAGGCAGAGAGCCATTGGATTCCCATCAGCTACAGCCAAGGATAGCCAAAGTACTTATTAACACCCTACCCCATAACAGAATCAATTGATAATTGGATGATTACATATTCATTTCATTTTATGATGTTATGTTTAAAGGCATGAAGGTCTTTGAATTTGTAAACATTATTATGAAACTCTTATCTTAAAACCTGAGAGTAATAATGGGCATAATGTACAAGATGATCAGTTAATTTGGCAAAGTACTAGACAGTGATGAGGATAGTTAGTTGTAGGCATCGCGATAACAGAAAGGATGGTGAAATAGACTGAAACATGGCAGGTGAATTAATATAGAAAGAAAATGCTTTATAAATAGCAGAGCAGATGAGCTGAGATACCTTGGCCTCCATGTATAATTCTGGGCCAATGTGGTGGTCTTACGAAGGGTACAGAGGTGATTTAACAGGATGTCATAGGAATGATGGTTACAAGGAGAGGTTGGCAAAGTTGAAACTATGCTAAACTATTCAGAAAAGATTAAGAGGTGACCTCATGGAGATTTTCAAGATGGTGAGAGATTTTGATTGAGTGCATAGAGAAAAACTCTGGCAAGTGGATCAATAACCAATTCACAACAGCAGCAAATGCGCCAGAGAGGATAGGAAAAGGATATTTCTGCAGTCGGAGAATTGCTGGACTCCAGAATACTGCACCAGGAAACATGGAGCTGAATAATTTGAAATGATTTTTGGGGGTTTGATAGATAATTGATGGTAAGGAATTTACAGACTGAAGTAGAAATATTGAGATGAAGCATAACTGACCTTTTAAAGAACCAGCACAGGTATGATGGGCTGATAGGTCTCCTTCTCTAGGTTTCTAGGATTTAGAATGAGGCTTTTATTTCTATAGAATTCTATAGTATAAAGCATTCTATAGAAAGATGTCCTCGAGTGGTTGAAAGAGAAAGGTGATAAGATTTTCAAAACGGATATTGAAAGAAACACAAGACAGGCAAAGAAAAAAACATGATTGATTGCTAACACATGAAAGGATAGTGAAAGATCAATGGAGAAAACTGATAGTCAATGGCTGTGCAGGATTGTAAGAAACTTAACTGAAATGTAAACACTGAAAATTGCTGGTGTGAAAGATGAGACAAGGGAATGCTATCAATGACATTGACAAAATAAGCGAAGGATGGATGAAGTATTATCAGCAGTTACTGAGAAACAGCCAACAAAGAACATTACTCAAGCAACTCAGCAAAAAACTTGCTCCACTAACTCTGCTTAAATTTATAATGGACAAAATAATTGAACGTGATAGTTATTTCAATGCTTAAGTAGGAAAGGAGATGAGGCACACTCACCGACCTATCGTGAATTTTATAACGCACCATACATTTCAGTTCAAATTGTCAGCCTTGCTCACTTCAATATCTTGATTTGCCTCTGCGTGAAATCGAATATTAGCACCAGGCCAAATGGCCTGGGCTATTCCCATACTGTACACCCATGTTCTTCTACCCACTTCATCAAACTCCAGCAACTTTTAATTTCATTCTGTTCTTCCTCCTGTGTTTATCTACCTTCCCCTTAAATGCATCAATGGTATTTTATTGCATTCATTTGTGGAATGTGGGCATTGATAGTTAGGCCAGGACTTATTACCCACCTCTAATTGTCCAGAGGGCAGTTAAGAGTTAACCACATTGCTGTAAGTCTGGATTCTCATGTAGACCAGACCAAGCAAGGTTCGCAGATTTCCTTCCCTGAAAGACATTAATGAACCAAATAGGTTGTTATGACAATTGACAGTTGATACATGGTTGTCATTAGATAAGCTTTTCACTCCAGATTTTTATCAAATTCAAATTGTATCATCTACCATATAACAGCCTAGATTTTCAATAAAGGTTAATGGCAGTGCTGTAGACGGTAGTGGTCCTGAAAGAGTTATATTAGCACCACCCAATACGATCAGGTCACAATTCAATTCAGAACCCCCTATCACTCACTTACTGATAACCTTTGTCAATCAGACATCCACATGTTTTACCTCACACTTACACAGATAGAATGCTGCAAACCTTGCACCCACAGCTTGCACAGAATATCAGCTATTCACTCAAGAGGGCATTTCACACTTTCCTCTTTCTTAAAGGTGAAGGCGGTACACAACAAGAGGGACAAAGAATAATTGGGAGGGAGGGAGGGAAGCACTCTGGTTGTTCTCCCAGTTTCCACGATGCAAAGACTAGGATTGACTAGTCATAAATAGCTGGAGCATTGGCTTGTGTCAAAGTCAGTGAAAATGTACCTCAGCAGAAACCACTCCTTGGAGATGACTGAAATGTGATCCAGGTATGGAAAAATACCTAAAACACAACAAATTTGTAACAACAGCCTGAAGAAATTCTCCCAGCAACTAACCTGCAAGTAAGTGCTTTAAATCGCACAAATGGGGAATCTCATTAATTTGTTGAACACATTCAGGCAAATGTAGTTAGGAGAGCACACAAGCTGCATCTTGGAGGTTAATAAGGCGGTGCTGGTCACACTGACAGATATCGTGATGTGCCCATTGTCCATATTACTGGTAACCCATGCACACACAAATACACCATATAATGTACTTCTAATTGAAAGTGTGCAAATGCATCTTAGGCACCATTTTGCTGGATTAAGGGACTTGATAGTGCACAAAAGATAGGTGCTTTGGAGCTCTGGGAACATTCTGCACCTCAGAGAGTGTGCAAGCACAACAGTCATTGATAGCAGTATAAAGGAGACAACAAGTTGTCCAAATGATCAAGCACATCGCTGTGAACAAGGGCACTTTCGTCTCTATAATGTGCACTTTCGACTCTAGTGAACTCTGCAACACTATAAACTGTAGCAATTGAAGGGTTAATCATTACAAATCTAAGGCTGCAGAACATTTTCACTCACAACATCCTTTGATTTTAATAAAACAAAGACTGTGTGTGCTTGAAATCTGAAACAAAAATAAAACAGTTGGAGAAACTCAGCAGATCTGGCAGCATCTGTGGAGAGAAAGCAGAGTTAACATTTCGAGCCCTGTGACCTCTCTTCAGAACAGAAACATCCCTTTGTTGGTGCCTGATAAGAAGCATGGCAAAATGGCTAGAATGCTGAGGCATCGGTTGAAACTCATAAATTGATACGATACCTGTTAGGTTCAAATACACTCAGTGGAATGTGGAGCTAGCTGAGTGGAGCAAAAGCCATTGGACATTGCATTGTCAATTACTGATTGGCTTACTATTGATGGGTAAACAACATACGTAGAGACCCAGATGAAGATATAAACTCTGAAAGAAGGACAAGTGATAGCAAGAGTCTGGAACCAACATTTGTCAAAGGAGCCTAGGGACAGGGACCCAGTGATGGAACAGAGAACCCACAAAAGAAGGCTGATCATTTCACATCTTAACAGGTAGTGTCCTGTACAAGCTATAAATATTTGTACTTTGTTATTTACTCATTAATGTTACATAATACATTGTCTAGTCAACCTGTTCGAAGACGATATTACAAAATTCTGAAGGAGGTTGGGGCTTGAACTCGTGTTTATCTGGCTAAGAGGCAGGGACTCTAACAATGCACCAAAAGAGCCCCTTCTTTGATCAAGAGAGCCAAATTTCAACATTAACTGTCCAAATTTTGTCCATCATCTACAAGGCACAAGTCAGGAGTGTGATGGAATACTCCCCACTTGCCTGGATGGATGCAGCTCCAACAACACTCAACAAGCTGGACACCAGCCTGGACTAAGCAGTCCGCTGGATTGACATCAGCTTCACAAACTTCCATTCCCTCTATTACCAAACACTCAGTGACAGCTGTGTGTACTATTTATAAGGTGCACTACAGAAATCCACTACTTTAGTCAGCACCTTGCAAACCCACAATTGCTACCATCTAGAAAGACAAGGGCACCGGATACATAGTTACACTACTACCTGCAATTCCTCTCCAAGTTACTCATCATCCTGACTTGGAAAGATATCACTGTTCTTTAACTGTCACTGAGTCAAAACCCTGGAACTCCCACCCTAAGGGCATTGTGGGTCTACCTACATTAAATGGACTGCAACAGTTCAAGAAGGCAGCTCACCACCACCTTCTTAAGAGCAACTAGGGACGGGCAATAAATGCTGGTCCAGCCAGCATCACCCACATCCCATGAATGAATGAATAAAAAATGAGGCACATTTGTAAGCAATCATAGCTTGTTATATTTGTGTTAGCAATCACGAGCATTCCAAAGTGATTGCAGCTTACTAACATTGTGCATGCAAGCATATGGCATCAAGTGCAGTTTCTTACAGGTAATGACATAAACAACAATAAACAAATCTTACTTTGTGTTTTCATTTTTTTCCCAAGAGTTTTCCTCTTTCTGTTTAAGCTGGTCAGCTAACCTTCATTGTGATCATTCTCTGGTATCTCTGTTCCCACCACCAGGATTATCGACTCTGGGAAAAAATAACAAGAGGAGTTGAAAGAGGTGATAAACTAATAGTCAATAACACAAGTAACAATATAAATGTGACAAGATCAAGACAAATATGGGGGCAGTGGAAACAAATTTAAAACAATATTTAAAACGAAAGCTTTGTCTCCAACTAGCCAAAGCTGTTTCGAAAGTACCTCCGAAATCTACGGCCACTACCGTCTATATGGATAGCAGTTGACTGGGAACACTACCGCCTGGAAGATCCCCTCCAATTCACATCCTATCTTGACTTGGAACTCTATCACAGTATCTTTCATTGTCAGTGAGCCAAAATCCTGGAATTCTGTTCCTAATGGCCCCCATATACTTGGCCACTGTTCTCAAGCACTTGGCCACTGAGATCCTGGGATTTCATCAAGATCCACTTCGAGCTGTGGTGTGGACATTGTGATCCACATTGTGTCAATATGAAGACTCCGACAACTTGCACCACCACCTGCAATGATGAGAATCTCAACAGGCAGCTGGCAGGAGTCACCATAGCCCAGAGTGTAGTCCCACACTCCATCCAGGACATGCTCCTGCCCATGAAAACCCAGTTCTGGTCTGACTTAGTGCCTTGTAAAATTTTAGCAAGACCTTTCCATTTTTATGTATCATTCCCTTTGATGTTAAGGCCAACTTTCCCTTTCCTATTACCTGCTGGATATACCTGAACCCCCCACACCCACCTTCACAGGAGTCAGGTCTACAACCTCACCGCCCCCTCTTGGGAACACTGCCCCTGCCCCTCCCACCAAGTCAATGAATCCCATTGCTCCCCTACCTTGGGACCATGTCCCCTGTTCTTTTCAGTGCTACATAGCCCCTTCCCTCTCTGTGTCAGTACTATACTGGCTCCTGCCCCTTCTTGGGTCTGTTCACCCATTTCCTTCCCATGTCTTCAGACTGTGCACCCCTCCTCCCCTGCCTTGGGAACTCCATCCATACTCTCCTTCCCCCTCACACCCCATTTTGCTTGCACAACTTGAGACTCCAAGCTCCCCAACCCACAGGCTCAGGACCCTCCTGGCTCAGGCTTAGGTCTAAGTGCTTTCCACCCTTTTGATTCCTCAACTCCCAAGGCCTGGGACTTTTCTCCCTTCCCTGGAGATCAGGACTCAGTTGCAAGGCTGCACCAAAAGAGCTAGTTACCTGTCGTTCACATACCCCAAAATTAGAATACCCATTGACCAAATGTTCAAAGCGCCATCTAATTTGATGGCATAATTGTAAATACAAGATGCATGAATTGTCCTGTGGACTGCAAATTAATAAAACAAAACAATGAGTTCAATCTTATTGACCTGTCAACACTGTCACCAACATTTTAACAAGAATGGTTTGGCAAAATCAAGCTTACTGAGTGGCATTTCTCCCTTGACTTATTCTCAGCACCCAGTAAGCCGAAGAACTTTCTGTGTGCAAACCAATATTCAATTGGTCATTGCCAACAAAGTGCTTTATTAGCCAAATTGCAATGGTGAGTGATCATGTGTGTGTCCTGGATATTGCAGTAAAACAAAAGCAAAATACTGATGATCCTGAAAATCTGAAATCAAAAACAGGAAATGCTCTAAATACGCACTAGGCCTGGCAGTGTCTTGGAGAGAGAAACCAAGTTAAACTTTCAGGCTTTCATTGGCACACCAGTCTTGGTATATTCCTTGTGCTTTAATGACCTGAGGAGAAAGGATTTTTGGTGAGGTTTGTCTCAAAGGTAAATTCGAGCCTAGTCAGTCAACCAGAGCCACAGCATATGACCATTTATCCTTGATCTTTAGAGATTTCATGATTGGAAATATTTCCCTCAACAATTCTATGTTGATGTCACCAGCAACGAACCGATGTAGGACATGAAGGTTAGAAAAAGATCTAAGCAACTGAGAAGAAGGTGCAGTGAAGTATTGACAAATAGTTTTAATACTTGTGGGGTAAAGGGTTAATTATACATTTACTCTAAGAATAGTTACTGAGTAAGATGTTAGGAGCTGCATCAAAGTCGTGTGAGAACACATGGAGCTGGACCCCAAACCTATACGGTTCCAGAACATGTCCTCTTTTACCATCCCTACTATAACATGCCTGTTGCATGCACATACAGGGTTGTAGACCTGGTCATGCTTCAGTATCTTAAGCCAACTTTGCAAACAGATGGTGGGAGTTGAGAGAACAGAATTATAGCCTGTGATATACTAACAGTCTTAAAAATAAATAAATTCACACACTTCTGCTAAACAGCAAGTAGCCAAATGTTCTGACACAAAGGTTAAGAACACTAATTCTGTTCTCTTTATGTAAAGCTGATAACTTTGATGAGGAGATTTGGGAAGTAAAGAAATACTAGTGTTATTTTGCAGAATGGTAGATGGACAACAGTTCCAGGATTCTGCCTGTGAGGCCAGTATCTATCAGTATTCGTTAACAATACATTTTTTTTTGTCCTGCAGTAGCCATGAGGCATCTTTCTTCAGTAAATATGCGGCATTGTAGCAATATGCAAACTGCTGTTATATCAAGGTGCAGTAAAACAGTTCACATCAGAAAAAGCATTTCAAGCCCTTGACTATCTGTGAGTAACATCACAGGAAGTCCGCAAGCATAAAACAAATTTGACAAGAGTTCACAATCAAAATACCGTTTGAGTGTTTTTGCTCCATTTTGAAACAATACTGTGCACCTGACATCATAATTATTAGCAATATATTTGTTGAAAAGCACAATGCTATAATTCAGGGTAAATGGATTGGAAGATTTTACAGGCTCTTTAGGAGTTTTACAGGGTCACATTCTGTCATTTACCAGTTTTAATGCATTTCACCAAGCAATCCCACTGATAGTTGTTGAGAAAGTAGGACTGACCACAGCGATAAAGGATTGGGATTAAGCAGCTGATATATTCAGATAACACAATACTGTTAGCTGAAATAGGAGGAATCTCTTCAAACAAGAGGCAAAATTATTTTAAAGCTGTAAACCGGTTTGAGGATTAAACAAAGAAATAAAGCATATGGTAAGTAATTGTAAAATATGCATAGACATCAAAACAGAAAGTCAATAAATTCACACATTGTGGCAGTATGATTAATCAGGTATTATCTGTAGCAAGGACATAGTTGAAGCAATCAGATTTGCAAACTTTGCCATTATTAATCTCTACTGATTCACAGAAGGACAATGCTTTCCAATCAATTTAAACAATAATCACTCAATTTGTGTGTCATACCTAATTCAGTTTGTGTTGAGAGGTATGACATTGATGTATAAATAGATTACAGGATGTGTAGAAACTACAGATATGGTAATTGTGACCTTAATTTTACCATTAATAGGTTAATTGTGGTACAGTGTTAGAGGCCCTGCTACTGAATCAGGAAGATACGAGGTTGAAGTCCTATCTACTCTGGAGATGTACCATTACATGTCTGAACAGGAGGAATTAAAAATAATTTAAATAAATGCTTTCATTCCTTTACAAAAACACACATCCTCTCTTCCACAGGTATGGGATGGCAATGCCCTTTTCACATTGCTAGTCTTCACCCAGCCTTCTGTAATGTGGGGCAAAAGTCACCATCAGTTTATGGACATACCCTCGACTTAAAACCCTCTGAAGGCAGTAGTGGAAATTACATTGGGTTAAATTCATCTAACTTCTGGGACGCCAGAAACCACGGGCTGAAACTGAACCAGGAAAAAGGCTGGTTGGGACAGACTGGGTAATATGCAAGCCTAGGGGCAGATGCGTCTGGAACAGGGGTTAGCTTGAAGAAACTAAAGGAAGACCCCTATTCATGCCCCAGCTTAAACAACGGAGGAAACAAACAACTTCAACAACTTCAGACCCTCTGGAGCCTGCAGAGGCACAAAGCCATACAATTTTCCAGCCAGTGCTCAGGCACAGAAATACTGAACATTCCACACCATTGTGCTACATGTTCCACCTATGGCTGTAAAGACATTCACAACACTATTCAAACCTGAACCAATACCCATCCAAGGGAAAACAAGGTGTAGAGCTGGATGAACACAGCAGGCCATTCTGAAGAAGGGTCTAGGCCCGAAACGTCAGCCTTCCTGCTCCTCTGATGCTGCTTGGCCTGCTGTGTTCATCCAGCTCTACACCTTGTTATCTCAGATTCTCCAGCATCTGCAGTTCCTACTATCTCTGAAACAATTTTAACCCCATCCAAGGGAAATACTGGACATTCCAAAACCATCGAAACCATTCGCCTCAATCAAAATACCATTCACACCCACTCCAGGGATCAGGAAGCTCATTCAGCCCCGAGAGGAGGAACAATAGCTCGACAGATTTGGCGGGAAATAAGGGGGGCCTGCAGTTGGTTACAACTGGAGACCCTGAGCCCAGCACAGCAAAGAGAGAGAGTGAGGAAAAGAGTGATACTAGCACTGTGATCCAAGCAACGCGCCCTGACTCCAACACGGTGTGTGCACTCTGATTGCTCCATGAGGAGAGTTTGAGAGTCTGAGTAAGAAGCAGGCCCCACTCATGAAGGGAAGCAGCCCTCACAACCACTGAACACTAGCAACTAACCATGAACCTCCACTCGACGTCCAGGGGCAACCGAACGCATCCAGAGACACAAGACATCGAATGGGGCAACACTAGCAACATCCTCCACCATCCAAACAACAAACCGCTAGCAAGGACCACCAGAAAAGAAAGAAAACCCAAGGTACTCACCTGTCTGGTCCCACATGTCTAACCACATCATCAGACACCACTAGACTGGCTGTAACCGGTACTCACGGCCCTTCGCAGAGTCCCAGCTACGGCAAGAGACTACGGACAAGAGCCAGTCAAAATCGCGTTTTCACCCCGGGGTGAATTTACTTGTTGTTCAATAAAATCAGAGCTTCCTTTGCCTCTGAAGCATTTGCCTCCTGTGTTTTCTACCACACCACATTCCACTACATAAGCCCAGTGTCAGAACCAGGGAGCTGGTGAACAGTAAACCAGGCAGCACTCCCTACACTTCTCAGCCATGATCAGTTGTTTCTGGCTTGTAACGTATTAGAATTCAACCCTTAATATGAAAAGGTAAATTACATTACTGATTACACAGCAACATTGTCTGGTTCTACAATAGAAAGTGATCTTAAAGAGGAAAAGGGCAACATATGAGGCATTAGTTCCACATTTGTACTACAGTCTGGCTGGGAACAGTTTGTTTGAAGACCTGCAGAAGAAAGGCTGTCTCTTCGACCTCTCCATCAGACAGTAGACAATGTAATGGTAATCTAAAAGAGAGGGAGAAAATAACTTTTAAAATGGGGAGCAAAATACTATGAACACAATCAAAGCCCTTCAGGTCAAAACTGCTCCCTATTCCCTGGGTTCATTTATAACACATGTTGTTTTTAAAGCTTTCATTTCTTCTGTGTTTACTAAAGACAGCAGATTCTGACTTGTTTTTTTTTTGCAGAGGTGTCACAGCAATGATAGAAAGCCATGTGTCGACAATGATAGACTCTCAGCTTCTTTTCTAAAAACTCAATTTTAATCATAGCAGGAGTGCAATTCAAGTTTCACTGGAGAGGTCAACAAAATCTTCTGCTGTTCTTTTTCAGCTCATTTGAACTTTGCCTTTTTTTGGATATAATTTTCTCTTTTAGTTTTGGCTGTGCTTAACATTTACTTACAAAATATAAAAAAAAACAAAATATTGTGGATGATGGACACATGAAACTTTAATCCTGGTTCAGCTGGAAAATCATGACTTTAAAATAGGCAAGATTATGAGGTGACAGCCTCCCAATAACTTGAGTTATTGTGTGCATACTATGTCTGGTGCACTGCTGGGAAAGGGGAAAGTTATAGGAACTGTTGTATTCCAAACAAGCCACTAAACACTGGAACAAGTCCCAAAAATATCTGGTGCTTTATTGGGGTGGATATGGACTACGGTGGGTTGACGGCCAGGTTTATTTTATTTATTTTTTATTTTTTTTACATTTTTAAATGTGCTTTGCTTTCACTGTATTATTTTGGTATTTCTTCACATTTTGTTACCTCCTTGATGGCAAAAATGTGTCAAGAATGACTCTAATAGCATCCATGGCAGCTATTTAGGTACGTGATCATCAAAATTCAAACGTTCTTGCTGAATATACCATAAGGACTATAAGTTTGCAGTTTATGTAACTGAGGATAAGAATATAGATTTCACATTATTTTAAAGGCTGCAAATCATTTAATTGCCTCTTCTAGGTGGAACAAAGACAGTGCATGTGTAAAGTGGCCAGGGAAATGCTGACCAGATACTTTTATCACTACAGAGAGAACAGGATTTAACAAATGTTACATTCAAATGAAATTCAGCATCTGTAGTATTTGCCCACTGTATTAATTTGAAATGGGCTCTGCTGGGAATGAATCTCAAAGAGACATTTTTAATTCTAATCTAATTTGATTAATTCATGGCATGTGGGTGTCTCTGGCTAGACCAGCATTTATTGCCCATCCTTAATTACCCAGAGGGAGCAGTTAAGAGCCAGCCACAATGCTATGGGTCTGGAGTCATGTTTAGGACATTAGTGAAGCAGATGGATTTTTTGTACAATCAACAATGGATTCACAGTCATCATTAGTCTCCTAATTCCTTCTTTTTATTGAGTTCAAATTCCACGATCCTCCACATCAGGATTCAAACCTGGGTTGCCAGAACATTATCTCAGTCTCTGGGCTAATAGTCCAGCAATAATACTGCTAGACTATTGCCTCCCCACAGCAATGGTGGCTCTGAGAAGGGCTTTTACCTTCAGATTTTTACATTTTTTTTTCATTTCTTGGCTGTGTGTTTTTTTCATTAACGTTTCCTCTGTGGAGGTTTCTTCACTTTCTTTACCACGTTCCCCCAGCTTTCTTTCATTAGCAATTTTGAAGCTTTCTTCACCTTCCTCCTGATGCTGAAGCTGATCAGCGATTGAAACTTTACCACACTGGCCTGCTACCACCCAAAACTTTCATTATCACAGCCAGGGACCTACTCTTGTGAAAGCCACAAGCTTATTGCTGAATCTCAGGTCAGATGAAAGCTACAGATGCCAAGAGTCAATGGCATAATCTGCGCATGTATAAGTGGCAGCCAATTTTGTGTTGCCATCTTAGCATGCATGCTGTACTTTAAAGCAGGACAAGAACAGAACCTACTCAAGGGCAATTTGAGATGAGCGCAAGTTAGCTGAGGGGAACTGGGAAAATACATTAAAAGGCATGACTGCACATCAGTAATGGATAGTCTTTAAATAACGATTACATGACTTACAGCACATATACTTTTCTTCAAGGTGCGAAAATTCAAAAGGTCAATCTATTGAGGCGAACAAAGAAAGTTCAGAATTGCACAAGATTAAAAGAAAAAGATTATAACGTGACCAGAAATAGTAATACATTGGAGGATTGGGTGCTTTTTAACAGGTGGCCTAGCAAAGGAGGACCAAGACACTGATAACAAAAGGGGGAATAGGATATGAATGCAATCTAGTTAAAAAAAACATTAAAAACAAACTGTAAAACTTCTGTAGGAATGTAATAAAGAAAGGTTTGGTTAAGGCAAATGTGAGTCCATTACAGGCAGAGTCAGGAGAATTTATCACTGAACAAAAAAACCAAAGAACTGCAGATGCTGAAAATCAGCAAAAAAAATGGAAATTGCTGGAAAAATGCGGCAGGTCTGGCAGCATTTGTAGCGACAAAGCAAAGTTAAGGATGTGAAGAAGAGTCATTGGATCGACAACATTAACTCCGCTGTCTCCACAGATGCTACCAGACCTGCTGAGTTTTTCCAGCAATCTTTGTTTTTGTTTCAGGAGAATTTCTAATGGGGAATAACAGCAGAGAAGCTAAATGTTTAATTGTGTTTGCTTTCATTGAGAATGATGCGAAAAAACATTCTAGAATTAGATATCCATGTCACCAGGGAGAATGAGGAGTTGAAGGAAATTAGTATTAGTGAAAAGATTCTACTGGAGAAACTAATGGGGTTGAAAGTTAATAAGTCCCTGGGCTCTGATTTTCTACATCCTCGAGTGTTGAAGGATGTGACTATGGAGGTAGTCGGTGATCATCTTACAAAACTGTGTTGATTCTGGAAGGATTCCTGTGGATTGGAAGATAGTAAATATCATCCTAATCTTAAGAATGGGGCAAGAGAGAAAACAAGGAATGATCGATCTGGCAGCCTTACATCAATAGTAAGTGACATGCTTGATGCCATTATAAAGGTTGCAATAAATAGAAATCTGGTTGATAATGATCTAATTGAGCATGGTTAGCATTGATTTGTGAATGGGAAATCAGGTTTGACAAACCTGCACGATCTTACGAGGCTGTTACTAACATAATTGATAAAGGAGGTTGTCATATACTTGCATTTTCAGAATGTTTTTGGATTCAGAACAATTGGCTAAGAGGCAGTTAACAAAGAGTAGGAATTGAGCAGGCCATGCTCGCATTGTCAGGCTGTAACTGGTGGAGTACTGCAAGGATCAGTACTTTAAAGTAGTGATTGATAGATTTCTGGTTAGCAAAGACACAGAGGGTTCAGGGGACAGTGTTGATAAAAGGCATTGAAATGCTTGAGCAGCGATAATCATATTAAATGGCAGATCCAGCTCAAAGGACTGAATAGCCAACTCTTGTTCCTACGTTCCTAATCCATACCAACAAACTGCTCTGAAAACTCTACTCACATTTTTATAGAACATAGAACAGTACAGCACAGTACAGGCCCTTTGGCCCATGATGTTGTGCCGAACTTTTACCCGAAACCGAAGGTCTATCTAACCTCCACCGCTACGTTATACTATCATCCATATGCATATCTAACAGCCGCTTAAATGCCCCTAATGAGGCTGACTCCACTACCCTCTCCGGCAATGCATTTCACGCCCCTACCACTCTCTGAGTAAAGAACCGACCTCTGACGTCTCCCCGATATCTACCTCCTTTCACTTTAAAACTATGTCCCTGTGTAAAAGCTACCTCCACCCTGGGAAAAAGTCTCTGGCTGTCTACTCTATCTATACCTCTGATCATTTTGTACAACTCCATCAAGTCACCTCTCATCCTTCGTCATTCTAAACAGAAAAGCCCTAGCTCTCTCAACCTTTCCTCGTAAGACCTTCCCTCCATTCCAGGCAACATCCTGGTAAATCTCCTCTGCAACTTTTCCAACGCTTCCACATCTTTCCTGTAATGAGGTGACCAGAACTGGACACAATGCTCCAGATGTGGCCGAACCAGGCTTTTGTATAGCTGGAACATAA
This sequence comes from Rhincodon typus, assembly GCF_021869965.1. Classification (NCBI taxonomy): domain Eukaryota; kingdom Metazoa; phylum Chordata; class Chondrichthyes; order Orectolobiformes; family Rhincodontidae; genus Rhincodon; species Rhincodon typus. The sequence goes on along the minus strand of NC_063355.1, from coordinate 21,473,841 downwards.
CTTCATGGCTCTTGAACTCAATCCCTCTATTAATGAAAGCTAACACACCATACGCCTTCTTAACAACTCTATCCACCTGGGTGGCAGCTTTCAGGGAACTGTGAACATGAACCCCAAGATCCCTCTGCTCCTCCACACTGCCAAGAATCTTTCCGTTAACCCTGTATTTTGCTTTCAAGTTTGTCCTTCCAAAATGAATCACCTCACACTTTTCAGGGTTAAACTCCATCTGCCACTTCTCAGCCCAGCTCTGCAGTCTATCAATGTCCCTTTGTAACCTAGAACAGCCCTCCGCACTGTCTACAACGTGACCCACCTTCGTATCATCCGCGAACTTGCTAATCCACCCTTCCACTCCTTCATCCAAATCATTTACAAAAATCACAAATAGAAGAGGACCCAGAACAGATCCTTGTGGTACACCACTCGTAACTGAGCACCATGTTGAATATTTTCTGTTCACTACCACCCTTTGTCTTCTAAGGGTCAGCCAATTCTGAATTCAATCTGCCACATTTCCCCCTATCCCATGCCTCCTTACCTTCTGCATGAGCCTACCATGGGGAACTTTATCAAACGCCTTACTTAAATCCATGTATACCTTATCCACTGCTCCACCTTCATCCATGTGTTTGGTTACCTCTTCAAAGAATTCAATAAGGTTTGTGAAGCATGATCTACCCCTCACAAATCCATGCTGACTATCAGGAATCAAACTGTGCCTTTCCAAGTGATCATAAATCCTGTCTCTCAGAGCCCTTTCCAATAATTTGCCCACCACTGACGTAAGACTAACTGGTCTGTAATTTCCAGGGTTATCCCTGTTCCCTTTTTTGAACAAGGGAATGATGTTTGCCTCTTTCCAATCTTCCGGCACTATACCCGTGGACAGTGAGGACGAAAAGATCATCGCCAAAGGCCCTGTGATCTCGTTCCTCGCTTCCCATAGAATCCTTGGATAAATCCCATCAGGCCTGGGGGACTTATCTATCTTCAACTTCTTCAGAATTCCTAGCACATCTTCTTTACTAACATTAACCTCCTCTAGCCTACCTGCCTGTTTCACAACCTCCTCCTCTACAACTGGTCCCTCTCAGTTGTGAATACTGAAGAAAAGTATTCACTAAGGACCTCTCCTATCTCTTTAGGCTCTGTGCACAAATTCCCTTTACAATCCTTGATCGGCCCTACCCTTTCTCTGGTCATTCTCTTGTTCTGCACATATGTGTAAAAAGCTTTGGAGTTTTCCTTGATCCTATCTGCCAAGGTTTTCTCATGCCCCCTTATAGCTCTCCTAAACCCTTTCTTCAGCTCCTTCTTGGCTAACTTGTATCCCTCTAGAGCCTTTTCCATTTGTCTTTTCCTAAACCTTACATAAGCCTCCTTCTTCCTCTTAACCAGTCGTTCGACCTCTCTCGAGAACCATGGCTCCCTCACTCGACCGCATTTTCTCTGCCTGCTAGGGACAAACATAACAGTATGCATTCCTTAAACAATCTCCACATTTCTGTGGTGCTCTTCCTTGACAGCATCTGTTCCCAATTTATGTTACCCAGTTCTTGCCTAACTGAATTGTAATTACCCTTCCCCAATTATAAACTTTACCCTGCCGTACGTACCTATCCTTATCCATGACTATCGTGAAAGAAACAGAGGTATGATCACTACCGCCAAAATGCTTTTCTACCAACAGGTCTAACACTTGGCCCGGTTCGTTGCCAAGCACCAAATCCAAAGTGGCCTCTCCTCGTGTTGGTCTACCTACATACTGTGTCAGGAATCCTTCCTGAACGCACTGGACAAAATCCGCTCCATCTAAACTATTACAACTAAAATGTTTCCAATCAATATTTGGAAAGTTGAAGTCACCCATGACTACAACCCTGTGACTTCTGCACCTTTCCAGTATCTGCCTCCCAATCCGCTCCTCTACTTCTCTGCAACTATTAGGGGGTCTGTAAAAAACCCCCAACAAAGTGACTGCACCTTTCTTGTTCCTGACCTCAATCCAAACTGACTCTGTAGACATATCATTCTCGAACGGCCTTTCAGTAGCTGCTATACTCGCCCTGACTAGCGATGCCACTCCCCCCACCTCTTTTTCCACCCTCCCTATTTCTTTTAAAGCATCTAAATCCTGGAACTTCCAACATCCATTCCTCTCCCTGAGTTACCCAAGTTTCTGTAATAGCCACAATATCGTAGTTCCAATTACCGACCCATGCTCTAAGTTCATCAGTTGTATAGTGATAAATTACACTACAAGAGCTGAGACAATTTACAAAGTTATAAAATAGTCAGCAACATTCCAGACAAAATAACTCATTACAATCTAGAAGAAAGATCAATTCATACTACCAGCCAATGTTAACATCCTTTAAAAACCTCCAGGATTCAAATTCAAACCTACATCAGAAATTAATTAGTACTTTGTCAGGCCACACCTTATCTGTGTACCAAGCCTCGTTGAAATCTATACCTATAATAACCTCATTTCCAATGCTAGTTCACGCATTTAGAATTAGATTTCAGAGTTTATATTCCGTTCATGCTTATATTTGGTTTTACATATCATACAGTATGCTGGCAAGACATGCATAGCAGGAGACCTCCTCAATTATTGCAAGAACATATTAAACTGATCACCTTACAGATTAATTTTATGGGAATGCTTTGATTATTCATTGAACCATTCAAAGCTTGAAAAGATTTATTGTAATTTTATCCCCATTTTGTTTCTGTGTAAAGAATAATGTTGTTAATAATCACAACCCTATACCCACTCTCCCAGCCCATATCAAACAGAATGCTTTTTTTCCTTGACTTAGTATTAAGCAAACATTCTTAAACATTTCCATACTAAATAACAGGTCTTCTAAATGCTTGATGGTAATTTAATTTCACAATTTTGTAAGAGCATATTTGTATTAAGTGATAAGCAGCCCTTAAACTGAGCTTCTTCGGACCGCGTCCATTAAATAGTCAATTATTCCAGTTATAACTAACCTCCACAAACCTAATCATAAACTCATCATAGAGCTAGTAGTTTAATAGTTTTGATTGTTTTTCATGTTAGTTACTGGTTTTGTTTCATCAATCTAAGGACCAGTTGCTGCACAGGATAATCACATCTGTAAACTGACCCAGCACAAATTCAACCTGTAAATCAACTATTCTCTGAAAGAATATCAAGAATTTACCAAGACCAAACATCATTTGCCAGGCTAATTCCACGCAATTTTCCCGCATTAACTAACATATATTGTGGATAACATTCATGAAAGTATTATTCTGCTGCAGAAGTTAACTATCAATTGGATGTAAGCTCTTTTCAGTCTGGGAGTGGGTTTACGAAGGTGGGGGTGGGTGAGGGTGTGTGTGCAGTATACCAAGTAATCACCATGAATCCATGGTGTGATGCGGCAGAACATAAGTATGAAAATCCAAATCTCGCACTTCCCCAGCTACCCATCTAAGCCAAAAGGTTTAGCTGAAAATTCATAACTCAGCACAGTTCACACATATCCAGCTGAAATGGTACTGCGGCCAATCTCCTCACATGCTGTCATTTCCCATCCCAGCAAATCGCACACTGCAGATCTCATGTTAAGTTCCTTTGGTTCCTATTCAAACTCACATAAAGGCTTGCCCTTGGTTTCCCCATTGCAATTTGCAACCTCATTGGCTTTCCACTGTGTAATTCAGGTGCCAGGTAAACTCTATATGCTATGTATCTTCAATGAGCACCACTAGTTCCAGCAAATATTGTGTTAATAAAGAAAATTTAGAAAGAAATGATAGATTGGTTTATGTTTAAAACCTTTGGATCATTTAATTATACTACATTGAATTCCCTCATTTTTTTTTCAACTGTGCTGATGCCCTGTGCTATGGGTGTTGCCAATTTACCCAAACTACCTTGTAAAAGGAATGTTATTCCAGAATATTCCTTGAACATCAGTATGCTCAACATGATTCTGATACAGAATGTTTAAAAAAAAAGCTGCAGCAAGTACAGGTTACTCATTAGTAGAGTGATTCTCTTGTTCCATGAACTAGATTTATTGCCTCACTAGATTAAACAATTTCAGTTAAGCATTCTAGAAAATATGTTTCCTTTAACAGTGTTCCTCATGTATATGTTCCTCATCCATGAGCTAAGGCATTATTTAATACTTCTCAGCTTATAGCTATATGATTTTAATAACTTGCACAATAAAAAGGAAGTAGAATTAGTGAATAAAACAAGTGTACAGTTAAATGTTATAACCAGTGACTTCACGTACCTACTGTAAATATATGTTCCACCTAACTGGCTTCCCTACTGCAACAGCAGGCAATTATAGAATAAGCAGTCATTGTGACAAAAGAAGAGTCTGACAGACTTTTAGCTACTGAAAGATAAATTGATGATTTAGCATATGCATCAATTCAAATGTAAACCTTCAGGACCTAAGCTGGGAAGCAAACTGCCTTAAATGTTGTTGTGTATTTTTAGAGCTGTCAGATACCAGAGTCTTTATGAGCTACGGCCGCAGCTAAAAGATAACATAGTTTTGCAAGGTCCTTCAGCCAAACTGAAACTTTACGTAGTATTGTAGAGAAACCACAGCAAAGAAACAGGCCTTTCAGCCCGACAGGTCTATGCTAGCGTTTGCTCGCACTTTCTTCCTTCATCTCACCCTGAGGGCGTATCCTTCAGTTCTTTTGTGTTCACATCGACCTTTGTGGTAAAGGAACGATCCCATTCACATTGTAACTCACCAACTGCACTTGTTAGGGAGCTCTGCATCCTAAGCTTCATCTTAAAAATAATGTGAACAGACCTCCCCAGTTTGGTTTCACATTCCTCTGTCTGGATTTTGGGTGCTTCAAATTCCCTTTATGTAAAACCCCAGTGATGTAAGGAATTGTACAACCTAAAAAGACAAGAGCTGACAAACGCAGATACAAAAACCAAACGGTATTGTTGCAATCAGCCTTGGAGAGGTTAACGTAGGGTACCGCTATTCAAATTAGAAAGAAAGCAATTCTTATCTCCCTTGAACAAAAAGCTAATGCTGATATGCCACAGACAGACAATCTTCAAGATCATCACCCGATATAGTAAGTTAATTTTATACATAAAGCTAAAGAAAATTGAACCTTTTTAATAAGGGTTTAATTTTTTTTAAACAAATTGCTCTGAACACGATCTACCTGATAGCAGAAAGGTAACTATGGAGATTTGACAAATGAGAACAGCATCACTTTCCAGCGACTGAGTCTCTAAAATGAATATTCTGATCGGGACACGATTGAGGGACCTGAGCACAGATCCCTGTAGAATTTCCTCCCTCCCGCCCAGAAGTGAAAGATGACACAGTAAACTGTCCTGCTGGACCTCCGTAAGCAGATCTGGTGGAGCAGATTCATAGTACAGAAATCAAGCCATCGTTTTGGAGATTGGCTAATTAATCTGAATCACATTAACAGAGATTGATATGGATTCAGAAAATGCTTCCGACCTCATCCCTAACAGAGGAAGTCATTAGTTAGGCACCTGTCGTGTTTGGAGTTCCAATCATTTTTTCATTCCAATTCTTTTTTTTAGAAGGTATTCTTAGAATGCTTTCTCCAAGCTGCCTGGTCAGATGGAATATAAAACTCTTAATTAGCTCAATGTCGGCAAAGTTTGAGTAAAATGGGGTAATATACCAATGACAGAAGCAGCACGATATGCCCTTGAAAACAAACGAGGGAACAATGCTCCATGCTCGGAAAAGGATTAAAACGAATTGGTGGAGTAAATGGGACTTTTTCAAGCAGCTGCTTTAGGAGCCACACCCTTGCTGTTCCTCTAACAGCTCTTGCTGAGAAAACAAAAGTTTTCAGGAGCTTACTATCCATTTTTTGGATCTCAGTTTATCCTCTTTGCTGAGCTATGTAGTGTTTCTGGGAAGAATTGACCGTTCTACTTTCAAGACAACTGATATTCTGTTAAAGTGCAAAGTTTACCATATGTCAGCAACAAACTGCACAGTTGTAACTCTGAGATTAAAAAAAAAAGTATGCTTTAAACACAATGTGGTTTTATGAACAGATATACATCGTGAATGTGAGCAGCTCAGTTTAGGAACCATGTGGAGAGAGGAACAAAGTTGCCATTTCAGGTTAAATAGAAGAACTGTGGATAAAACAAAGCCTGAAGAACTGCAGATGCTGGCAATCTGAAAGAAAAACAGAAATTGCTGGAAAACCTCAGGAGGTCAGGCAGCATCTGTGGAGAGAAAGCGGTGTTAACGTTTCAGGTCCAGTGACCCTTCTTCAGAACTGATTGTAACTAGGAAAAGGTTGGGATATATTCTGATGATGAGGGGGGAAGAGTTAACAAAGGTGGAGATGGAGTTCAGAGAAAGAGAACAACAGTTGGACAGTCAAAGGAATGGATCGAGGTCAGCCTGGGAGAATCAATAGCTGCTAATGGAGGTGGAGTAAGACATGGGAGAAAATGCTCAGGCCTTAAAATTATTGAACTTGATATGTGTCCTGAAGGCTGCAGGGTTCCCAAGTGTAAAATGAGGTGCTGCTGCAGCAAGTCTGAGACAGAGATGTCGCCCAGGGAACATGTATGTTGAAGTGACAGGCAACTGGAAACTCAGGGTGACTTTTGTAGATAGAACATACATATATTGCAACACTGGCTACACTTCAAAAGTTTTCCAAAGGCTGTAAAGTGATTTGGGCTATTGCATGAGGTCACAATTTAATGCAAATCTTTCTTTGTCTTATTAGCTATATTCTGTAATGTTGGTCCTCAGCAACATTTTCCCTTTGTTTCAATAATTCCGTTTCCTAAATTAGTAACTTCTGGGAAATGTATTTTCTTTTTTTATTTGGCTAAAAGGTTAAAATTACACATAGCTAATAATTTATCTCTCAGGGTCGTACCCACAGATAATACAAGGCACTGTAATGTAAACAGAACATAATGTAAACTTAATGATGACAGAGCATTGCTTACCCTAAGTCAAAAGTGGATAAACCTTTCTGTTTGTACAGATCGGAGAGTCCTAGGTTCAGCCCTTAGCATGTGCCAAATTGATCTTGAGGCAACAGTAGGGCTTCTAGTCATTAGCTTTGCTGTGATGTTCATCACAGAAAAAAATTTGTACTGATACTCAATGTTGGAACTCATAGCTAAATAGTGGTAGCATGGTCATGGGCTATAGCAACATTGCTGGCATTAGGAAGTAACAATAGCAGTTAGGTTTGCCTAGGTAGTTTCCATTTTAAACATAAATGTCAGAATTTACACTGAAGATTTATGCCAATATCTGCTTTTTAATATGTTACCAGTAAATGGTCCATTACAATATTCATGGAAAAATAATGAAATATATGTTGTTGGTATGCCTGGTGAAAATTGATTGGTAAGAAACTTCAAAAATTTATGCTGAAGCACATCTAACAGCCCAGACCTTGCAACAGTTGCATTGCAAACAGTTGTATGGCTTAACACAGTCTATGGCTTAAAAAGAAGGGCATGATATTTTCATACATGGACATAGTGCAAGGAGCATTCCTCTTTATGAATGTGGTAAGGCACCAATCATATTATACCTCAAGGCTCACGTCCATGGAGCTGTTGGAATGATGAGAGTAACAGGCAATGGAAGATGTTTGAGCAGCCCTCACTGGGAAGGCCTAGGGTGATGATTGATCAGGAGCCAGTTGTGACCAATGAAAGAGTTGGAGTTGAAGTAGAGGTGATTTAAGTGGTGCAAATGGTGCTGAGCATCCAGTGGAGAGAAGTCAGAGTTAACGTTTCCAGTCAAGTGACCCTCGGAATTGCTGAGCTTTTCCAGCAATTTCTGTTTTTGTTTCTGATTTATGGCATCCACAGCTCTTTCTGCTTTTATTTGCTGAGCATCCAGTGTTTGGGTAAGACTCAGCATGTGGCTTAGAGAAAAACCAGTCCTGCAGTGAGATTCTCAGAGTGGTGTTAGCTTCCTTATTTGCTTATATAGAAGACCTGGCACCCGTTGGTTTGGACTTTATCAAAATGAATAGTATGCACTTGTAGCTGATAATGGACTTACACCTCTTGTACACCTTACTGGTGGGTTTGGTGTCTGTATTACACCTAAAGCATAAGTTGTGCGTGAAAAAAAAAACTGAGGCCTTAATGTTTATAAAGGCAATTTAACATTTATCATAGAAATTACAAAAATTGTTTGCAAAAATGTGACAATGATAAATTTTGGACAGGAGTTCATGCATAATTTTTTAATAATATAGAGAAAATGGATACATACTAAGTAAACACATTACCTCTAATAGTGAAAGATTTGTGATTCATTTGTTGTATCTGGACAGTTAACATACTGCAGTGGCTTCCATTCCCTGTTCTCATGTGCTGCAGTCTGTGTTTGACATTATTATGCTATCCATACACTGCAGATAACTTATAATAAGCCATTTCTCATTTCTTCACTGAGAGAGAGAACTCTTCCAACATGACACATTCTCATGGTCTGATGACAATTTTCTATCTAACCTCTCAGGAGAATCCCTACAACAAAGCCTGGACTTAAATAGTTAGCAACCAACAGCTGCTGAATTTCAATTTGTAGTAATGGATCACTTTGTTCATTGAAACTGATGGAAAGCGGCAATATATCGGCGAGACACTGAGATAACTAACGGAGCACCATTACTTTCTGGGGAATCAGCCAGCCAGCAGGGATTTTGGAGGAATCATTAAAAAAAGTATTTTATTCTGCTTTCATAAAATTAGGCAGAGATTTGGAGGACACTTTCTCCCCGACGGTAGAGCAAAAAAGAACCTTTGGTCGCAAAAGTACCAATTAGGCTGTTATTTTTCTCCACAAATGGGAGGATTCAGAACTGTAACCTTGAGCTACTTATGACTCCCCACTAATGCACCCCTCCCACCCACTCTCAGACAACTGCTCTTCGAATCTAGGTGAATGTGTCCTTTTTAAATCCTTATATTTACTGGCCTGATCTGATTGAATTCTGTTGGCCTTGAGGTTATAAACATTTGTAGATATCAAAGATGCTTAAGATGTGGGATAAGAGCTTCTAACAAGTTTACTCTTTTCTTGGGTGTGAGAAGCATTTGTTAACACACCAAAGTCTACTTTACTTGACAGCTGACTCCAAGAGCTCCTAACACACACACACACACACACACGCACGCGCACGTGCACACACACACACACGCACACACACAAACGCACACACCCCCTCTATATATTTTAAATCAACTTGTTCAGAGATGTTATAACTGCCACTGCATCACATGACCTGCCCACCCTCCCACAAACACCCCCAACAAACATATATGCACCATAGCCAAGCTAGTTAATTATTTCATGTGATTCATTCACAGTCACTAATAAACCCAATGGGGAGTTCAGGAAAAATATCTTTATGCAGAAAGTGGTTAGCATGAGAACTACAAGGATAAGCTGAGAGGGTTCATGTTGAACATAAAAACTAGCATAAGGGAGGGGATCCTCTTGTGGTGCAGTGGTAGTGTCCTATCCCTGGGCCTGGAGACCTGGGTTCAAGTCCTACCTGCTCCAGAGCTGTGTAATAACATCTCTAAACAGGTTGATTAGAAGTATAGATTAACTTAAAAAAAAAGCACAAGCTTTTTGAACTTGTTTCCAAGCTATTAATTCTCAATAAAAGTGGAAAATTCAATTGATCAGAACACTTGGGTTTGTCAGTGCTAGCAATATTGAGATAAACTAACATGAATATGCATATTGATGGGAACACAGATTTAAGTTTTATATGTGGCCCTCCAGATGTGACACAGATGCAGAAATTGGCCACTCGTGCCCTACAGTTCTCTAAATGAAAGATATTTTCCCAGCATGTCTTTTTGTTCTCACAATATTGACCAATTAGTCTGCTTTGCTCAATGTGGAAAACTGAAATCAACCAAGTGAAAGCTCATCACTAGAGATTTTATTCAATGTTGCAAAACCCTCAGTTAGCATGATCAAAACTCAAGCATCTGTAATAGGAACAATTTAGAATACAAGGATGGTAGTTAGGGACTACCAAGTCCATCTTTCAACATTTCTCCCAGAGACGAGAGGAGAACTAATAGCTAAAAGATAGACATCTGGGAGGCACTACCTTTTTTATACTTGTGTTGTTATGTAAGCATGCAGAGGTGACATAAGAGCAGATTGCACCCACATTTAATTGTAATGAATAAAAGGAAAATACTCTAGATGCTGGAAATCTAAAACAAACAGACAGAGTACTAAACTAAGACAACAAGGTGCAGAGCTGGATGAACACAGCAGGCCAAGCAACATCATCTGCTCCTATGATGCTGCTTGGCCT
>NC_063355.1:21417709-21458470 GCF_021869965.1 Rhincodon typus | reverse complement strand
GAGACTCAGCTCCACTTACCCACCCGCTCACCATAACCCTTAATTCCTTTACTGTTCAAAAATTTACCTAGCCTTGCCTTAAAAACATTCAGTGAGGTAGCTTCAACCGTTTCACAGGGCAGGGAATTCCACAGATTCACAACCCTTTGGGTGAAGAAGTTCCTCCTGACCTCAGTCCTACATCTGCTTCCCTTTATTTTGAGGCGATGCCTTCTAGTCCTAGTTTCATCTGCTAGTGGAAACAACCTCTCTGCCTCCACCTTATCTATTCCCTTCATAATCTTATATGTTTCTATAAGATCTCCCCTCATTCTTCTGAATTCCAATGAGTATAATCCCAGTCTACTCAGTCTCTCCTCATAATCCAACCCTCTCAACTCTGGAATCAACCGAGTGAATCTCCTCTGCACCCCCTCCAGTGTTAGTATATCTCTTCTCAAGTAAGGAGACCAAAACTGCACACAGAACTCCAGGTGTGGCCTCACCAGGACCCTATACAGCTGCAGCATAGCCTCCCTGTTTTTAAACTCCATCCCTCTAGCAATGACAGACAAAATTCCATTTGCCTTTTTAATTACCTGCTGCACCTGCAATCTCACCTTCAGCGATTCATGCACAAGGACACCCAAGTCCCTTTGCACAGCAGCGTGCTGCAATTTTTTACCATTTAAAACATAGTCCATTTTGCTGTTATTCCTACCAAAATGGATGACCTCACACTTATCAACATTGTACTCCATCTGCCAGACCGTTGCCCACGCACTTAGACTATGTATATCCCTCTGCAGACCTTCAGTGTCTTCTGCACACTTTGCTATACCACTCACCTTAGTGTCATCTGCAAATTTTGACACACCACTCTTAGTCCCCAACTCCAAATCATCTATGTAAATTGTAAACAATTGCGGTCCCAACACTGATCCCTGAGGCACACCACTAGCCACTGATTGCCAACCAGAAAAACACCCATTTACCCCATCTCTTTGCTTTCTACTGGTCAACCAATCCTCTATCCATGCCAATACATTACCTGTAATACCGTGCAACTTTATCTTATGTAGCAGCCTTTGGTGACCTTGTCAAATGCCTTCTGGAAATCCAGATACACCACATCCACAGGTTCCCCACTGTCCACCATGCAAGTAATGTCCTCAAAGAATTCCACCAAATTAGTTAAACATGACCTACCCTTCATGAACCCATGCTGGGTGTTCCCAATGGGACAATTTATATCCAGATGTCTTGCTATTTCTTCCTTAATGATAGATTCAAGCATTTTGCCCACTACCGAAGTTAAGATAACTGTCCTATAGTTACCTGCTTTTTGTCTACTTCCTTTTTTAAACAGTGGCATCACATTGGCTGTTTTCCAATCTGCGGGAACCACCCCCGAGTCCAGTGAATTTTGGTAAATAATTACTAGTGCATTTGCTATTTCCCCCATCACATCTTTTAGTACCCTGGGATGCATTTCATCAGGGCCAGGAGACTTGTCTACCTTTAGCCCCATTAGCTTGCCCAGCACTGCCTCCTTAGTGATAATGATAGTTTCTAGGTCCTCACCTGCTATAACCTTCTTGCCACTAATTTTCGGCATGTTATTTGTGTCTTCCACAGTGAAGACCGACACGAAATAACTGTTTAATGTCTCGGCTATTTCCTCATTCCCAGTTATTAAATTGGCCTTCTCATCCTCTAAAGGACCAATGTTTACCTTCGCCACTCTTTTACGATTTACATATTTATAGAAACTTTTGCTGCCTGTTTGTATATTCTGAGCTAGTTTACTCTCATAATCTATCTTACTTTTCTTTATAACATTTTTTGTGGCTTTCTGTTGGCCTTTAAAGATTTCCCAGTCTACTAGTTTCCCACTACTCTTTGCTTTTTTGTATTTTTTTTTTTCAATCTGATACTTTCCTTTATTTCCTTAGACATCCATGGCTGGCTCTCTCTTTTCCTACAGTTCTTCCTTATCACTGGAATATACTTCTGCTGAGCACTGTGAAAAATTGTTTTGAAAGTCCTCCACTGTTCCTCAATTGACCCACCATAGAGTTTTTGCTCCTATTCTACCTTAGCTAACTCCTCCCTCATTTCTTCATAGTCTCCTTTGTTTAAGCACAGGACATAGGTACTGGATTTAACCTTCTCACGCTCCATCTGTATTTTAAATTCGACCATACTGTGATCACTCCTTCAGAGAGGATCCCTAACTGTGAGATCATTAATTATTCCTGTCTCATTACACAGGACTAGATCTAGGATAGCTTGCTCCCTCGTAGGTTCCATTACATATTGTTCAAGGAAATTATCACAAATGCATTCTATGAACCCCTCCTCAAGGCTGCTATGACCGACCTGGTTTGACCAATCGATCTGTAGATTAAAATCCCCCATGATAATTGCTGTACCATTTTTACATGCATTCGCTACTTCTATGTTTATTGCCCGCCCCACCACGATGTCAATATTTGGTGGCCTATAGACCACACCTATCAGTGACTTCTTCTCCCTGCTATTCCTAATTTCCACCCAAATAGATTCAACGTTTTGTTCAGTAGAACCTATATCATCTCTCACTACCACCCTGATATCATCCTTAAAAATCAGAGCAACATCACCTCCCTTACCTTCCGGTCTGTCCTTCCGAACAGTTTGATACCCCTGGATATTTAACTCCCAGTCATGACCATCCTGTAACCATGTCTCTGTAATGGCCACTAAATCATACCCATTTGCCATGATTTGCACCGTCAACTCATCCACATTGTTTCGAATGCTCCGAGCATTCAGATAATTTGCCCTTATGCCAGTTTTATTTATGCCAGGTATTTATCCACTCACTTCAGATAGTTGCAACAAGGTTTAAGTAAAAGCTGATCTCTTCCCTGTTGGATAACTTTCCCCTAAGCTCAGACAAACTTATGCTTTAAAAGGAGCTAGTTTAATCAGACTTTTTTGAGTTAACCAAAAGCTTATAAATTACTACTTCTGAGAACAATTCAACATATTGAAACACAGATTAGAAATGAGGTGAGTGCAAAAAGGTTAAAAGTAGTAAAAAAGACAGATGCCCATTTACAGTCTCTGAGTTATTCACAAAACACGGATGGTTCAATACTTGAGTTGTTGCAGTAGAACTCGCCAGTAGCATTGACTTGGGAGTTCAATAGTCAGTTTCATGAACCTTAGTTTTTCAGATTGGTTGAGATTCTATAGTTTGGATTCCTTCTGTCTGTGATTGAGTTCCAGCATTCAAGGTGTGAGAGTCTTCTTTTGTCATCATACTTCCTTTTGTCTGGCTGTTAGCTAGGTGCCTTCTAGAGGTCAGAGTACGAGAACATCTTTACCTGCAACACAGGGATGACTAGGCAATAAATCTTGAACTGTGACCTTCACAGCACATGAAGGCTCAAACCCAAACTGGTAGTAAACATGTTAACTTTCAGTCCCACTCGCGTTCTCCAGTAGAATTGAAACTGACTTTTTAAACTCGGTCCTTTTGTATTCTTCAAAAGGGAAAAGAGCATAATGTGTCTTGCAGTTTTGGACATAACCTGCAGGAAGTGACTTATTGTTGAGCAGGAGTTCTCAGCCCCTTGTTATCTTTGTAGCCACATGAGATTACTGTCGAGCCTGTTGGAAATTCCTTTTTTTTATTATTCATTCACAGGATATGGGTGTTGCTGTCCAAACCAGCATTTAATGCCCATCCCTAATTGCCCAGGGAGCAGTTCAGAGTCACCCACATTGCTGTGGCTTTGGAGTCACATGTAGGCCAGACCAGGTAGGATGGCAGTTTCCTTCCATAAAGGGCATTAGTGAACCAGGTGGGTTTTTCCAACATTCGGCAATGATTCACAGTCATCATTAGACTCGTGATTCCAGATTTTTATTGAATTCGAATTCCACATCTGCCGTGGCAGGGTTTGAACCCGGGTCCTCGGAGTATTACCCAGGTCTCTGGATTAACAGTCCAATGATAATGCCACTAGGCCTTGCCTTCTTTGACATCTTTTGGCATTATATCCCTTCAGTCCCACATAGAATTTTCACCAGACAGCCACTGAATTTGCACCTGCCATTATGTTGCCCCTGTAAAGTCTTTATTTAAAAAAAAACACATTTTAAAATTAAGGGCCAAATATGTCTGCAGTATTTTAGGGTCCAATCCATTGTTGCAACAATACACACTAAAATTTTGATTTCCTTCAAAATTCTTGATTCACTTTCTTCATGCTTTCCCGTGTCCCTTTTCTGTCTTACTTTCTCACTTCTTCTTTCCCACTCATTAATGAAATTTAATGTTGATGTTGCAAGAAAAGCTGTGTATGTTGATGGTTGTATCAATTAAAAAGAAAGGTCCAGGTGAGGGGCATTAACTTAGCTCGAACATTTCTTATTTTAAAAGATTCAGTGCTTTTGCTACTAAGCAGATCATTTTGTTAACTGCACCCTTTTTATTGGTGCAGAAGTGTAACGCTGAAGAAAAGAATGACATTATCTTGCAGACGTTCATTATCTTGCAGGCCACCAGCGGCAGCAGCCACCAATGGTATAACTTGGGGTCTGCTGCAAGTCAGATTTATTAATGAGATAAGCACATCCCTAAGGTCTGAATGTTACCTGAGTTTGGTAACATTTTAATACGCTTTGCAATTTATATTCCCTGGCTTAGATTTGCTTGCAGCAGAAGCTTTAAATATATATATGATATATAAAATGATAATGAGCTTGTTTGAGAGGGCTGTGGGCAAAATAAATTGTTTTGGGCAATGTCTTTGCAGAATGCACTCTATTAATGCTTGCTGTCATTACCAACAAAGCAATGTTTCTGATCAATGCCATACCTGTGCTTTAAACAAGACTAATTTGGTTTCTGCATGAATTATGGAAAAGAGATGTGGAATAGATAAGCAGACATTTGGCTTTAATAATAAAAAAAGTGCATACTTCATTGGGGATAGGATTTTATGAAACTTTCTAGGATGCTACAAATGTCATGACGCTTGCTAATGGTGTGCATTATCTCATCTAACTTCATTGCTTTTCCATGTGTGTTTCTGATGAATAACTTCACATAGTTCTGTTAAATAAAGGACCTGCTTCTCCAAATACATCAGAAAAAGTCGCAGGTCCTGATTTACGTGGTGTCTTGGAGATTCTGCAGTCCTTCCAAAATGGCAGGTAGGACCCAGACTCACAAATCTTGCCCCATTTCTGACATCCCTTTTTTGCTGGTAGATATATGCGTCACACAAGGGAAATCAGAACTCACCAGGGTCAGTTGAACTCAGTGTTGATGTCGGAGGAAAGGTCATTGATGGAACATTTGAAGATGGTTGAGCCTAAGACACTATGGAATTCTGGAAGCATTATCCTTGACTAAAATGATTGAATCAACCACAGCTGGTTTCCTTTCTGCGAGGCATGTCTCCAACCAGTGGGCAGTTTTCCCCTGATTCCCATTGACTTAAATTTTACCAGGGGTCCTGATGTCACACTTAGTCAAAAGCTGCCTTCATGTGAAGGGTAGTAGCCCTTATCTCAAAATCTGAATTCAGCTCTTTTGTCACAGTTAAATATGGATTATCATGATGTCAGGAACAAAGTAGCTCTGGCAGAACCTAAACTGCACCATAGTGAGCAAAGTATTGCTGACAAAAAACGCTTGATCACACTGTCCGGTGGGATTTCCTTCCAGTAAAATGCCACTGCCAGTATGATACCCCCTGAACACCTCCCTATGTGTTAGACTAGGTTCTTGATGAGACAGATATCTTAAAGTTTATGCACAACTAACTATGTGAATGTTTGTGTATCATGCCTCCTAGATGTATAGTTGCTGTATAAAAATACATCTTCACTACTGGAGTTCTCTCCTTGTGTGATGTGCGGTTGATGATGTATAACTCAAATGTGTTACCTGTTACCTAAGATCCTGAACTCCGATGCTATGTCCTGGTTCAATAACGGTCTGCATGCTTATTGATCATGCAAATGTACCATTTTCTTCCTTCTTTCCAACATTGCATTGTGTACATGGTTCAGGTGATGAGAATATGTGCAGGAAGGACTATGTGGATCCATCTTCCAAACCTGAGACCTGCTTGTGAGGGTGAAATATTGCCTTGAGGAATAGCACGTAGATTTAACATGATAATCTGAAAATCTTAGCAAGAAGCCTGTATTTAATGATTATGGACATTACTATGTGGATGCTGTGTTCTGTGAGATCATTAAATTGAGTATTATGAGGAGAAGAGATAATGTGTTGAATACTCTGCTTCCTGCACATGTCTTAGAAACATGCATTAGTGTAGCGCAGACCGGGGGGGACATAATTTGTCAAGGAACACTGAATTACTGAATATAGTGGTCACTATGTCAATAGCACTAGTGATGTTGTTGAAATTGCCACACCAAAAGAATATGGTCATGCCTTTAGATGGGGAAAATATCAGTTGCAATCTTGCACCATGGCTCAGAAAGTAAGAAATCTCCTAACAATATCTGAGTGGTGCCACTGTTTGATGAACAGCCACTTTTCAAAGCCCAAACTTCCTCACCAGCATTCCAGTTTGAATATCAGAACACTCTGGAAGTTCTTCAGCCTCAGCATCAGTGTGAGTATCTGCGCTAACTTGCTTAACTTTGGATCTGCTTCCTGAGGCACAACTAACAAAGACATGCCAAACACTTCTTTTGAATTATCCTTATTCTCAAATAGAGTTTCAGCTACCCTAATGTCTGCTTGTGGTATTACTGTGACCTCTGGTGAAGGAATTTGTCTAGCCTTTGCTGTGGTCACAACACACGATGGAAAAATATCTGAATAAAAATCGAAAGAACTGCAGATGCTGTAAATCAGAAGCAAAAATAGAAATTGCTGGAAAAGCTCAGCAGGTCTGGCAGCATCCGTAGAATGAAATTTCTCCCCAAAGATGCTGCCAGACCAGCTGAGCTTGTCCGGCAATTTCTATTTTTATTTCTGAAAAATATCTGAACTTGTTTCTGCAAGTTTTCCATCTCTTTAACCCCAACTGGACTGTCTGTGATAATAAGTGAAACTATGACTTTCACTCCTATCTAATCACTCTCCAAAGTAAATCAACGCCACAGGTAATTTCTTATTTATCCTGTTCACCAATAGTCTAGTCAAGGAGTCACACTCCAATTGAATTCTTTATAATGGAACTGGCGTAAAGTCTCTATTTATTCCATTTACTAGCATTTGGCTTTCATTGAACTCTCTGGAGGAAAACTAAATCCTTCTTCAGCAAGAGAGTTTGAGTAGTCCCTGTATCCTTAATACAGTTATGGGCTTGAATGTTTCCTTTCAGGAAAAATTGTCATCTTCTCTTTGGATGAAAACCCTTCATATCTGTCATCCACCATACGTACTTCTGCTGCATACACAGTAGTGTCTACCTCCAATATCTAGTTGTAGTTAAAACTACAATCTGATCATGGCCTTTTCCTTCTGACATTCCTTTTCGGACTCATTCTTACAAGCTCCAATTAGTCCAGGCGTCTCCTTCATAATTTCCAGCATTCAGAATGAATGCACCCTACCTTCTTACAATGGAAACATCTGAGCTTCCAATTTGCACCTCAATATTTTTGCTTCTGATCTGAGAAGGACATTACCAGCTATGTGTCCTTTACCTTGGCTCCTTGCCTTCCTTTCACTCTTCAAATTAATATCCCTTTTGCTTTTATGCTGATGATGGAAAAGACATTTAGTTTTATGAATTGGTTCATAATTGTCAGCCATTATTTCTGCCCGTCTAGCAGTTACAACCCCTGAGTTGTCAATATGCATTCTTACTACAGAAAGTAATGAGCTTATAAATTCCTCAAGGAGAATAACGTCTCTAAGATCTTCAAATGACATAGCTCAGTCGAGATGACTGTATAAGTACCAGATCAGTTCATATTGTGCATCTGCCAAAACATTATCTTTATGCAGAAACAAAGTATAAGGTTTCTGAAGGTACAACTGATCTGGAGCATGATGCTTCCATACTACTGCCAGAAATTTGTCAGTGCTCATTGCCTGTGTAGTGTCCAGTGCCTTTCACCATTCCTTCCTATTGCAGGAGCAAATTGTAATGGCTAAAGACTAACACTTGTAATGCTGTGGAGCCAGGTGGAAGCCAAGATGGATCAGTCACTTGGCACTGCTGGCTGAAGTCTTTTGCGCTGACATGCTGGTCTCCTCCATCATTGAAGGTGATGATATTTGTGGAGCCTCCTCCACTATTTAAATGGTCTCGTGTCTTCATGACAGGATGTGGCACGACTGCAGAGCTTAGATCTGGTCCCTTGATTGTGGTACCACGTTGCTCAATCTATTGCATACTGGTTTCACTTAGTCCTGTGATATGGTTTCACCAGACTGACAGCTAATTTTCCGATGTGCCACTTCTCAGATTCTGTGTTCACTGAACCATATTAACTTTTCTGTACAATTATGGTGCCATACTGAGAAACATAGAAATATGGAGCATGAGTAGGCTATTTGGCCTTTCCAGCCTGCTCTGCTATTCAAAAGGATATGGCTGGTTCTCTGTCTTCAATACCATATTCCCACTTTCTCCCTGGATCCCTTGATACCTTTAAAATCTGGAAATATATCTGTCTGTTTCTTGAATGTATTCAGTGACTTGGCCTCCACATCCTTCTCTGGTAGAGAATTCACAAGTTCACTGCCCTCTGAGTGACGAAAGCATTCCTCATTTCATTTTGAAATGGTCTACCTCATATCCTGCGTCCTCTGGTTTTAGACTGCCCAACCAGGGATTACATCCTCCCTGCATCTATACTGTCCAGCCCTGTTAGAATTTTGTACATTTCAAACAGATCCACTCCCTTCTAAACTCAATACAATTTTGAACTCAAATTTACCTTAATGAAGATTCATGAAAGTAGGTAGAACTAAATATAAAATTAGTTTGTAACTTGGAGTTGCACCCAAAGAGATTACCTACAAATTGAATTCCATCTTCAAAACCCCCTGCTTGTCCTGTGTTCAATAGAAATATTGTTTCTGTTACCTTGACGCACCAAATCTTGTCAGTTGAATAATGTTTGACACCTTGGTGTTTTCAAACTGCAACTGGTGATCAAGGT
This sequence comes from Rhincodon typus, assembly GCF_021869965.1. Taxonomy (NCBI): domain Eukaryota; kingdom Metazoa; phylum Chordata; class Chondrichthyes; order Orectolobiformes; family Rhincodontidae; genus Rhincodon; species Rhincodon typus. Next base: position 21,449,332 of record NC_063355.1, on the reverse strand, counting down.
GGGAATAATCAGTTGTCAGAAAATTAACATTTAATGCTTTCAATGGTGCATTTGTAAGAAAGCCTGACAAATCTATTCATTTCTCACATACAGCCGACAAAAGAAGAAGTAAGTCACACTGCACATCTCCTGGAATTGCAGAGCTCATAGATTTTTTTTAAGGATATTGTATTTGTCAAGAATGGCACCTGAGGTGTAATTTGGCTGTCTCTCTTTTATAGTCATAATATACGTAAAATGTACGAAGTGTAAGTACAAATAATCATAGAATCATACAGCAGAAATGGAGACCATTTGGCTGAAGATTTCGAATGAGCAATCCAATTAATCACATTAGACACGCTAAACTTTCCTTTTCAAATATTTATTCATTTCCCTTTTGAAAATGTTTATTGTATCTCCTTTCACAATCTATTCAACCAGTATATTACAGCTCACAACAAACAGCAGTGTAAAAAGATCTGTTCATGAATTCATAAAGAAATATTATTCCATAATTTTGGGCATTTCATGGGGAAGTAATCTATGCTTGGGTAGTGAGTGAAAATTGGAGCCAGGAAACCCCTTATAACATGTAAAATCACAGTGTTATGTATGTTTAATAACACATCCTTTTCACTCGTGATGTTGGTCATTACTTACTGGCAGTTCATTGCACACTGGCTTCTGAGTCTCGGGGTTCAAGTTCCATACCCGGCCTTGAGTAGCAAAGTTAAGACTAACATTGCAATACAGTATTGAAGGAGTACTGCACTGCTGGAGATACTTTTGTTTGAAATGTTAAACTGTTCTTAAAGTTGGACGTGAAAGACCATGTTGCATTATTTTGGAAAAGAGCAGGTGAATTATCCCTGGTGTCCCGGCCAATTTTTATACTTTAGTCAACATCAGAAAAACACATCATCTGGCCACAATTTGTTGGAATTTGTTTGCATGTTCCAAAGATCATTATAAAGATCTTTTGCATGTCTGGTAGACTTGAAAAGCATTGTATAAATGCAAGTCTTCATTTTGTTCTTTGTTTATTTTTAACAAGTCATAGTTCAGGCTCACCATGATGTTATTCATACTCCTATGCTTGCATCTTAATGAATTTTGGGCTCACCATGACATTGAATTGTTTTCCCATCACCTCCATCTCCACGCTCACTTCTTTGTGCAGAACTCTACCCCCCTGCAACCCACTCCCGGTCCACTGATCCCTTCACCCACCTCCAGCATTCATCCTCCATATGGACCCCTTCCCCGGCCTCTTACCTGCCCTCGATCTCTTCATTGAGAACTGCCGACGTGACATCAGCTATCCCAATTCCTCTGCTTCTCTCACCCACTGTAACTATTCCCTTCTGAAATTGCCACACTTTGTGCTCTCAGGTCCAACCCTAACTTTGTTATCAAACCCGCCAACAAAGGTGGTGCTGTTGTAGTCTGGTGCACTGATCTTTACTCTGCGGAGGCTCAACGCCAGCTCTTGCACACTTCTTCCTACTGCCATCACGTCATGACCCTACATTCGAACATCAAGCCAATATTGCAAGGATTATAACAAACCTCATTACCTCTGGAGACCTTCCCCCGCCACTGCCTCCAACCTTGTAATCTCCCAACCCCGGATAGCCCGCTTCCACCTCCTTCCCAAAATCCACAAACCAGACTGCCCCAGTAGGCCCAGCATATCAGCCTATTCCTACCCCTCTGAGCTCAGTTCCTCCTACCTTGACTCCATCCTCTCTCCACTTGTCCAGACCCTGCCCACCGATATCTGTGATTCCTCTGATGCCCTCCATCATATTGACAATTTCCAGTTCCCTGGCCCTAACTGTCTCCTGTTCACAATGTACAGTTGCTCTGTACCTCAGTTCCCCACCAGGACGGTCTGTGAGCTCTTGGCTTCCTCGACAAAGGCCTAAACACTCTCTACCCACCACTGCTCTCCTTCACCTGGCTGAACTTGTTCTCGCAATGAACAATTTCTCCTTTAACTCATCTCACTTCTGCCAAGTCAAAGGAGTGGCTATGGGCACCTGCATGGGTCCTAGTTATGCCTGCCCCTTTATGGGGTGTGTGGAACGATCCTTGTTCCAGTCCTACACTGACCCCCTTACCACTGTCTTTTCTCAGTGCATTGACGACTGCTTCAGTGCTGCTTCATGGTCCCACCAGGACCTTGAAAAATTTGTTCATTTTGCCTCCAATTTCCACCCCTCTATAGCTTTCACATTGTCCATTTTTAACACATTCCTTCCTTTCCTTTACCTCTCCGTCTCTATTTCAGGGAATAGACGGTCTGCTGTCATCCACTACAAAGTCACTGATTCCCATAGCTACCATCACTGCAGCTCTTCACACCCCATGTCCTGCAAGGACTCCATCCAATTCCTTCACCTACACTGTATCTGTCCACTCTGGCGTGATCGCGTCCCCCTTGTCATCACTTTTCATCCCACCAGCCTCCACAATCAAAGGATCATTCTCCGCCATTTCAGACAGTTCCAGCAGAACGCCACCACCAAACACATCTTCCCCTCACTCCCACCATCTGCATTTCACAGGGATCATTCCCTCCAGGAAACCCTAGCCCATTCCATGACTATCAACACCACCAGCCCTCCCCACGGCGCCTTCCCGTGTAACCGTAGAAGGTGCAACACCTGCCCCTTCACCTCCTTCCTGCCCACCATCCAAGGGCCTAAACAGTCTTTCCAGGTGAAGCAGCATTTCACCTGTACCTCCTCCAATCTCATATATTGCATTCGCTGCCCCCACTGTGGTCGACTCTACATTGGAGAAACCAAACACAGACTGGGTGACCGCTTTGCAGAACACCTCTGATCTGTGTGCAAGCATGACCCCGCCCTTCCCATAGCTGGTCATTTTAGCACAGTGTTCTGCTCACATACCCACATCTCTGTCCTCAGCCTGCTGCAGTGTTCCAGTGAATCACAGCGAAAACTGGAGGAACAACGTCTCATCTTCAGACTAAGCACTTTACAGCCTTCTGGACTTAATGTTGAGTTCAACACCTTCAAATTGTGAACCAACTCCCATTTCTGTCTTTTCTTTGTGCTTTACTTGTTCCATTCTCTGTCACCATGTTCTCTCTTCCTTCCCCCCCCACCCCAGTGGGTCTGTCTGCTCTTTCAAATCCGGCAGTTAGACACAGCGTTGTTCTGCCATTCTCACATTCCAATCATTTAAGCCGAACTATCAACATTTTTACTCCACCAGCACTCTACACCAACCACCCTCACACCCCTTCCCCAACCATAGCATAAATGCTGCCCCCTCCACACTTCACTTCAGCCCTGATGAAGAGTTATCTAGACTTGAAACGTCAGCTTGCGCTCTCTCTATGGATGCTGTCTGACCCACTGTGATCTCCAGCATTTGTTGTTTTCAGTAATGATTCCAGCATCTGCACTAATTTGCTCCAATATAGTCTAGGCCACGTTCACTTTACTGAGATCCACGAGTTTGTCACATACAGATCGGACATGTGAAACACAGAGGATGGATCTTACGTTTTTTCAGCTGTGTTTGAATTTTGTTGAGGTTCATGGAGGGTTTCTCTCCACGAGGCCGAGCAGGTTTTCTCAAGCTTTGGTCCCAAGCTCTCCTCATGAACTACCGGCCTATGGCATCCCTCTCCCACCATGCTGGCTTGGTTCTACTATTCATTCCAGTTGAAGAACTTCCAGTGCCCAGTTAGCCTGAATAGTCTGATGTCCCTGAAGCTGGTGATGGATAAGCACCATCAGTCCATTGTTGCCTTGCACAATTTATGACATTTTCCCCATTTGTGGCAGATATAGGGCACTTGGTGCACCACTTTGCCGACAGGTACCTGGACAGGGTGGTGCACAGGAAAGACATCCATTTTCACCAGGACTGGCAGTGACCCACACCATCAGTGGCTGCCAGCCTGCTCCAGGTCATTGTTGTCTCAGCAGTTTGGAGGAATGTCCAGAAATCTAGGTGGAGCATCAATGGCCTTCTCTGTTTGGCCAGAGTCAGTATCACCTCCTCTCTCTGCTACCTCACACTCAGTCCATCTCTGCTGCTGCACCAACTTCCCACCATGGCCCAAGCTCTACTGCACTCATTATTACAAACAGCAACAGCCTTTCCTCACTCCCTGGCACCATCCAAACCCCCATCATACTAACCCTACATGCCCTTTGTGCTGCCTACTCACTTGCTTGGGAGATCCCCCCACTTTTCCGTCACCACCAATAGCTGTGCCATCCACTGGCACCTCACTCCCTCCCTCCCTTTCTCTCATTCAAAGAGAAAACAGCTCACAGTAGAGCAGAAAGAGGCAAAATGGGTGCTGGGGTGCCTGGCATTTGGCTCCTCACCACCTATAAGGCCCGGAGCCTGACCCTGACCACCTGATCTTGCTCCAAACCTCTTAACCAATACCGAAGCCTGACTTGACCTACTGGGGTGTGACTGCCTGACTGAAGGTTGTATTGACTTGATTGAGGATTGACAACAATGACAAGCTTTCTGGCTTTGTGTCTGTGCCAAACAGCAAGGCAATGAGCCTGGCAGCTATAGCTGGGGGTTCAAAATGCAAAAAAAATAACAAGAGAAGGCAAGGCAGGGATAGTGTGAGCATTCAGGTAGGTGCTATATGAGTGAGCATCAAGACAGCAAGTCAGCAGCCCTGACATACAGCCTGGTCCAATACAACAGCTGAGCTCCACGTTCCAATGCACAAAGTGTCCTTACAGCAGCATTTCAATGTGAGTTGCCAGTGCTCCCAAAGCCAGCTTTAATGTGCAGAAGTGTCCTGTAAATGGATCAGCACAGTGCCATGATGATCCTGAAAGACTGCCAGGTGTCCCACGCTAACATCCATGGATGTGGGGTGTGTATGGTCACTGCCAATGGAGGGTGCCCTGAGAAATTGCTGGATGTTCAAGATTCTGATTTGACTTGATTTGATTTGTTGTTGTCACAAATACCGAGATACAGTGAAAAGTGTTGTTTTGCGTGCTATACAGGAAGGTCATACCATACAAAGTGCATCAGGGTAGCAGAACAGAGTGCAGAATACAGTGTTACAGCCGCAGAGAAGGTGCAGAGAGAGAAAGCAACATTATCATTTGAGAGGTCCATTCAAAAGTTTGATAACAGCAGGGAAGAAGCTGTTCTTGAATCTTTTTGTACGTGTATTCAAACTTTTATATCTTCTGTCTGATGGAAGAGGGTGGAAGAGACTATAAGCAGGGTGGGAGGGGTGTTTGCTTATGTTGGTTGCTTTCCCAAGGCAGTGGGAATTACAAATGCAGTCAATGGATGGAAGGCTGTCTTCTGTGATGGCTAGGGCTGTGTTCATGACTCTCTATAGTTTCTTGTGGTCTTGGGAAGAGCAGTTACCACACAATGCTGTGATGCTTCCAGATGGAATGCTTTCTATGGATAATGGTAAGAATCTTTTGTGGACATGCTGAATTTCCTTAGCATCTTGATGAAGTTGCGCTTTCTTGGTCATCACATTGACGTGGGTGGTCCAGAACAGATTGTTGGTGATCATCACTCCCAGGAACTTGATGCTTTCGACTATCTCCACCTCAGCACCATTGATGCAGACAGGAGCGTGCCCTCCACTCTGCTTCCTGAAGTCAATGACCCAGCTCCTTCATTTTGCTGATGTTTGGAGTAGCAGGCAACAAGCATAGTCAGTAAGTAACTGCTCAGACTTTCACATTAAGAACTCTCAGTGTCTAGTTTCCTCATGGTTGGCAGTCAGATAGGAAGGCTACATATTAATTATAGAATGTGTACAGTCAATGGGACTGATAGCAAGCAATAATTGCCATTCTGTCACTGGCTAGTGAGAATCTCATCTCCATGCCCATTACTCTGCAAGTACTCGCTCTGAACATCAAGATAGGCTTCATTGAACATCTCACATGATTCCCCCAGGTTTCTTACAATAGCCTTCAATGTTCAGGCTCCTCTGAGATTCCATCCAAATTAATCTGACTGTATCCTGACCACTTTCCTTTTGATTATGTACAGGGTGAGATAATTGAAATATTAGTGTTACTGGCATATCAAGGATATAATGGGAACTTTGTTGATAACTAACCACATGTTGCCCAAAAACCTGGCAAAGAATAAATGACATTTTAGCCGTAAGATGCAGGAATGAACACTGTTCCATGTCATATTACAGCATTAGATTACATAATCAGCATTAGTTATTTTATGGGACTTCAGGTTTTTATTAAAAAGTATATACTAACCAATATCTCTTACCCTGCATTATATGAAAATAAATAGAAATTCTAGTGCATTACACAAACCTGAAAATGAACAAGGGACCTGGAACTACCCAAAGCAGCAATAACAGCGTCAGTGACAAATCTATAATCATTACTACCGTCAGTTTTATAAGGAGCAAAACAAGTCAGGTAGTAAGTTGAAAATCAATAGCACCTCCTTAAAGGTCATTTTTTTTCCCACATAAAGCATATTGGGCCTTGAGCAAATCATAAGCACTTTGTTGATTGTGCTGTGACTACTAATGTTTATGTTTGCAACAGCAGACTCAGATACCAATTCTGCTTATTTTTCCTGCTGTCTTTTATGCCTATATCTAGTGTTTGTTATGAGCTTTGGTTTGACCCTTGTCATATTTTTTGTTAGCTTGGCTGTCAGCAGGCTGAAGCATTTCTCTGCTCCCTCTGACTGTCACCAATTAGTTGTCTGTCTAAGCTTCAGCTGTCAGTTCACTCCCCTTCAACCGCTGTTGTTGGTTCAGCCACATCGAGTGCCATGATTTACCACCATCAGTTGAGAAGATGATTTTCTTTTCATTTACCTGGGAATGAAAGTGAGATGTGCGTTGCTGTGCATTTTTAGCAGCCAGTGACAATGCTGCCTCTCGGTTTTACAATTTTTTTGTTCCACTTTCCATTGTTCGTCATTCACTGTTGACCGTGGTGTTACTCGTTGACATCCGGTCACTTAGCTTTGAGCTTTTATTTGGTTCAGTGTAGGTGAGAATGTGAGATCATTTTCAAGATGCTGAATTGCAGTTTATTAAATAGATCTTTCCAATCTTCACTTTTGCTGTACTACTAGTTGGGTCCCAGTCTAGAACTTGAAGTTGGCAATTTAGGGGGATTGGGTCATGTGGTGAGTTAGGACAATTTTCATACAATCCATAAAACCAGGTCAAGTCCAGTCGGATAACCATTTGATAAATTTATCCTTGTTGTCTATGAGGAGACACGAGTGAAATAGATATAATACATACATTTTTAAATGACACTTAAATAGTCCATGACACAAAATTACCAACCATTTGGAAATTAAATTAAGGCAATTCAGAATTCTCAGTCAGAGGTCAGAAGGATGTTTGGAATGGGAGCTGGAAATGGCATACTGGAGTTGCAGGCACTACCCTTTGGTGATTTGATGAACACATTCAAAAAGTGCAGAAAGTAAAGTAGTCCTGTGGATTGCAATCCCCCAATCTTACCAAGGCAGGTTCATAATTAACAAGGATAGCTGAAAACTGGTGGCAAAGGCAAAGAACAATCTGATACTGTGGGTGTATTTGAATCGTGACGATGGGTATCTCACTCACCAATAGAAGTCCCGCTCCACCTTGATTGTGGAAAGTTTAATAGAATGCCTGTCAGCCACTTCAGTCAATACCTAGCTGGCTGCTAATTCTGACGATTTCTTCCTGAGTTCTGACAGCATTCAGGCATCCAACTGCTTTTGACTTCTCACTGATTCTGTCTAATTCTGCTGGCTTCCCAGCAGTACAGCTAACTACACCACTTCTAACATGGTGTCTACATTTCTCAGTGTCTGTCTGTTCCTCCTTGCCCCACACACTGTCTGTGACCTTTGAACTCCTCTTTAGTGACCCTTGCGTGCTTCACTGCCCTCAGTGACCTATTGAAATTCTTGTTAACAAGCCTCTCCCCTATTGCCAGGCAGATTTAAATGTTGCTACTTAGCAATGTTTGGACTATATGTTCCATAAATGTTACTAGCTGTTTGCTCAGTACAAATAAGAATGATCCACATAGAAGATTTCATCACATTAAGAAATGACTAACTCTTAAAAAGTCTGTTGCTTGGTTGCTTCCACAACCTATTGTTCTAAGAATCTATCCTAAAGACAGTCTATTAATTTGTCCTCAAGGCTACCTTTTCATTTGTTCAATGAAATTTTTATGAAAAGTAAAGAGTCATAGATCCATACAGCATAGAAACAGACCCTTCGGTCCAACCGGTCCATGCTGACCATAATCCCCAAGTTTTTTGAAGAAACTGGTTTAATCCTACTTGTTTGCCATATAAATACCAAAAATCCCATAAAATGTCTAATTCTGGAAAAGATCTTTGATCTATCAAACTTATGGAAGACGTTAGCTGAAAATATTAACAACATTTTTGAAAAATATCAAAACCAGCGTGGCTTCTTGGTATAATGGTCTAATTGTTCCCGCACGCGTCCTGAAGTATTGTATTCAATACTTGGTTCTGACATTGAGGATCTTTTAAATCCGGAGTCAAACAGTATTGTGTCAAGCCCATGTGAGCTGCATATAAATGTGTTTGTCTGCTGTTGTTCTGTAGATTTTCGCAGGGTTTTGAGAGTCATGGTGGGCTATCAGACAGCCACAAACAGTACACCATTCAAGGATTTCATTTCTTAAAGTCCTGTATGTATGATAAAAATGTATAAAGTACTGTCAGATCAACACCACTGAATGAAACGCTGAACTCAATCATACAAACCCGACAGCACGATCATCTCCAGGGACTGCTATCTCCTCAATGCTTCTCATTTAACCTTATGGTAACAATACAGTAACAATGTTGCTGAGAACCTGCGTGACTTTATTATTGCAATACGAGAGATCATATAATATTTTAATAGTTAGTGTTTTAACCCATTATTTTGGTTGTCTCAACTGTCTCCTACTAGTAGAAACTGCCAAGCTAGATTGGTTGTTGGCAGCTTCACTAAGATGATTGCCTAATTGGTTTTCTGGCCATAGTGTTGACATCCCCAAGTCTGGGGGAATATCAAAATCCAGCATTCAGCTTAAATTTTCACAAGGATATTGTGAGCCTGAAATGTGAGTGTCACCACCCCACTCACTATGCTTCTGACAAATACCACAATTCTTGATGTTTCGAGAGTTGCGTCTCATTAAGGCAATGCCGCCGAGAAATATGACCTTCATTATTTTGTTCCTCTTGAATTGCAGGTTTATAAGAAAGTGTCAAATGGGCCAAACTGTGTTAAAGCTCTCTCTGCACCCACCTGACAATACACGTTAGGTCCTGATCCCTGTTATATCCATGTGATCATTCATTTCCCACTTCACCCATCTGAAATTTTGGACACATGGATTTTTCCAAACAGGAAAAGGGGACAAAACTGTCCAAGTATTTTTTTCACCTAGGGCCTGTATTCAATGGATCAATAAATGTGGATCTGGGAAAGCACAGCAGGTCAGACAGCATCCGAGGAACAGAGAAGTCAGTGTTTCGGGCCAAAACTCTTCATCAGACCAGTCCCAAGTGTGGAACCAGAGGAAGATGCAGTGCTCCTCCAGACCCACCATTGAAGTAACGGAGATGACGTTCTGCCTCTAGCCCTTCCTCTCCTGGCTTCTGATTCCCCAAAGCTGAGTACTGTTCTTACCCCACCACTGCCTGAGGGTCTGATTGCTCTGCCCCCACCCTCGTTACAGTAACCGAAACACTCCTCTGCCAACAACCCCTGGTCTCCTCTCCATCAACCCAACAGCTAGTAAACTCTTTGGGCTCTATCCCCACCTATCATTTACCCCTGACCCCCTTCCCCCACCCTATCTTCTGCATATAAACCGACATTTTCCCAGCCACCATCAGTTCTGAGCAACGGTCACCAGACCCGAGACATTAACTCTGATTTCTCTTCACAGATGCTGCCAGACCTGCTGAGTTTTTCCAGCAACTTCTGTTTTTGTCCCTAATATACAGCATCTGCAGTTCTTTCGGTTTATTTCTTAGCAGGTAAACTCGTGCCGACCATACCCCCACCCACCCAAAATGTCTCCCCTCTTCACTTGGCTGAGGGTTACTGTTATTGATGCAATAGCCAGCCCAATGCCCAGTGACATTGTGCCAGGCAAACGGCTCACTTGTTGAAACAAGGCCCTATTTCGGGGTTCCTTGGGACATTCAGAGAGAAGGACTGTATCAGGTACCTGTGCTTCCATCCCACCTCACATCCTGCACCCAGAAATATGTTCAATAACATTCCTTGGCTATAGTTTCGTACATTTTCAAAGTACTTTCTGAATATCAAAGTATCAAGAGATAACACTCGTCCTCATTGACACCCAAGGACTAATGAAAATCTTCTGATCCCTGGTTCAATACCTGCCTAAAATGGTCTCAGTCTGCCTTGTAATTCATCCTTCAGGATCTCTGTCCTGGTAGGTACCCAGCAACTTCTGTTGCACTGTTGTGCGCACAGGTTTTGGTTATAGACCGGATAGAACTGCCCCTTGTGGGTGAATTGCATGTCAACATTTAGAGTCATTACTGATTGCCTAATTTTGGGCGTATCCAAAACTCTCCTGCCCATTGAGTGACTGGTTCATTCACCCCATGTTTGATCTACACTGGTTTCTGCTTAATTTATACCTTGATTTTAAAATTTCTCAGTCGAATTTTCTATTCCCTCCATGGCCTCATCTATCCTTATCTCTGAAATCTCCTGCAGCTTTGGGCTCCTGTGCAATATCTCAGCCTCCCCAACTCCAGCATCCCCAATTTAAATCTTAAATTCAAGATGGTGCCGCCACATGGCAATTCTTTGCAAACTCTCTACAGCAGATCTTATTGTTACGTGTCTTACAATCTTCCTGCTCTAAACCTCAATTTTAAGTCTGTTAAAGTTATTAACAATGTTCTCGTAAATGCCTCCCTCTTTGTGCACCTTCTCTGCAGCTGTAACATTGTATTCCTTGCTCCGTTCTATTACCCTTATGCATTTTGTACATTATGATCTGCCTGTACTGCACACAAAACAGAACATTTCACTGTACTTAGGTACATGTGACAATAATAAATCAAATCAAATCAAATTAAATTGCTGCACTAACAGTAGAGTCTTCACCTGTAAAGGGTCTAAGCTGTGGAAATCCCTCCAAAAATCTCTCTGCCTCTCCGTGTTATTTCCCTCATTTAAGGTGCACCTTAATACCTACCTCTTTTACCAAACATTTGTTCATCTGATGTCATATCTCCTAATGTCACTTGGTGTCAAATTCTGTTGGATATCACTCCAGTGAAGCTCTTTGAGACATTTTACCACCTTTTACGTATTGATGAAGCAGATTGTTTCTGTTGTCGATGTAAAATAGTTCATTGAAAGAAATATTAGAGAGCGTCACTACCTGAGACTGTGTCCCAGAACAAAGTCTTCACCTTTTGTACTGAGGGTGGACTCATAGATCAAAAAATAAAGTACAAAAGCCAAATGAAACATAACATGCGGTGAGATCAATATTTTAGAAAAAAAATTACCACTTGAATGATATGTGAACATTTTATAGAGGTACTAGGAAAAATAATATCAGATATTTTTAAACTTGTTTGAGTCATAGAATCCCCACAGTGTGGAAGCAGGCCATTTGGCCCGACAATTCCACACCGACCCTCCGAAGAGCAACCTACCCAGACCCATCCCCCTACCCTTACCCTGTAACCCTGCATTACCCATGGCTGACACACCTAATCTACACATGCCTGAACACTGTGGGTAATTTAGCAATGCCAATCCAACCATCTTGCACATCTTTGGACTGTGGGAGGAAACCGGAACACCCACTGGAAATCCAGGCAGACACAGGGAGAATGCAAACTCCATAGATACAGTCTCCCGAGGTGGGGAATCAAAGCAAGGTCCCTGGTGCTGTGAGGCAGCAGTGTTAACCACTGAGCCACTGTGCCACCAAGTCCTTTCATTAAAACGTGTCTTGCAGCTATATAGAGGATGTACCCAAAAGATCCTGTCAGATAGAACTATGTTCTTAATCTTTGATGAGCCAGTCTTCATAGATCCACATGAATCATTCCATTGCTTTATGTGACATGCAAAACCAATCATTTTTTTAATGCTGGCAATTAGAAATAACACCAAGTCAGCAGGATTTTTATTTGCCATAATGCACGTTTTCGTTTTTAGGACTTGTAACAGTTAAAGATAAGTAAAACCTATTAATCTACTAAGCCAAAATACTCATCCTTCATGATCCCAAACTCTGCCAAATTCTGATCCAAATAGACTTTCAATTCTGCATATCATCCACGGGTCTATTTGACCGAACATTCACTCTGCTATCACCATTTGCCTGAAGAAAATCTTGGATCTGCTGATTTCAGCTTATTTGCCATGAATTTTAAAAATGTTATTCTAATTTAAAAGAATATTGTGGATATGCTTTGTCTAACCATCTAACAATCATACACTTTAACAAATATATTTTAACAGAATTTTCATCCCTGGGCACTTAAATAGTAGTTTCTCTAACATGACATGAACAAATATATTGTAGATTATTTATCTTGCTCTTAGAAGAGGAGTACTATCAGAAAAAAAAAAAACAGGGGCATTTAAACTAGGAAGGTGAGGGTTAAAGGGTAATACAGGGTTACAAGAGAGTGGAGAAATTAACAGAAAACAACAGTATCACATACATTGTAATATATAAGGAGAAGGTTAGGTCTAAGGGTAAACTGAAGAAGAAGTTCTGAGAGAGAAAGAGATAAGCAATTAACACTTTGTAGCTCAGTAGATATTCTCCTATAGTAGTTCATGGAGGCATGCTCGGACCATGCCCCCCACGCCTCCCCACCTCACCTGATGTTTGACGTGACCCTCAAACTATATAAGCAATTGCCTGTCTCTTGAAGAGAGATGCTTGTGGTGCCCCATTGAGTCATTCAAGGACCAAGATTAATTACCTTACACAAGTGCTAGAACTGCAACAACAAAGATTCTTGTATTGGAAGAAATTCTGCTTACTGTGGACATCTAGTGATAGCAGGAACTATGCGGAAGGGAGCGCACGGCTGAGATACTGTGCTGAAGGTTCAGTGGAGATGGATTTAGAGGAAGGAGTTTCACTTTACTTCTAAGATTTCACAGAAAATACTAAATTGGAGCAATTTTAACCCCTAGGAATTGGTGTATTTGGATTAGATAAAAAGTAAAAAGTTTAAAAATCTCAAATTCAACAGAAGCGGATCGAGATGGGGGTAAGGGATCATTTTACTCACAGGAGGTGGATCAGTAGATAAAATTTTTTAAGGAGCAGATCTTCATTTGTGCAGCCTTTTTAATTTCTCCTATTTCAGCTACATCTCTGGGACCTTGAGAAAACTGGGAGGTAAAAGGAGGAGAGGAGAAAACCACACCCATTCAGGGAAGGGAATCTGTCACCCACACCTGGTCTGACCTACCTGTGACTTCAGAGTCACAGCAGTGTGGCTCAGTCTTAGCTGCTCTCTGGGCAATAAAAGATTAACTATCCAGCAATACCAAAATCCCATTAACCTTTTTTTTTGAAAAAGCGTTGAATTCACAATGTTCATAGATTTACTGTGCAGCTTATGGGCCAGGAGGAACAAGAATAGTTTCTCCTGGCTTAGCATTTTCCCTTGTTTCCTGCAGGGAATTAGAAGACAGTAACAATATTGGATTGTGCTGTTAAAGTTCATTGAGACTCTGTCAAAGGCAAACTCAACCAAGTTAAGTTGGGGAGGTGATGGCCCAGTGGTATTATTGCTGCGCTGTTAATCCAGAGACCCAGATAACGTTCTGGGGACCTGGGTTTGAATCCCATCACTGAATCCGGAATTAAGAATCTAATAATGACCATGAATCCATTGTCAATTGTTGGAAAAACCCATCTGGTTCACTAAAGTCCTTTAGGGAAGGAAATCTGCCATCCTTACCTGGTCTGGCCTACAGACCCACCACAATGTGGTTAACTCTGAACTGCCCTCTGGGCAATTATGGATGGGCAATAAATGCTGCCTGGCCAGCGATGCCCTCATCCCATGAAGGAGTAAAGGAAGTTGTTGCTAGACTGGATGACATCAAGGTGGCAAGTGAACTGTCCTGATCTTAACCCCTTCCTTGCATCATTCTTGCTGACTTTTTTTTTATTCATTCATTCACGGGAGGAGGGTTAACATGTTTCAACAACGGAGAATGTTTAACCAGCTCGTAAGGCGTATGATTTGTGCTCCAACAAAGCAGTTTGAAATTTCTGAACGTGGTAAGGGATTGCTACTTGGGACAGCATGACAGAGGAGCTCAGAGTTGGGAATCATTGGTCTGGACCAATATTGAGAATATCACGACTGAAATTGAGATGTGGGCTGTGAAATCTTAATAGGTGGTCAAGCCAGAAAGTCAAAAAGTACGAGAAAGAAAACAATCAGAATACAAAATGCAGATTTTAGGAGAATGCATTCATAGGCAGCTCTTGTATAAGAGAAGAGAAAGAGAAGGTCTGTGCCTGTAGACTTCTCTGCCACAGGAAACTGTTGAAGCCAAAACAATGAAGACTTTCAAGAAAAATATATATATAGTTCTTAGGTCCAAAGGGATCAAAAGATATGGGGAGAAAGCAGGAACAGGATAGTGCGTTAGACAATCAGCCATGACTGAATACTTTTTAAATGAAGGCTTTGTTATGAAGACATATTGCATAAAATAATATCCTTAAGATTATCAGCCAGCTCCATATATTCATCAGTTTTTAAGTGGATATTGTGGACTCTAAGATGGCTGCCAGACCTCAAGCTTGTCAAGTCTCCGGAAGTTTGCAAAGTGGTTTACAACAAGGGTCAGACCTAGATGACCCCGGGACTTTTACACTTGCTAATATCAAGGATTATTCTAAGAATAATAAAAACATTTTGCTGATATTGACATTGTCTGACATAGGATGAACAAAACTGAGACCTTCAATGTAAGAGAGAGTGAATCTAGCTCTTTAAGGAACACAAGATTTCGAACCGGGCAACGGGAGACCCCAGCTACTTGTTTGATACCTTTCGGCACCATGATTTGCTGTTTGAAAGCCAGTTGTCTGACAGTGGCTATCTTTACTCTCAATGAGAAAGGATGGGGTAAACAGTCACTCACAGTAACAGAATCAAGGAGAGGCTACTCTCCCTCTTCTCTTTTCTCTCTCTCTTGACTCACTTCCACTTCCTTCCCCATCCAATCTAGAAACATTACACTTTGAGTTCTTGGAGTTTTGACCTGTGTCCACTCCCCTGCAAGCAGCCAGAGAATTCTGCTGGAGAAGGCTTTGTATATCTGCAGCAATATCCCCTGAAGAGAAAGGAACATGTGAATGGTCTTATTTTTTGTGACTTAGTATTTGACAAACTCACACATAACTCCTCGTAATCTGTGATGGGTACGTGGATTTTGACTGCATGTTTTGCATTTGAGAATTTACATGAACTGTTACATACTCATGTCAGCTTCTGGACAATAAACCCGACATTTTTTTAATAATTTGCAGAAAACTTTTCTGGCTAATCCTTTACAACCAGCACATAAATGGCTAAGTAGGTGCACTGGATTGACAAGGCCACCCCTTAAACACACTTGTTACAATCAAATGAGGAGGGGACAAAACAGGGAAAACATTCCATCCTTCCTCAACAGGTCATAACAGTCTTTAACAGTGAAGTATTTGACACCATTATGGAAGGATGGGAGGCCATTAGAAATCTATCAACTTTCGTTCAGCGACTTCATTCAGTGGCTCACTAATGACAGCCATCTCCTGATGAACCATGGGGTGAGCAGAGACAGTAGCAGCATGGTATTTACATGCAGAAACTGGCAACTGGATGATTGGTGGCTTTCCAAAGTAAGGGCGACATGAGAGGGAGGACAATCCAGCTCAGAGTAAGCCACACCTCTCAATATTGATCCAAGCACCACCACCATCTTGCTTAACATCAGATAGAACTGAGAAGGCAAATCCCTGAGGCTGGCGTTATTTTGCTACAGTGGCTGCAGACTTTATACCAGTTAAAAGAGAAATGTGTACATGTTAAAATGTAAATAAGGTTCTTAAATTTAAAGAGAAATCCTCAGATACGATTTCCAGAATAATTGCAGCATTCTTAGGGGCATTCAAAGCTTTAAATGTCGGATCTTCCTACAGGAATCTTCCCATTTCCTCGAAATTGCAAAGACCACTTTACATGAAATCAGGATGGGAGTACAAGTGGCAATTCCTTACCTTTAAATTGGCCCCAACAATTTCTGCCACTCATATTTGACACTTGCCAATTGTTTATTCCAACCACGAGAGGGCAGAGCTTGGAATTGCACACAATTCCTTTGCATTCCTACCCATGTGTCCCTGAAAGAAATGTGGTCAGATAAAAGAAGGGATTAGGAGTCTGTGGTCAGGTGAAACAGGAGGACATGAATGATGGGTGGAGATGACTGCCTCTCCCACTCCGGCCACATCAAAAAGGTCGTTTATTGGTGCATGAGCTCACACCTAGGGCTTCAACCTTCACAGCTGTTGGTTTACCCTCTGAAATGTGTTTTCATCTATTTCAGCTCAGCCAGTGTCTGTTCTGTTTCTTCACCACCATTTAGATACCATGCCAGTGGCAGACTGGATCTGAGGGGTGGAGATTTCATGGGAGCCCTGTCTATCAGACATAACTGAACCCGGAGCACAGAGCTGGTGCGGGATCATGAATGCACTGACAAACAGAAATTCCTGTCTGATAACATCAGGTGTCAGTCTGCCTGTAAAGAAAATCATTCCTGCAAATCTGAAGGGAAGGGTGAGTTTTTGTCAATCAGGGTAGTGTCAGTCTGTGATTCTGTGTGCAACTATTCACTTTACAACAAAAAATGAAAGAATGGAGATATTTAGGACATGCCGCTCTCTCTTAAATCATTGTGCAGCACAACTTTCTACGGTATTAATTGAAGAATGCTCAAGGCCAAACTGATTGAGCCACTTCTTCGCCCCTGTCATTTTATTCACAGCCAAATGTTAATTTTTCATTTATCTGTTGTGGGATTCAAAGATTTGGGGGTATGTTTAAAAATAGTTACTGAAGGACCATTGTCAAGGGCCAATTAATCCTGCATGTGCCTGCCAGTGTGGTCCTGTGGGAAATTTGATTTGAATTTGATTTTATTGTCAAGTGTACTCAAGTAAAAAAGTACAGGAGTGCAGTGAAAAGTATATAATTTCACCACACAAAGCACCATCTTAGGTACAAGTTCCAAATGGCTGCGTTGCAGAGGCTATAGAGCCAATTAGAGGATCTGCAGCACCAAGGTCAAAGGTGGTTGCTGCCACAGCAGGAGGGTGACACAGGGACGCCTCTCTGCCAGTGAAATGTTACGTTGTACAGGTTCGGCATGTGGTAGCACTGGGCATTTGGCAATTGAGCAGCCTTACATGAACTATTTCAATCATTGAATGCCCTCAGGAATGAATGGGCCCAACACCAGTGCAACTGAAGAGCTAAAATACTGGGTAGCGCATCTCCAGTTCGAATTGTGCCTTCACGTCTTGCGTGTCATACTGGAGGCTTTAAAATGGCTGAAAAACAGGCACCGCAGGGCCAACTTCCAAAGCCTTGGTATATTTGTGTCGGTGACTGGAGCAAAAGAAAACATTCAGATTCTGATATGTTGAGGCGTGTGTCAATGTGCAGTTGAAATGTGATTTGTTCTGAGGAAAGTGTAATTGTTCATTTAGAAGCATTTCCCACAGTGATTCTGGCTGACACTCTTGTGAAGCCTGTCATTCCATATGAAAAGATGGTTCAATAAATGTGACGTAAAATTGCTGATTAATGTTTTATTGCAGCAGAAGTGAATATATCCAGAGATTGAGACAATATGAAAAGAGATGGGTGGAATTGGATAACAATACATAGACAACTGACATTGTCTGATGTAATTTACCTTCGAAATAAATATTGTCAGAGGCATCAAAATATAGGAACAGGAGTAGTTCATTCAGTCCCCCTGGCTTGATCCCTATTCTGTTCGATCATGCCAGTTCTGCATCTCAACAACAATCACCCACCTTTTATGCATATCCATTGAGAGTATTGCCTTAGAAACATTTATTAATCTACAGTCTTGAAAATTTCACTGATCCAATGCCCACAACATTTTGAAAGAGGGGAAAGGTGACATGTGGCCTGAGGGCCTAGATTTCCTAATTTCCACTGTCCTTTGTGTGAGCTACTCCTTCCTGATTTTGTTCCTCAATAATCCTGGCTTTAATATTATACCTGCTAAGAGCTATTCCCTCATCTTTGCTGCTGACCACTCCCTCCCCCATCACACATCTCTGAACCACATTCCAGTTGTGATCCTCAGATGGATGTAGTACTAGCAGCAGCCACCCCCCTACTAACCTCCCACCCCACCCCGCATGCCCTCCCCCCCACCCGGTGGCACTGTTGTTCAATAGACCCGCTGACCTCCAGTTGGTCAGCAACTTTCAGAAGAGGGACTTCTACACCTGGGGTACTTGATCTCAGGGAAGGGCTGCCACTCTCATGCTCTCTCCACTGTCCACTTAAGTAGTTGAATGGCTCTTAATTTGGCAGAGCTTCCCGAAAAGAGGTGACATGGCATCTGCTAAGGCTTCAGCCCCAGAGCTCAACAGGTCCAATGCCCCACTAAGCTCAACAGAAAGGAGGTTTAGAGATAACAAGGTGTGGAGCCGGAGGAACACAGCAGGCCAGGCAGCATCAGAGGAGCAGGAAAACTGACTTTTCCTCATGGTCAATACCCATGAGACCAGGCAACATCCTCGTGAACCTTCTCTATGCCCTCTCCAAAGCTTCCACATCCTTCTGGTAATGTGGCGACCAAAACTGCACACAATACTCCAAATGCAGCCTAACAAGGGTTTTATATTCCTCCAACATGGTTTGCCAACTCTTGTACTCCAAATGCCCCGGCCAATGAAGGCAAGTATGCCATATGCCTTCTTAAGCACCTTGGCCACCTGTGTTGACATTGTTAGAGAACTGGGGACCCGCATGCCTAGATCCATTAACATGAATGTTAATGTTCCTAAGGGTTCTGCCATTTACTGTATAATTCACACCTAAATTTGAGCCTCCAAAATGCATCACCTTGCATTTGTCTGGATTAAACTCTATCTGCCATTTCTGTGCCCAAGTCACCAATCTATCAATATCCTGTTGTATCCTTTCACAATTGTTAGCAACTCCACCAATCTTGTGTCATCTGCCATCTTATTAATCAGACCACCCACATTTTCCTTCAGATCATTTATATATGCGACAAACAACAGAGGACTTAAGATTGATCCCTGTGGAACACCACTAGTTTCCAGTCTCCATTCTGCAAATCACCCTTCCATCGCCACCCTCTGTCTTCTATGACCAAGCCAGTTTTGTATCCATCTAGCCAGCCCACCCCATGTGATTTTAGTTTTTGTACCAATCTGCCATGTAGGACTTTATCAAATGTCTTATTAAGGACCATATAAACCATATCCACAGCCGTTCCCTCATCAATTATCTTTGTCACCTCTTCAAAAAATTCAATCAGGTTGGTGAGACATGACCTTCCCTGTACAAAACCATGCTGCCTGTCACTAACTAGTCCATTTTCTTCCAAATGTGCATTTATCTTATCCCTCAATATAGTTTCTAAGAGCTTCCCCACCACAGACATCAGACTCACCGCCCTATAATTTCTTGCATTATCCCGGCTTCTTTTCTTAAACAAGGGAAAAACATTGGCTAATCCCCATTCCTCTGGATCTTCACCTAGGGTCAAAGAGGATGTGAAGATATCTGCTAATGCCCTAGCTATTTCTTCCCTTTCATCTTGCAGTAACATGGGATAGATCCCATCTGGTCCCGGGGATTTGTCTACTTTAGTGCAATTTAGAAACCCAAAACTTCCTCCTTCCATATATTGACATTCTCTAGGGTATCACACACTCATCCCTGAACCTCAACTTCAATCATGTCCTTCTCCTCGGTGAATACCGATACAAATTCCTCATTAAGGATCTCCCCCACTCTCTATGGCTCCTCATATAACTTCTCTCCTTTAGCCTTGAGTGGGACTATTCTTTCCCTTGCTACCCTCTTTCTTCTAATATATGCATAAAAATTCTTGGGATTCTCCTTGACCCTGTTTGTTAAAGACATTTCATGGCCCCTTTTAGCTGAACTAATTCCGCGTTTAAGTTCCTTCCTACTTCCTCTATACTCCTCAATGGCTTTGTCAGTTTGTAGCTGCCTAGACCTATCGTATGCTTCCTTTTTCCTTTTGACTAAGCTTACAATTTCCCTTGTCATCCATGGTTCCTGAATCCTGCCATTCCTATCCTTCAGTTTTGCAGGGACACGCACGTCCTGCACTTTAATCAACTGGTCTTTAAAAGCCTCCCACATGCCAGATGTAGATTTGCCCACAAATAACTGCTCCCAATCCACATTCCCCAGTTCCTGTCGAATGTGGATATAATGTGACCCTTGCCCAATTAAGCACCCTCACCCAAGTGCCACTCTTGTCCTTGTCCAAGACCACTCGAAATCTTATGGAGTTATGGTCACTAAGCCCAAAATGCTCTCCTGATGAAACATCGATCGTCTGTCCTGGCTCATTCCCTAATACCAAGTCCAGTATGCACTCCTCTCTGATTGGGTTGTCAACATACTGTCTCAAAAAGGTCTCTTGGGCGCATCTAACAAATTGCTCACCATCCGAGCCCCTGACTCTAAGGGAGTTCCGGTCAATAAGAGGAATGTTTAAGGCACTCACTCCAACTACTTTGCTTTTTTCACACCTTTCCATTATCTGACTACATATCTGCTCCTCTGTCTCCTGTCGGCTCTTGGGAGGTCTATAAGAAACTCCTAACATTGTGATTTTACCCTTTCTATTCCTGAGCTCCACCCATAATGCCTCACTGCAAGATCCCTCTGATGTGTCCACCCTCAACACAACTGTGATGTAATCCTTAATCAATAATGCAACTCCCCCACCCGTTTTGTTTCCCTTTCTGTCCCGTCTGAACATGGATTAATGAGCAAGCAGAATAAATACTGTATCTGATTGGTCCTGAAGTATTAGACGTTATGAATGGGCTTTGGGATCCTGGTGAAATCTTGTGATGATGTCACAGACCCATTCCTCGCTGGGTATAAATAGCACAGTGTGAGCAGAGTTAATTACATTTGAAGCAAAGGGAAAATGGATAGCGTTCAGGGAATAGTCTCTTAACATATAACAACAAGATTAGAGACATGTATTTGTCAGATTCCCATATACAGTAATATTGAATGTTAATCTGCAACGTTCAGACATCCAACAAGGCTCAAATCTGGAGACAGTTCTTGTCCTTTACTTCCCCTCAACCAGATTGTCTTGAATCCAAACTCATGATTACGAAAATAAAACCTTGCACAATAGAGGACCAAGCGGTAAGAACCCAACTGCCCAGTTAGGCATTTTTCAACTCTCTCTCCAAAAAGATGGTGGGAGCTGAGAGTTTGAACATGTTTAAAGCAGTGGTAGATAGATTATTGTTAATCAAAGGGTTGGAAGGTCATTGGGTAAGCAGGAATGTGGATTTGAGATTACAATCAGATCAGCCATTGTCTTATTAAATGGTGGAACAGGCTTGAAGAGCCAAATGGCCTATTCCTGCTCCTTGTTGAAATGATAGTATGAACTGGTGAAACATCTGAAGGATGGTCCCCTGAGTTCAGAGAGCGGGGAAGAGCATGAGAGAACAGAGTAGAAAGAAACCTGGAATAGAACAGAAGTGAAACATTGCACTAGAGAACTGTGCTCAGTAATATTTATATCTAAGCATTACTTACATTACCAAAGAGAGTGAGAGAGCCATACCCCAGAATAAAAATGAACCAGGGTTTCAGTGGCAACCTGTTAAAACAGCATAGCCTCTAAGAGTGCCAATATAGATACCCAACACCCTAGAAACCAACAGATTACAGAATCCATGATGGGCAAATAGCCCGTAGCATGATAACTGTTGTAAATATGTATTCCTTTCAGCTCGTAATGGTTTAGTGTGAATGAGAATAACTATCTTTCTGGTCTAACTAGAATAGCCTTGTTGAAGAAACAATATATAATTTTTATTAGTTCTCAAAGACTGCGGACGATGCAAATCTGAAAGAAACACAGAACCATTTTCTTCAAGATGTATCACACTGGACTAAAAATTTTAACTCTGTATCTCCTTCCATGGATGCTGTCAGATCCATTGAGTTTCTCCAGGACTTTCAGTGCTTGTCTGAATTTTATTGGTGGTTCTTACAGCAGTCACAACCCTTTCAGACCCATATACATCACCTGACCCCTCCCTCTGCCAAAGTCATTTTTCACTCATATTATTATTATGTAAGATAACAAGGTGTAGAGCTGGATGAACACAGCAGGCCAAGCAGCATCAGAGGAGCAGGAAAGCTGATGTTTCGGGCCTAGACCCTTCTTGGCCTGCTGTGTTCCTCCAGCTCTACACCTTGTTATCTCAGATTCTCCAGCATCTGCAGTTCCTACTATCTCTGAAACTTATTATTACGTATATTTGTTTATATATTTACATTTACTCCAACATTATGCCCTCACCAGTCTTCGCAGAATGTTAGTTTGTTCAGTACTTGGACTGTCTCCTTAAGGGTCTGAAATCTGTTTTGTTTAGTTTCTCCCATGAATTTACAGAGCTCAGCAAGATTTTTTACTTTGTTGCTTAACCTCTTCCACCTTTTGAATGAGATTGAGATTAATAGACAACAATTTACTCAAGAGTGAAAACTCCTGCTTTTGAACTACATGTAGGCTTTCTAGTATTTGATATCCCCTGTGTTACAGAGTTGCTTGTAGCATACCGTTAACATCATGCACAATGCCTTCTTGTCTATGTAGTTGGATTTCTGTTGGTTCTTAGCAATGTATTGTCAATGAAGGCTTGCTATCGGATAATATTGTGACACATGCACCTATTTCTAACTTAATATTCATAAAATGCTCATTGATATAAATGTCTCTAAGGCAAAATCTTTGGCCTGGGTCTTTGAATTCCCTTAGGAAAATGATAGGTTTATTTCCACTGCAGTCTGTTAAACCTCCTCTTTTTGTACGGTAGTCTTTTTTTTCTTTCCTGCAGTTGTGTTCTATTTTAGCAGACTTTCTGTAAGAGGCCTATTTTATTACAATAGAAACAATCAGCTTTTAAAATCGGGCACTGTTTGTGTCTGTGAGTGATATGCTTGCTGTCTGTCTTACCCACTGCATGGACTTATCTGTTTTTAAGGTTTGTACCTTAAGAAATGAATAGATTCTGCAGATCTCCTGTGCAATGTTTTATCTCCCCCTCTTAGGATTGACCAGTTTTTCTTTTAGACCTCTGCTTCACTCACCATCTGAATTACTTTCTCCAGATTGAGGCCTTTGGACCGAAATAAATCTGAAAAGGCTCATCAGTAATGCCTGCCATAATCTGGTCCCTTATGAATTTTGATATTAAGTCACCATCGCCACATGCCTTCACTAGCCTGTAAAGATCATAAATGAAATCATCTATGGGTTCAACTCGATGTTGCATACCTTTGTTAAATATTGCCCTTTCATGACTTTCAGTAGTTCTGAGGTTGAACTAATTGTCAAAGACTTCCAATATATCTTTGAATTTATCTGATGCTTCTTTTAAGTCGTGGTGAGGAATTAGCATCATCCCCCAAATCCACAATTGTGTGGAGAGTTGTATTTGCTTGTTCCGCTTCGGTCTTACAATATTATGGCTGAGTCTGGAGGTGAGCAGTGTCACTCAAGCCCCACTACCTCAAAGGTCACAACACAAAATAAAAATACTTCTCCCTGTTACTAAAATAATCAACAAAATACTTTATCAATATCAGGTTTCAAATACAACAAGACCTATGAACTAGATTTCCTAACAAACCAATAATTGTGTTTATTATCAAGACGAAAACCTATTTAACATTACGCCCTCACATGTCTTCGCAGAATGTTAGTTTGTTCAGTACTTGGACTGTCTCCTTGATGGTCTTAAATCTGTTTTGTTTAGTTTCTCCCATGAATTTACAGAGCTCAACAAGATTTTCTACTTTGTTGCTTAACCTCTTCCACCTTTTGAATGAGATTGAGATTAATAGACAAACGATTTACTCAAGAGTGAAAACCCCTGCTTTTGAACTACATGTAGGCTTTCTAGTATTTGATATCCCCCGTGTTACAGAGTTGCTTGTAGCATACCATTAACATCATGCACAATGCCTTCTTGTCTATGTAGTTGGATTTCTTTTGGTTCTTAGCAATGTATTGTCAATGAAGGCTTACTATCGGATAATATTGTGACACATGCACCTATTTCTAACTTAATATTCATAAAATGCTCACTTAACAAAGCTACAACAATAGGTAACATACACAGTCAGTAATATAGAAGAATAAATGCTCACCCCTCTAAATTCTCCAAAATACATGTGCTCTTCAGGAAAAAAGATTATATCAACGTACTGTTTCCTTCTCTCCCTCTTCCTCTAACCAAAAAAGGGGTGAGAGAGATGTGCAATTTTATTGGTAGCAGCGTGAGAATAAAGGCAGTGGCACAATAGGCTTTGGTGAGCAGCGGCTCAGCAAAAAGTACAGATAAGCTCAGGTAAAGTCCTTTTAACTTTCCTCTTAATCTTAGAGCAGTTGAGATGGCAGTTAGAGCAGTGGCATGCTCCTGCTGCAGGATGTGGGAGCTCAGGGAGACTTCCATTGTCCCTGATGACTGTACCTGTGGGAAGTGCACCCAGCTCCAGCTCCTGGGAGACCGTGTTAGGGAACTGGAGCTGGAGCTGTATACACTCAGGATCATCCGAGATGCTGAGCGTATCATAAATTAGAGTTTTAGTGAGATGGTCACACCTAAGGTACAGGCAGAGAGTAGCTGGGTGACCAACAGGAAAGGCAAAGGAAGTAGACAGAGTGTGCAGGAATTCCCTGTGGCCATTCCCCTCAAAAACAAATATACCATTTTGGATACTGTTCAGGGGGGTGACCATTCAGGGGAAAGCAACAGTAGCCAGATCAGTGACACTACAACTGGCTCTTGGGTACAGTGGGAAAGGGTAAAGGTAAACAGGACCTTGGTGATAGGAGACTCGATAGTTAGGGGGACAGAGATTCTGTGGCTGCAGACGCAAATTCAGGATGGTGTGTTGCTTCTCGAGTGCCAAGGTTCAGGATGTCTCAGGGTGGCTGCAGAGCGTTCTCAATGGGGAGGGTGAGCAACCAGAAGTCATTGTGCATGTTGGCACAAATGGCAAAGGTAGAAATAGAGATGAGGTCCTGCGGAGTGATTATAGAGAGCGAGGAAAAAAGTTAAAAACCAGGACCTTGAAGGTGGTAATCTCCGGATTGCTTCCAGTGACACGTGCCAGCGAGGGTAAGAACAGGAGAATATGGCAGATGAATGTGTGGCTAAAGAATTAGTGCAGGGGACAGGGACTCAGATTCCTGGATCATTGGGATCTTTTCTGGGGCAAAGGTGACCCACTCAAGAGGGACAGGTTGCACCTGAACTGGAGGGAGAACCAATATCCTGGTGGGCAGATTGGCTAGTGCTGCAAGGGAGGGTTAAAACTAGATTGGCAGGGGAGTGGGATCCTCAACAGCAGGGAGGCAAGTGCGAGGCTGGAAGGAGATACAGTAATCAGAGCTAGCAAGTTGAAGAGACAGGTCAGGATGGAACAGGACAGTGAGTGAGGAATGCCTGTTGGATTAAATTGCATTGATTTCAATGCAAGAGGGCTGACAGGTAAGGCTGATGAGCTCAGGGCATGGATAGGTACATGGGACTGGGATATTACAGCCATTAAAGAAACATGGCTAAGGGAGGGACAGGACTGGCAGCTTAAAGTGCCAGGGTGCAGGTTCTTTAGGCAGGACAGAGGTGATGGAAAGCGGGGAGGGGGAGTTGCATTTTTGATTAAGGGGAGTATCACAGCAGTAGTCAGAGATGAAATAACTGAGGGATCATCCAGTGAGACTTTGTGGATGGAGCTAAGAAATAAGAAGGGGATGGTGACATTATTGGGTTGTACTATAGGCCCCCAAATAGTCAACAGGAATTACAGGGACAAATATGCAGGGAGACTGGGGAGACTTGCAGGAATAATAGGGTTGCCATAGTGGGGGTTTTAATTTTCCTAACATAGACTGGGACTGCCATAGTGTTAAGGGCTTAGATGGGGTGGAATTTGTTAAATGTGTTCAGGAAAGTTTCCATAAGCAGTATGTAAAGGGTCCTACTCATGAAGGGGCAAAACTCGACCTACTCTTGGGAAATAGGACAGGAAAAGTGACTGAGGTGACAGTGGGGGAGCACTTTGGGACCAGTGACCACAGTTCTATTATTTTAAAATAGTTATGGAAAAAGACAAATCTGGTCCATTGGTTCAAATTCTAAATTGGGGCAAGGTGAATTTTGATGGAATTAGACAGGAGCTTGCAGGGGTTGATTTATGTAGTTTGTTTGCAGGCAAAGGGACCTCTGGTAAGTGGGAGGCCTTTAAAAGTGTGATAGCTAGAGTTCAATGTCTATATGTTCCTGTGAGGGTGAAGGGTAAGGTTGGCAGGAGTAGGGAACCCTGAATGACAAGAAATATTAAAGCTTTGACCAGAAAAAAGAAGGAGACATCGCTCAGGTACAGGCAGATGGGATCAAGGGAACCCCTGGAGGTATATAGGGGGTACAGGAGTTTACTGAAGAAGGAAATCAGGAGGGTAAAAAGTGGGTACGATATAGCTTTGGCTAAGAAGATTAGGGTGAATCCAAAGAGATTCTTTAAGTATGTTAAAGGAAAAGAATAACTAGAAAGAGAAGAGGACCCCTCAAGGACCAAAGGACATGTATGTGTGGAACCACAGGAGATGGGTGAGATCCTCAATGAATATTTCTCCTCTGTGTTTACTATGGAGAAAGACATGAAGACTTGGGTGCTTGGGAAAGGTAGTAGCAATATGTTGGGGACAGTCCGTATCTCAGTACAGGAAGTGTTGGAAGTATTAGAATGTTTGAAGATGGATAAATCCCCTGGTCCTGACCAGATATATCCAAGAACCCTGCAAGAGACTAGGGAAGAAATTGCGGGGGCCCTGGCTGATATATTTACATCGTTGTTAGCCACGGGTGAGGTTCCAGAAGACTGGAGGGTAGTGAATATTGTGTCCTTATTCAAGAAGGGCTGCAAAGAAAAACCTGGGAACATTCGACCAGTAAGCCAAACATCTGTGGTAGGTAAGTTATTTGAGAAGATTCTGAGGGATAAGATATATATGCATTTCGAAAAACAAGGTTTGATTTGGAGTAATCAGCATGGCTTTGTGCATGGGAGATCATGCCTCACAAATTTGTTATTAGAGTTCTTTGATGAAGTGACCAGGAAGGTTGATGGAGGCAGGGTAGTAGATGTAGTCTATATGGATTTTAGTAAGGCCTTTGGTAAGGTTCCACATGGTAGGCTGATCTGGAAGGTTAGATCACATGGAATCCAGGGAGAGCTGGTAAATTGGATACACAATTGGCTTGTTGGTAGGAAGCAGAGGTTAATACAGGAAGGATGCGTGTCTGACTGGAGGCCTGTGACTAGTGGTGTACCTCAGGGTTCGGTGCTGGGCCCATTGCTGTTTGTTATCTATATTGATGATTTGGATGAGAATGTACAAGGCATGATTAGTAAGTTTGTGGATGACACTAAAATAGTTGGTATCGTGGACAGTGAGGTAGGTTAATCGAAATTATAGCAAGATCTTGATCAGCTGGGGAAGTGGGCCAAGAAATGGCAAATGGACTTCAATATAGATAAGTGTGAGGTGTTGCATTTTGGAAAGTCAAATCCAGGTAGGAGTTTCATGGTGAAAGGTAGGGCCTTGAGGAGTGTAGGAGAAGAGAGGGACCTTGGTGTTCAGGTGCACGATTCTCTGAAAGTGGAGTCACAGGTAGACAGGGCAGTGAAGACGGCTTTTGGCACACTGGCCTTCATCAATCAGGGTATTGAGTATAGAAGTTGGGAAGTTATGAACCAGTTGTACATGACATTGGTGAGGCCGCAGTTGGAGTATTGTGTTCAGTTTTGGTCACCTTGCTATGGGAAGGATGTTATTAAACTGGAAAGAGTGCAGGAGAAATTTACAAGGATTTGCCAGGACTCAAGGGACTGAGTTGTAGGGAGAGGTTGGACAAGCTAGGACTTTTTTCTTTAGAGCACAGGAGACTGAGGGGGCATCTTGTAGAAGTGTACAAGATCATGAGAGGCATGGATAGAATGAAGACACTCAGTATTTTGCCTAGGGTTGGGGAATCGAAGACTAGAGGGCATCAATTTAAGATAAGAGGGGAAAGAATATATGGGAACCTGAGGGGCAACTTTTTTACACAGAGGATGGTACGCATATGGAATAAGCTTCCAGCCAGAAGTGGTTGAGGCGGATATATTAACAACTTTTAAAAGACATTTGGACAAACACATGGATAGGAAAGGTTTAGAAGGATATGGGCCAAGTGCAGGGAAATGGGCTTAATGTGGATGGACATTTTGGTCAGCACAGACCAGTTTGGGCCAAAGGGCCTGTCTCAGTGCTATAGGGCTCTATGAGTCTACAGATTTCTCTACAGCAATTGGGGATATAAAAATAACGGTTTGGTAAATGGATTATTCATATAGGTACAACAATAAATCATTGAATGTTCCGAAACTGTTTGTGGAAATAAATAGGTTATTCTCAAGGTGTCAGACTATGACTAATGGTATACCACAAGGATTAGTAGTTGGGCCCCAGCTGCTCACAATATGTAATGATATGGATGTGGGGAACAAGTTTAATTTTTAGAAATCTATGGTTGATACAAAGCTAAACAGGAATGTGTGTTGTGAAGAAAACGTAACATGGCTTCAAAAGGATTTGGACAAGCTTAGTGATGGGGCAAGGACATGGTAGATAGAATGTAATGTAATGTAAACAATGCGATGTTATCCACTTTCGTAGGAGGAACGGATGTGCAAAGTGTTTCTTTTTTTAAATTGTTGAACAGTATCGGTGCGGTAAGTTGTTAGGAAGGCTAATTTAAAGAGAGTTTAAACACAGGAATAGTGAAGTCCTGCTTCAGGTTGTTATTTTGCTTGCTGAGCTGACTGGTTATAGCTCAGACGTTTCATCACCAGGCTAGGTAACATCATCAGTGCGGCCTCTGATGAAGCAATGTTGTTCTACTCCGCTTAGTATTTATATGATCTGGTCTGTTGAGGTGTTTTGTGTCATTTCCGGTTTTTTTTTGCAAGGGTTTGTATATGGGGTCTAATTCACCACCAACAACATAGGACCAGAACAATGAAAAGAGACAAACTGCAGGAGAAGCTGACCAAACTGATCTACCACAAAGACAAGGACAACAACAAACCAGACTCATGGGTAAGAAACCTATTCAACAGATGACTTACAAAAACCGAGAAAGCTGTTTGAATATGCGGACTAAACTATAACAAAAGAGATGCAAACAGAACAGAATTCATGGCCACTTTAGAAGCTAAAAGACAACAGACTTACGGATGAAACTCAACAGGCCATCCGACAGACTATAATCCCTGCATTGAACCGGAGCAATGATTGGGACACCCTAAACACATCAGAGAGAAAAGCACTCGAAGGACTCAAGAGAGACAGGAACATCATAGTCCTATCAGCGGACATAGGGTGCATGACCATCATTATGAACAAACCAGACCACATTGAGAAAGCACAGGCACTGCTTGCAGATACAGATACTTGCCAACAGGTGGCGATAGCTACTGCAGCTAGGAAATAGGACAACTCAAACACTGAAGATACTAAAGAATGCAGGACAGATAACCGAGACACACTACATAAAAATGAAACCAGAAGGCTCGAACACCACCCCCTCTCCCCCACCGCTTCTACACCAAAGTACACAAACCAGACATCCCCCTCAGACCCAGTGTCCCCCGACCAGGCACACCTACAACAAGCTAGCTAAGGACCTTACAACAGAGACTGAAACACCTGGTTGACAGATCACCCAGGTCCACTCAACCCAGGAAGTCCTTAATAACCTCAGGAACATCAAAATCAATGACGACGAGATTATGGTATCCTTTTGCATCACAGCACTATTCACGCCCATTGACATCCCACTATCCAAAGAAACACTGGCCACACTACGAGAGGAAGCAGGAACACTGACCGACAACTCCATCAGCAAGAACAACATACTCAGACTACTGGACCTATGCCTCACTACACACTTCAAGTTTAACGGTCAAGTCTACAAACTGATTCATGGCACACCTATGGGATCACCCATCTCAGGACTTATTGCAGAGGCAATCATTAAAAGATTGGAACACATGACCCTTCCCTACATACAGCCAAAACTGTGGATATGATATGCGGATGACACGTTAGTCCTCATTAAATGCACTGAGTTAGAAGAGACACACCACCTCATCAGCAATGTATTCACTGAGATCAAATTCAGAAAAGAAAAGGAAAACAACTTCCGTTCCTAGACGTCAGGGTAGAACGAATGATGAACAGGGAATTCCAAACCACAGGATACAGGAACCAACCCACTCTGACCAAATCCTCAGTTTCCACAGCAATCACCCCAACATCCACAAGCAAAGCTGTGTAAGGTCAAAAATTCAAATGGTCCGCAACACACCTGAACTTCGCAAGAAGGAGGAAGAGAGCCTATACAAGGTCTTCACTATCAATGGATAGCCCAACAACTTCATCCGCAGATGCCTACTAGATAGACAGCACCAAGAGGACACAGGACCCCCTAATACACTGGCCACACTACCATATATCATGGCAGATAGAGGCAAATTGTTGCCTTGCTTTTTGGGCAGGGACCAGGAAGTCCTGGTGGACAGGGTATTGCAGAGGCAGACATCCATTTATTTCAAGGCAAACAATGGAGGCCACAACACCAGACCTGGTCGAAGGTTGCCCCTAGGGTTAGTGCGGTTTCCGCTGTCTGGAGGGATGCACAGCAATGCAGGAAGAAGATCAATGACCTTTGCCATTCTGTCAATGCAAGTGCCACCATCTTCTCTCCAATACCACACACTCACTCTATCACAGCTATTTTATTCACCTCTCTCCTAGGCTCACGTTCTACCACTCTCACCAATTCCTGCAACATCTGTCCTCACCCAATGTCACACACCCGACCCCCTGATGTCAGTAACCCATCATGCCCTTTGTGCTGCCTACTCACTCTCTTGGGGCACCTCCTACTTTTACCAAATGTCACAATGTGCCCAGCTGGATGAACACTGCAGGCCAAGCAGCATCAGAGGAGCAGGAAGGCTGACGTTTCGGGCCTAGACCCTTCTTCAGAAATCATGATTTCTTCGTGATTTCTGAAGAAGGATTTAGGCCCGAAATGTCAGCCTTCCTGCTCCTCTGATGCTGCTGGGCCTGCTGTGTTCATCCAGCTC
>NC_063355.1:21415118-21417609 GCF_021869965.1 Rhincodon typus | reverse complement strand
TGGGCCTGCTGTGTTCATCCAGCTCTACACCTTGTTATCTCTTGGTTGTCAACAGTCAGGTTGAGGGTGATGGCCTTCAGTCATAGAACATAGAACATAGAACATTACAGCGCAGTACAGGCCCTTTGGCCCTCGATGTTGCGCCGACCTGTGAAACCAATCTGAAGCCCATCTAACCTACACTATGCCATTATCATCCATATGTTTATCCAATTACTGTTTAAATGCCGTTAAAGTTGGCGAGTCTACTACTGTTGCAGGCAGGGCATTCCACGGCCTTACTACTCTCTGAGTAAAGAACCTACCTCTGACATCTGTCCTATATCTATCACCCCTCAATTTAAAGCTATGTCCCCTCGTGCCAGCCATCACCATCCAAGGAAAAAGGCTTTCACTGTCCACCCTATCTAATCCTCTGATCATCTTGTATGTCTCTATTAAGTCACCTCTTAACCTTCTTCTCTCTAACGAAAACAGCCTCAAGTCCCTCAGCCTTTCCTCATAAGACCTTTCCTCCATACCAGGCAACATCCTGGTAAATCTCCTCTGCACCCTTTCCAATGCTTCCACATCCTTCCTATAATGCGGCGACCAGAACTGTACGCAAAAATCCAAGTGCAGCTGCACCAGAGTTTTGTACAGCTGCAACATGACCTCATGGCTCCGAAACTCAATCCCTCTACCAATAAAACCTAACACACCGTACGCCTTCTTAACAACCCTATCAACCTGGGTGGCAACTTTCAGGGATCTATGCACATGGACACCGAGATCTCTCTGCTCATCCACACTACCAAGAATCTTACCATTAGCCCAGTACTCTGTATTCCTGTTACTCCTTCCAAAGTGAATCACCTCACACTTTTCCGCATTAAACTCCATTTGCCACCTCTCAGCCCAGCTCTGAAGCTTATCTATGTCCCTCTGTAACCTGCAACATCCTTCTGCACTATCCACAACTCCACCGACTTTAGTGTCATCTGCAAATTTACTAACCCATCCTTCTACGCCCTCATCCAGGTCACTTATAAAAATGACAAACAGCAGTGGCCCCAAAACAGATCCTTGTGGTACACCACGAGTAACTGAACTCCAGGATGAACATTTCCCATCAACCACCACCCTCTGTCTTCTTACAGTTAGCCAATTTCTGATCCAAACCGCTAAATCACCCTCAATCCCATGCCTCCATATTTTCTGCAATATCCTACCGTGGGGAACCTTATCAAACACTTTACTGAAATCCATATACACCACATCAACCGCTTTACCCTCATCCACCTGTTTGGTCACCTTCTCAAAGAACTCAATAAGGTTTGTGAGGCACGACCTACCCTTCACAAAACCGTGTTGACTATCCGTAATCAAATTATTCCTTTCTAGATGATTATAAATCCTATCTCTTATAATCCTTTCCAACACTTTACCCACAACCGAAGTAAGGCTCACTGGTCTATAATTACTAGGGTTGTCTCTACTCCCCTTCTTGAACAAGGGGACAACATTTGCTATCCCCCAGTCTTCTGGCACTATTCCTGAAGACAATGACGACATAAAGATCAAAACTAAAGGCTCTGCAATCTCCTCCCTAGCTTCCCAGAGAATCCTAGGATAAATCCTATCCGGCCCAGGGGGCTTATCTATTTTCACACTTTCCAGAATTGCTAACACCTCCTTCTTGTGAACCTCAATCCCGCCTAGTCTAACAGCCTGTATCTCAGTATTCTCCTTGACTACATTGTCTTTTTCCTGTGTGAAAACTGACAAAAAATATTCATTTAGCGCCTCTCTTATCTCTTTGGACTCCACGCACAACTTCCCACTACTGTCCTTGACTGGCCCTAATCTTACTCTAGTCATTCTTTTATTCCTGACATACCTATAGAAAGCTTTAGGGTTTTCCTTGATCCTACCTGCTAAAGACTTCTCATGTCCCCTCCTGGCTCTTCTTAGCTCTCTCTTTAGGTCCTTCCTGGCTAACTTGTAACTCTCAAGCGCCCTAACTGAGCCTTCACGCCTCATCTCTACATAAGCCTCCTTCTTCCTCTTGACAAGAGATTCAACTTCTTTAGTAAACCACGGTTCCCTCGCTCGACCACTTCCTCCCTGCCTGACAGGTACATACTTATCAAGGACACGCAGTAGCTGTTCCTTGAACAAGCTCCACATTTCAATTGTGCCCAGCCCCTGCAGTTTCATTCTCCATCCTAAATCTTGCCTAATCACCTCATAATTGCCTTTCCCCCAGCTATAACTCTTGCCCTGTGGTATATACCTATCCCTTTCCATCGCTAAAGTAAACGTAACCCAATTGTGGTCACTATCACCAAAGTGCTCACCTACCTCCAAATCTAACACCTGGCCTAGTTCATTACCCAGTACCAAATCTAATGTAGCCTCGCCTCTTGTTGGCCTATCTACATACTGTGTCAGGAAACCCTCCTGCACACATTGGACAAAAACTGACCCATCTAAAGTACTCGAACTATAG
>NC_063355.1:21407596-21410118 GCF_021869965.1 Rhincodon typus | reverse complement strand
TAGGCCCGAAATGTCAGCCTTCCTGCTCCTCTGATGCTGCTTGGCCTGCTGTGTTCATCTAGCTCTATACCTTGTTATCTCAGATTCTCCAGCATCTGCAGTTCCTACTATCTCTGTTGACAACCAAGACAAGCTTTCTGGCTTTGATCCTGTTCTACACAGGAAGGCAAGCCAATCGTACTGTGAGCCTGGTATCTCTGGGCTGAGGGACAAAGTGCAAAGAGGCAAGGCACGGCAGGGAAGCTGTGAGCATCCAGGTAGGTTCTAAATGAGTGCTATGACAGCAGGTTAACATCCAGAGATACAGCCTGGTCCAGTCTATTAGCTGGTACATGTGTCCCTGCGTGCACACTGTCCTTGCTGCAGCATTACAATGAGAGTTTCTGTTGCTCCCTGGGATGCAGCATCAAAGCGTCAAAGTGTACTGTGATTGAATCAGAGATATGCCATGAGAGTTCTTTGAGGCTGACATATGCCACTTGTAAATGTTTATGGAAGTGAGGTGCGTGTGGACAGTGCTTGTGGAGTCTGCCCTGAGATGTTGGGGCCTGGTGAGCTGAAGTCATCAAGTACCTGCTCTGACTTCTGGTTTGAGAATTCTCGATGCCCGGTTTGCTCGCTGATGTTACAATAGAAAGCTGTGTATTAATGAGGTAAGACATGCAGGTAATAAGGTCTTTACCAAGCAGTAATCCCCCTGAATTATACAACTCGCTGCTGCCTGGATCTTAGTTAGAAGATGCAGCAAGTTGTTCGAGGTTGAGATAGGCCTTACTGGATTTATTGGGTGATTCTGTCATGATTTTTGGCCATAGCCCACATTGCTCAGGCTTTTGTAAGATGCTGGCCATGATTTTTTGATCCTGCCGTCATGGTTGTTCTCCTGGATGCCACTGCTCTTTCAGAGGGCTTTCCCCCGCTGCTTTGCAGTTGGAACGGAAATTTTTCTCCACTTCATGGCTGTAATGAAGATATTCTGAAAACATTGCTGTGTTGGACCAGAATAGCACGCATTTTTCAATTGTCCAACATTTATCTGCTTTAAGTGCCTTAGCAATTGGCCTGGCTCCCCACTCCCAGAGGATATGAATTTAATCTCATGGCCCTCTTAGATTCAGTTCCAATCATTGTATTGTGGGATCTGTGCATTATGGGGGTGATGCTCAATCAACTTATTTCTTTTTAAATTACTGACGTTTTAGCCTGAATTTCTGCTTTATTTCAGGCTCCCCTTATATACAATGGATTTTGGCTAAACTCACACATTTTGAGCTCTCTGGCTCATATCGGACTTGGGACTTCTCCCATAGGCCAGTGCCTCATGTTGCAGCCTGTACCCCTTACCTGGAACTGTGAATTTGTCTGTTCCTGTGCTTCTGTTGTCAGGTCTGAAATACTTGCTGTATCATCCTCTTTTGTGTTGTGTGTTGCCATGGGGTACTGATGAATCTTTGTTTTCACCTCAGAATTAATAAAATTCCTGACAGAATAAGATTTAACTGAATAATTCAGCATCCAGTAGAATCCACTGATGATTTCATTAACAATCTCTCCACGATGTGACTATGGTGACTTAAACTTGGAATTCATAAAAGATCGAGTGAGTGAGATTTTTTTACAATCCAAAAAAGACGTGACTCTCTGGAAACTCATTCAGATGGTGAGTGAAGCAGAGGTACAGATGTAACACAGCTTAGTCCTCAGGGAAGAAGATTAAACGTGGCACAGGAGATCTTTGGAATCCATTTATTTTAATTCTAAAAGTGCAGGACCAAAAAGAAACACTGCGATTAGCCAATGCAGTGAGTAAGACAGACACCAGATACTAAATGGTGCTCTATGGACAGTGACTACACACACCATACATCCACAAACACTGGCATCTGGCTCCTGCCAGCCTCTCTGAGACATAGTGGCACATCTCCACTCTACTTGTGCCATGAAGCTGCACTGCCCTGCTGTGCATTGGAGTGCACTGGTGGCTATCACTCAAATGCTGCAGCAAGGACATTTTCCCCTCGAGGACAGGTACCCCATTCATAAACTGGACCAGGTTACAACTCAGGGATGCTTGCTCACTCATTCGGCACTCCATCAATTTGAGCCTACATGGATGCTCACAGCATCCCCGCCTGGCCTTTTAGTGCGGACACAAGCCAGGTAGGTGCCATGGTCATTAGCAGTGAACAGTCAAGGTGGTGGGCATGTGCCGGGTCAATGTTACACTTGCACTGTGTGGCTGCAGCCTATAGGACAAACACACTGCATGTTCTTCATCGAATAGCCCTGTCTCAATAGCCCCTAGTTCTCAGTCATGTCAATTGAGACATTCTTCAGTCAGGGGATCCTGGCACAACATGACAAGGGCAACCTCCAACATCCCACGGATAGGGGCTTGGTCCATTGGCTGCTCAGAACGATCAGTTTCAGGATCCTCTCCACAAAGCAGGTGAGGAGCTGAGTGTCAGGTACCTCACCACCTGAATTGGCTCTTTGAGCCCTATTTTGGCCTGTTTAATCCT
>NC_063355.1:21320315-21407586 GCF_021869965.1 Rhincodon typus | reverse complement strand
CCCCCCCCATAACAAAAACTTCCCTGACTTTTTCCAGTTTATGACTTACTTCACCCAGTATATGAGGCATGTAATGAGCAAAGATAAACAAAGTTGCAGAAAACAGTGACAATGAGAGAGATGACAATACCTGTGCTTGTCATCCTGTACAGGAGCTTGAGAGTCAGCACTTCCATATTGACCTTGAAGTGCCTATTTTTAAACTGATGAGTAATACTCTTGTTTTGAACATATTTCTTTGCAAACCAAGATTGAATGCTGAGGAGTCACATTTTTAAGGCCGGACATTATATACAGCATCTGAACCTTTCCTAATAAGTTCTATGTTCTTTGCCTGGGCTGAAGTATTCTTCCTAAACTAGTTGCTTAACTGGTACATTACCAGGAAATAGTGTTTTTACATATTTAAACTAATATGAAACCTTGACACTCAATGAAGCTATAAAACCTCACACAATATTGATCCATTTTGTCTGCTGCAAAACGACTTACACATTGCACCTACTTTGGTGAAGTGAGAGAGACTATCGTGTTATCAAGACAGCATTTCCCTGAGTGTGGCAGGCAAGAGGCTGAGTAAAATTGAAGCCAGTTGAAATCAGGGGAAATTTCTCTGTTGATTGGAATTGTAACGAGCAGGTGGGAAGATGCTTGTGGCTGTTGGACGCTAATAATCTCAGCCCCAGATCATCTCTGCAGGAATTCCTCAGAGTAGTATTCTTGACCCAAGCACCTTCAATTGCTCCACTAATGACATTCCCTCTCCTGAAAAGTCAGAAATGGAATGTTCACTGATGATTGCAGTGGTCAGTTCCATTTACAAACACTCAGATTGAATGAATGTGGCAAGACTGGAAAATATTCAGATGTGGGTTAGTCAGCAGAAAGTAAAATTCACTCCGTACAAATGCTAGGAAATGTTCATCTCTTCATAAAGGGAGTGCCTAACAAACTTCTAATGCATTCAGCGGAATTACCATGACCAGATCCCTCACAATCAACATCTTAGGGGTTATCATTGACAAGAAGGTTAACTAGATAAGCCACATGAAAATTGTGGCTATATTAACAGATCAGAGACTGGGAATTCTTTGGTGAGTAATTAAACTCCCATCCACAAAGCCAGCTACAAGTATAAGTCAGCAACGTGATTTATCCATTTAAAACATTAGCCATTCACCATATTTCTGTAGCCCCAAATTTACAAGGGTGACTAAAATGCAGTTCAGTTGACCTGTGGCACATGATCAGGTCTGGCATTCCAGCAGGCTCCATTATATTTTGAATAGATTGTTGGTGCACTAGTAATTTTTTTCCAGAGAGTTTTCCCTATACGGTAATTTACAGAAGGAAGTGTAAAACTTGTTAATGCAGCAGCTCTTAAAAGGTAATGTTTGCCAAAGAGGAGCTGTGTACTGACAGACCAAAGGGCTAAACGTGCACAATGGTGTGGTAGAGATGAGGGTATCACTATCAGGAAGATTTTGTTTATTTTCTCCAGGGGTGTATCAAGAGAAGGACAAATGAAGGACAACTCCAGCTACAGGAAGGAAGATGATAAAATTATGTACCACCCACATTGTGAAACTGGTCTCCTCTAATGTATCCAGATATATGTGGAAGGCTCTGTAAAGACAGGGGTGGGGATGAAACAGCTCATGTTATTAAAACTGTGTTTACTACGTTTTCATGAACTTCCCTTTCTGATGCAGTATGGTAGGAACCTATGAAGAGCTCCCATTGTCACCATAATGTATGGTGCGATTTAGATGCCAGTAACTAATTGGCACGGTGGCTCAGTGGTTAGCACAGCTGCCTCATAGCACCAGGCACCTGGGTTCGATTCCACCCTTGGGCAACTGTCTGTGTGGAGTTTGCACATTCTCCCCATGTCTCTGGTTTTGTCCCACAGTCCAAGGATGTGCAGGTTAGGTGGATTGGTCATGCTAAATTGCCCGTAGTGTTCAGGGATGTGTAGATGATGTGGCTTATAGTGGAATGGGTGTGGGTGGGATGCTCCAAGGGTCAGTGTAGACTTGTTGGGCCAAAGGACCAATTTCCACACTGTAGGGATTCTATGAACATCTGAGAATATTGAAGGCAGAAACTGTCAAACACACAACACCAATTTATTATAATTTCCAAACGTCTATTTTAAAATGGATGGTTAGCTATTCCATAGCCCCACATTCGTCCCTCATATGGCACTAACTAGAATAGTCCTATCTGGAACTGACTAACTTCAAATGTTATGAAGTCAAAAGTCATTTCTAGCAATTTGATACAACTGAGTATCTAGCTATGCTGTCTCAGAGGGCATTTATGAGTTAGACACTTTGCTGTTGATCTGGAGTCATATGTAGGGCAGAGAAGGTAAGGGTAATAGATTTCCTTCCCCAAAAGGACCAGGTGGATCAATAAAATGGACAAGATTTCCATGGTCACCAATAGACTAGTTTTTAACCTCACATATAAGAACTGAATTCAAACTTCCCCTGTTGCTGTGGTCGGATTTGAAGCCATGTCCCAATAGTATTAGAAAAAAAACCTCTGGATTATTCACCCAGTGATGTTACCACTACACAACCACCTCACCAGAGACTCCCACATCCAATGTTGTTTTTAAATGCGTGCATAGAGAAGATGCTGACCTCTATTTTATTGCAAATGTCAGCCAGAGCTTTTGCACAGTTGCAGAGGGAGCAATATTCTACACTCTTAAGGCAGGAGCCAGCCAATGGTAGAAAAAGCATACAAATATGGCCCAGTCTTTTTTCTATGAACAGAACATTAATAGTGACTGGTGTGGCATGATTCTTTCAGGTAACTCAACCAGCACTTTCTAAAACAAAAGATAAATTGCTCAAACCTTCTCATCATAAAACTATGGCTTCATCACTTATTAGAAGAATCCAACTGTGCTAAAGTAAGTGAAGAATCTGTAAATTTTCTATCTGCGGAAGCAATGTGCATTTGCACAGGGTGATCAATATTACACTCTTAACCTTTTCTCAGAAATCCTCAACATTAATTAGATCTTTGGCTAGAAATGATGAATTTCTGTTAGCAGAACATCAGCTTGTGATGCTCCTGATTGTCTGATTCACAAAGCTATTCCAGCTTCTGAAAGGACTACATACATATATATGATCCAGGAAGGGGAGAAAGCAGAGGCTTCTGACAGAAGGTTAATTGATGCTCAGTCTGAAGAAGCACATTTTCAGGCATAGAAGTGCGATACATCAACAGCTGACAAAGCCTTGACACAAAGCTAAATGTGCTGCTATGCTCAATGAGGTCTCACTTCAACTCGATCAATACTGAGGAAGAAAAGCACACACACAAAACTTCCAGAGTTTAAAAAGAATTTAAAAGTTTTTGTTTCAACTGAAGGATTAAAAATAGTTAAAGCTATATATTAGAATGACTATCTCATTTTTCAGACTGCAACTTCACACTTGCTTGAAGCCATAGAGACAAATTGAAACTGAATCGGTGGGACAACAATA
This sequence comes from Rhincodon typus, assembly GCF_021869965.1. Taxonomy (NCBI): domain Eukaryota; kingdom Metazoa; phylum Chordata; class Chondrichthyes; order Orectolobiformes; family Rhincodontidae; genus Rhincodon; species Rhincodon typus. The sequence continues at coordinate 21,404,077 of NC_063355.1, read as the reverse complement.
ATTGGCATGGGAAGCTCCAGTCACTTGGAGATTTCCGTAACCAGGTAAGTGGCAGAGCACAGGCTCTTGACAGTGCCAACAGGATGCCTGGCCCATTTTCATGATGCTGCCTCAGTCACCCACTCCGAGCTCGTACTACATAGAGTGGCTCACAAAGAAGCCCAGCTGACTTTAGGGTCAGCCTGCAGCAGGGTTGGGGAAACATGTGCCTGAAGAAGTTATTAGAGCTGACAAACCCTCAGTCCTGACTGACTTCATTACTAAGATCATAAAAGAAGTGCTGACATAGACGGATGAAGCATTCGTTTTAATTTTCCAAAATTCTCCACATTCAGGAAGATTCCATTATGTGAAAATAGTGAATGTATTAGTGAATTCAAAGACAAAGAGACAAAGAAAGCCAGAAACTATGAACCAGATAGCTTAATAGGGAAGACGTTAGGAGCTATGATTGAAGATACTATTGCAGGGCACCTAGAAAGGTTCAAGGTAATCAAGCAGAGTCAACATGGTTTTGTGAAAAGGAAATTGTGTTTTGTATATTTATTGGAGCTCTTAAAGAAGTATGCTGCAGATAGAGGGGAAAACAGTGAATGTACTGTATTTAAATTTCCAGAATGCATTTGGTAAGGTGCCACATCAAAGCTCATGGTTTGGATTGGCGCATATGGAAGACTGGCTGGCTAATGGCAAGCAAAGAGTTGGCACAAATGAGCCTTTTCAAAATTGACAGATGCAACAAGTGGTGTGCCATGAGGTTTGGTGCTGGAACCTCAACAATTGACACTTTATGTAAATGATTTTGATGTCAGGACAGAAGGTACAGTTGCTAAATTTGCTGGTGATTCAAATACAGGTAGAAAAATAAGTTGGGGAGAGGCCATAAGAAGGTTGCAAAGGGGTATAGACAAGTTGAATGAGTAAAGATCTGATAAATTGAGTGTAACGTGGGAAAATGTGAAATTGCCCATTTGCCCAGTTTAAGTACATTGTCAAGATGGTGAGATATTGCAGAACTCTGAGATATATATAAAGTAGAAGAACAGGGGTTATGTGTATGGTCACATATACAGATACATCGCTGAACAGGATCAACTGCTTTGTAATGTTGTCCCCGACCAACAGTGCAATTCTGCAGGTCTGTTGGCTTTCTCAGTGCCCAGAGGGTGATTGATGAACTGACCTACATCACCCTTTAAGTCCTTCTGCACAACACTTGGTTATGGAACTGAAAGGGATCTGGGTGTTCTAGTAAATTTAAAAACAAAATCGAGATTTTTTTTCCCACAGATGATTGTGGGTTCTTGAAATTTTCTGCCTCAAAAAGTGGTGGAAGAAGAGACTTTGAATATTTTTGAGACACACAAAGATGGAGACTTGATAAGCAAAGGAGTGAAAGTTTTTTGGTAGTACGTTGGCATGTGGAGTAATCAGATAAGCCATTGAATAACAGAGCAAGCTCAAGGGGCCAAAAAGCCTACAGCTGCTCCTAACTCTCATACAGTGAGGCATCAGCCAAGGTCAATCTTTTCCTTTTATTCCTGGTGCTCATTTGGCCGAGGCACATTCTACCGTGGAGCCCTCAGCTGGAAACCAGGGTCCTCTGTATGTTGTAGTATTCTGATATACACACTGAAAGATCCTGGAGAAAGGAGGTACTCTGACTACCTGGCAATAGACCTCTTTTTGTGATGTTATTAGATGGATCGAATGGCTAAGTATATTGCTGAGATTTTCAGGGTGATACTGCCTTGTTTTCATCTGGTGAAGGCAATCTTACCAGATTTTGTCAAACTGTCATTTTCATCCAGTTTCATGAAGGGTCTCACTATGTGAGGCCCAGTGAGCTTTCTTTTATTATCCATCCAAACCCATCTTATCAACCAAGTGCTGCACCCTGTGACATCCCCTCTCATTCAATGCTAGCCTGATTCACCCACTTGCTGTGGCTGGAAATGCTCACCACTGTTCAGATATCCAAGCACCTCTGGCACTGATGCCATATTAATTGCTCTTTGCGTTCCAGGTTAAGGGCTAGTAGTTCAGAGCTGTCCAGCAGGGTTCCACACAATATGGGCATTGCAGATAAGGGCACATTGGTGCCCCACTTTGCCAACAGGGACCTTGAGATCCTGGTAGATGAGGAGCGCCAGAGAATGGTCATGCCACCAGGTGTTGCCACCCAGGGCCAGAGTTGCCACCCAGGGCAGTGAGGTATCCACAATTTGGAGAAACACCCAGCAATGCAGGAAGAATTTGAATGATGTTCTCCACTCCACTAGGGCAAGGATCACCACCTTCTTTGAGGAAGTGACAAAGTTGATAGATGAGGGAGGGACTGTAGATGTCGTATACATGGACTTCAGTAAGGCATTTGATAAGATTCCCCACGGTAGGCTGATGGAGAAAGTGAAGTCGCATGGGGTCCAGGGTGTACTAGCTAGATGGATAGAGAACTGGCTGGGCAACAGGAGACAGGGAGTTGTAGTGGAAGGGAGTTTCTCAAAATGGAGAACTGTGACCAGTGGTGTTCCACAGAGATCCGTGTTGGGACCATTGTTGTTTGTGATATACATAAATGATCTGGAGGAAGGTATAGATGGTCTGATTAGCAAGTTTGCAGATGACACTAAGATTGATGGAGTAGCAGATAGTGAAGGGGACTGTCGGAGAATGCAGCAGAATATAGATGGATTGGAGAGTTGGGCGGAGAAATGGCAGATGGAGTTCAATCCAGGCAAATGCAAGGTGATGCATTTTGGAAGATCCAATTCAAGAGCGAACTATACGGTAAATGGAAAAGCCCTGGGGAAAATTGATGCACAGAGAGATCTGGGTGTTCAGTTCCATTGTACCCTGAAGGTGGCAACGCAGGTAGATAGAGTGGTCAAGAAGGCATATGGCATGCTTTCATTCATCGGACGGGGTATTGAGTATAAGAGTTGGCAGGTCATGTTACAGTTGTATAGGACTTTGGTTCGACCACATTTGGAATACTGCGTACAGTTCTGGTCGCCACATTACCAAAAGGATCTGGATGCTTTGGAGAGGGTGCAGAGGAGGTTCAGTACGATGTTGCCTGGTATGGAGGGTGTTAGCTATGAAGAGAGGTTAAGTAGATTAGGATTATTTACATTAGAAAGACGGAGGTTGAGGGGGGACCTGATTGAGGTCTACAAAATCATGAGAGGTATAGACAGGGTGGATAGCAAGAAGCTTTTTCCCCAGAGTGGGGGACTCAATTACTAGGGGTCACGATTTCAAGGTGAGAGGGGAAAAGTTTAAGGGAGATATGTGTGGAAAGTTCTTTACGCAGAGGGAGGTGGGTGCTTGGAACGCGTTGCCAGCGGAGGTGGTAGAGGCGGGCACGAAAGCATCATTTAAGATGTATCTAGACAGATACATGAATGGGCAGGGAGCAGAGGGATACAGATCCTTGGAAAATAGGCGACAGGTTTAGATAGAGGATCTGGATCGGCGCAGGCTTGGAGGGTCGAAGGGCCTGTTCCTGTGCTGTAATTTTCTTTGTTCTTTGTTCTCTCTGCTACGTCACACTCACTCTATCTCTGGTATTGCACCCACCTGCCACTAAGGCCCATGGTCTACCACTCTCACTGTTGCATGCAACATCTTGTGCCATTTACACTCGCCCACCCCAACTCCTCCACACTGCTAACCCTGCATGCCCTCTACGCTGCTTACTCACTTATTCAGAAACCTCACCAGAACCACCATCAGCAGCTGTGCCGCCCATTCCGCTCCCTTTCTATCACTCCAGGGGAAATGCCCATGACAAGGCTGGGATGGCCAGAATGGGTGATCATGTGCCAGATATTCAGTTCCTCATCCACTATGAGGACTGAGTCTTGGCATATGCTGACAAAGACCAAGACTATCCAGTGGAGATGCAGAAATCTCTCTGTCTCAGTGATCAAGTAAGGAACACTGTTCACTGTTGTGATGCTCTTCACTGTGAATTTACTGTTAACATGCCACAACATTTACCCTTTGGTTGTGACATTTTCTCTTTTGTCTCATGCAGGTACCAGCGGGATGCCCATGGCAGCTGTGGTCAAGAGGGAAGATGTGCCCTCCTCTGAGGAAGAGAGTACACATCTGTCAGAGAATGCACTGCCAAGGCTGCCTCCTGTTCCTTCCATCAACTCACAGACTGACACCTCAGTGGGCATTGTCACGCTTCCAGAGGCCCAGGAGGCTAAAGTGGTAAACAACAGCAGGAGCTTTATTAGGGAGGTGTTCACTCTACACACATCAAAGTTAGACTGAGCTGTTTCCTCCAAAATGGCTAATGATGTCATCCTGATATCATGTGATTGGATTCTTAAAGTGTCAGGCCGCTATAATTATCAAATACTCAACAGGTATATTTTCTAGATCAGAGTCAGAATCATCTGCTGGTGAGCACATCACTGCCACATCTCTGAAGCTCTGAGACACTCAGGCACATGCTTAGCTCCAGGAGTTGTCACCATGGTTTCACTAACAACTTCATAGATGTGCATGAGCAGACATAAGAGCAGGAGACAGGTCTCTCAGGGGCACTACCCAAATATCTCAACAATTAGGTTCCCTAACCTCCTTCCTCCAGCAGTGGCCTTCTAACATGCTCTTGAATTTTAGTGGATGGCCCCCAAGGACTGTTCATGTCCCCACCCCCTCTGAGAAAAATAGAAGAACAGGGGTTATGTGTATGGTCACACATACAGATACATCACTGAACAGGATCAACTGCTTTGTAATGTTGTCCCTGACCAACAATGCAATTCTGCAGGTCTGTTGGCTTTCTCAGTGCCCAGAGGGTGATTGATGAACTGACCTACATCACCCTTTAAGTCCTTCTGCACAACACTTGGTTATGGAACTGAAAGGGATTTTATTTCCTGAAAAGTGTACTGTTATGACCACCATTACAGAAGCCAACTGGGAAACACCTGTTTTCCCAAAGTCTTTCATTTTAAGGCAATTGTCTGTGCTACTCTTCACTATAGTGGGATTAAAGACTCAAGTGACAGCAAGGCTGCACGCTGTGACCATGATATGTTTGTACCTACCTTGTACTGGGATCGGCCACATGCAGGTTCTGGAGGAAGAGCTCAATAGCAGGTTTCAGGACAATTCTCCAGCCATGACTTTTCAGAATTGAGGATTCAACTCTTCCTAAGGCCTGACAGTGTATTGGGCATGCTCATGAGAAGAAAATGCACATAGAGATTCCTGTTGAAATAACAAGATCAATGCATCATCAGACCATATCAATCTGAGCAGTGGAGCAGGGGGAAGACTGTATTAGGCTGTAGCCATCAGGTGCCAAACCTTCAGCAGCAGGTGTGCTGTCTGCCAAGGAGCAATGGTTGTAGCATTAGCTTGTTCTTCCATTCCTCAGGAAACACATGAATTAAAGGTCAATACATCCTCTTTCAAAGCTATCTCTATGAACTTCATTCAACAGAGAAGCCTCTGTGCATGCCTCTGCGACAATCATGCTGTAAGATTACATTAGGTGAACATCAAAGAACCAGTCATGATTCCAGGAATAAAAGCCCTTGAACTTCACCATTCCCTAAAGCTGCTCATTAAATTTGCGATCTTCACCTTGAAAGCTGTGGAACGATGTTTGTGCACCCAAATGGCAGCCGCTACAAATGAAATGATTAAAACAGATTTTGAATTAAGCCAATGAGAAATTAAAAATGATTCATTATTAGCTCCTCATGGTTTCTTACCTTTGGGATGAATTGCTGTATATTTATTTGTCTGAAACATAAAATTTTGATTTTTGTTTAATTCACATTAACTAATTGCCACAGAATATACAGTTTCTTTACTGATTACACCACAAAGAACAAGGGTCCATACGTATGTTAACACCTAGTGTCCTATTGAATTAATTTTATTTGCAACCTTACATATTAAATGTACAAATCATTCCATAATCATTATCTATGCAAAAGAGCATTGCCACAGACTTGCCATTTGAATTGTTAGTAATTTCTGGACACACAAGCTTCAACCACAGATTAGAGCTGTCACTGAAGTTTATTTTCTTCCTTCAGGCCATTTGATAAAACAGATAATAATTCAGTCATTTAAATATTTCCGTTATATAGAACATAGAGGTCCCATGTCTACAGTGTACAAGGCAGCTCATAAAAAGGTGGATTTACTGAGCTTTAATTTCCGAACTCTGTTCTAGCACAGATGACTATGTGCCAGCTCAGTTCCAGCTTGGCTGGTACATAGATATCTGCATTATATTTCATATCATCCTTTTGCATTAATGCATCACCTTTTGTTTCCTTTTGTTTTTATTTTGGGAATAAAAGTATCCTAAAAAAGATGCAGAAGTTGTCATGACGATGGGTCAGAACTCTGGAGTACTTTGAAAATTCTTAACTTTTAATTTCAAAATGTGTCTTTTTAAAAGAGGCAAAAATGGCTGCAAATGTAAATTAAATGGCTGCCTGGAGACAGGGGCCCACAGAATGTCACACCATTGGAAGGGAAGGAATGTTCATACTACAGCCCTTCAAAGTGGGGAAGAGGCAAGTCCAAACAGAATGGATTGTGATCTCTTGTGATTACTAAGATAATCAGGGGCTGATGAACGCCTGCTCAATAGCAGACTACTCCCCACGGTTTACATCCTAAACTGAAGACACCTCTTGTTTTTTCTGTTTGAGAAATACAGAAGAACAGGGGTTAAAAAGTCAGTTTCAACTCTATCAGACATTGCTTGTAGGATTGAATGCTCTTGTGTGTACCAGCTTAGGTGTGCTGTGCAATTCACAGTTGCAGAACCATCATCTAATTACCCCTGTGTTGCAGGTAAAGACCATCTCTCACTCTGTCAGAAGTCAGCTAGCTTGCAGCCAGACAAAAGGAAAACAGGATAATGAAAGGACTTTCTCTCTCACATGAATGCTGGAATTCAATCAAAGTCAAAAGGAATCAGAACTATAGAATCTTAACCAATCTGCAAAACAAGGCATCATGAAATCAACTATTCAACTACCAGCATTAAAGCTGCCAGTAATGCCTGCTGCAATAGTCACAACATTCAACTATCTACTCTTTGTGAATAATTCAAAGACTGATCCTTATTGGTGTTTTCGTTAACTTACCTGTTTAGTCTCATCTCCTGTTTCTAACCTGGTCCCATATGTTGTGTTACTAATGTTTCTCTGGTTTAACAAATTAATAAAGTCACTCATTGTTTAACTTAAAAAATGTTCATTTGGATCTGGGAGAAAGGTATTTACAAGGAAGGGGATCCTTTCTGAATTAACCTTGTTGCAACCAACTGAGGGGATAGGTGAATAAAGAAGGAGAACTGGTCATCCTCTTCACCCAGGACCTTAACAATTTAGGATATCCCATCTTGACCTGTAACAAGTTGGGGAACCTCACCTGTGGTCTGTTTGTAACAGACAATTGCACAGCATTATTGGTCAGTGTAAAGGGATTTCTTAGTTAACATTAGTGGTACTTCTTCTTGCACAGCATCAGAATCTGTCTCAACATTGGTTGTCCTTACGAAGTCAGAAATATCATTGCTGATGTTTCCAGATCTATGTTAACATTCTTGCATGTGCACATTTCTTGTATCAATGTCAGCCATGCCTTTGCCATCAGATACAGCACTGGGTCAGAATTGAAGAGATAATCGTGAGAAAAGTGACTTGGAAACTGCCGAGACACTTTGGCAAAGAATTAATGCTGAATAACCAATTACAATAACATTAACATTCAACTAAGGAAAGGGATAAACTGTACAATTTGAATCACTTACGATGCTTTTAGAGAAATAGAACTGTCTCATTTCTTCAATAGCTGAAAATTCTCATTTCTGTCATGGTGTTTAAGCAAGGTATTCAAAAAGCTATATTTATTGTAATATTTTAAAAAAGCATAATTACCTTTGGACACTTTGTTTCTGAAGTTTTGACCAAACTGTGTTAAAAGCCTGCCCATACAATTAAAATGCATATCCAGAGTTGTGAAACAAAAACAGAAATTGCTGGAAAAGCTCAGCAGGTCTGACAGCATCTGTGGAGAGAAATCAGAGAGTTAACGTTTCAGGTCTATTGATCCTTCTTCAGAACTGATAGTAGCCAGGAAAATAGGGTGGGGGTGAGGTTAATACTAAACAAGAGGTGGAGATAGAGCCCAAAAAGAGAGAAGAACAGTTGGACAGACAAAGGAGTGGGTAATGGTCAGTCTAGGAGAATGAATAGCTGCCAATGGGGACTATTAGTAGCTAACAATGGGTTGTGTGTAATAACAGAGCATGTGCTAACAAGGCCTAGTGTGTGGGGTGTGGGGGAAAGTGGGGGAAAGTGTGTGGAAGGTGCTCAAGCTCTAAAATTGTTGAACTTGATATTGAGTCCAAAAGGCTGTAGAGTTTCCAAGCAGAAAACGAGGTGCTGTTCTTCCAGCTCTCACTGAACTTTGCTGGAGCACTGTAGCAAGCCTGTGACAGAGATGTTAGCCAGGGAACGAGATGGTGTGTTGAAATGGCAGGCAATGGGAAGCTCAGGGTCTTTTTTGCGGACAGAATGTAGGTGTTTTGTGAAGCAGTCACCCAGTGTATATTCGTTTCCCCAGTGTAGAGGAGACCACATTGTGAGCAGTGAATGCAGTAGACTAGATTGAATGAAGTGCAGGTAAAACTATGCTTCACCTGGAAGATGTGTTTATGACCTTAGATATTAAGGAGGGAGGAAGTAAATGGGCAGGTGTTACACCTTCTGTAAAACTATGCTTCACCTGGAAGATGTGTTTATGACCTTGGATACTAAGGAGGGAGGAAATAAATGGGCAGGTGTTACACCTTCTGTGGTTACAGGGGCAGGTGTTGGGGGGCAGTATTAGGAGTGAAGGAAGAGTTGTCTAGGGTGTCCAGGAGAGAACATTCCCTACGGAAGGCTAGCAAGGGAGGGGAGGGGAATATGTGTCTGGTGGTGGGATCTCACTGGAGGTGGTGGAAATGGTGGCTAATGATCATCTGGATGTGGATGCCGGTGGGATGGTGAGTGGAGATGAGGGGGATCTTGTCGTTGTTGTGGAAGGGGAGAAATAGGGTGAGGGCTGAAGTATGGGAGATGGGTTGGACCCAGCTGAGGGCCCTGTCAACTACAGTGCTGGGGAATCTTCGGTTGAGGAAGAAGATGGGCATTTCAGAGGCTCCTTGTCAAAGTTGTCACCATCAGAACAGGTGCAATGGAGATGGTGGAACTGGGAGAATGGAATAGATCTTTACAGGAAGCAGGGTGTGAGGATATATGGACAAGGTAACTGTGGGAGTCGGAGGGTTTGTAATGGATATTGATGGCCAGCCTATCCCCAGAAATGGAATTGGAGATGTTGAGGAAGGGACAAGTCAGAGATGGACCAAGTGAACATGAGGGCCAGGTGGAAATTGGAAGCAAAATTTCTGTCCACAAAAAAGACCTTGAGCTTCCTGATGTCTGCCACGTCCCTGGCTAACATCTCTGTCTTAGGCTGGCTGCAGCAAAGCATTGGTGAGGGATAAAAACTATACACAGAAGATAATGGAATTATATGTACATCTATATATGTGAAATAAAGGTCATCCTTTTGAGGATCATACAGAACAATGAAAATCAAGCTGGCGTAAAAGATAAATTACGGAATTTATGACGGAAATGGATTTTGCCCTGAACCCTTGGTTGGAAATCAAAGTTCTTGCTATTAAGCCTGACATGACACCATCCCACTGCTGTTATAAATCAGTGACAGCTTGGGAAATATACCAGTTGAAACTTAATATAGAATCCCTACTGTGTGGAAGCAGACCATTCAGTCCACACTGACCCTCCAAAGAGCATCCCACACAGATGCACCCCCTACCCTATCCTTGCATTTTCCACCCTAGAACTATGGGCAACTAAGCATGGCCAATTCACTTAACTTGCACATCTTTGGACTGTGGGAGGAAACCACAACACCCAGAGAAAACCCATGCAGACACAGGGAGAATGTGCAAACTTCACACAGACAGACAGATGTCTGAGGCTGGAATTGAACCTGGGTGCTTGGTACTGTGAGGCAGCAGTGCTGACCACTGAGCCACCGTGCTGCCCCACAGCTTATCAAAAGGTAACCACAAGTACACGTCATTTAATGATAATCTGGAGCTCAAAAAAATGGCCTTTGACCTGGTTTTACCAGACCAGAGTCAGTGTTGATACTCAGTTCAACTGAAGCAGCGACACTGACTGAGATCCATGATAAAAATCCCCCACGTTGTTCCTTTCCATTGTAAAATGTAAAACATGTTTCACCAGAACTTGCTGAAAGTTAAGCCTAAATTTAGGAACTGAGGTCACATGTAAATTCAATTGATTTCTCAATTTGTTGAACATATAGTTCATAAACAATGTTATGAATTGGTTATCTTTAGATTTACAGAGTGCACAATGATTTGGATATATGTCTTTGAATGGTATTCCTGGTGATATGAGCCCTCCAATCCGGTGCAATATTTTTCTCCAGTTTTTTTCCATTGGTGACCTTTCAGCTGATTCATAAATAAAGTTTATATTTGCTAAACTGTTACTTATGGCTTTACTGAAACCAATTAGTTTTCAGCACGGAGTAGCTACATACATCATTTATGTGGTTTAAGCATGATTTCTTTGAAATCTAAATATATACAGATTAAAATGTTTCCCAAATTTACGTCAATGAATAAAGCCAATACAGGCGATTACAGATAGGTCAAAAAAATTGATGTATGTATGGGCTTTGAGTAATCATTAAGTCTCCTTGTCACCGTGGAAACTTCAATTAGCCACAATTAAAGCATTTCTAGCTATGGACAACACTGATATTTGTATACATCTGATGGAATATATCCACCTTTTTCATTTGTTTTGTTGGGGTTTTCAAATTCCCCATAGTCTAATTACTTTTTGTTATGCTGTACTAACAACTATCTCTGGGTTTTGCTGGAACTCTCTCCAGGCTACATGTAAATGCAGCTATTCATAAAACAAATGGAAGAATTGCATATGACAAAGGCAGGTTAGAAAGTGGGCAGAAAAGGGATAGATTTTTCAAGCTATCTTAAGCAACTTTTATTTACAATGTGTATAATATTTATAAATAAATTTTACATTCTAGTAATCTACAATGCATTCTAGGTACATTTTGTTAAAATATTTCACCGATGTTATAAAGGTAGGTACGGCTCATTACTACAGCATAAATAATAAAATGAAAAACTGAGAGCCTAATTATAAACAAGACATTATAAAATAAATTTTACACAGAACATAGGGTCCAAGAACTCAGAATACAACTGAAGTCCAAGATTAACAAATCATACAAAATGATTACATTTGGAGTTGGCCCTTAAGACACTGGTGATAAAGGCCATCTCCCATGGACCACTGCCATAATGTCATCCAATCAGAAGAGCCTCTTCCATAGGCCCCCTATTCAGAAAGGTGCCTCTATTCAGGGGTGCTCATCGCTAATGTTTATTCAGTTTAGAGTGCACTTTCTCCCTCTGTTCATTGCTTCTTCTCTGTGTTGTAATACCCCTTTCAGAATTAATCTGGCATTTATTCCTTCCCATCAGTGCTTCTTGTACCTCTGTATTTGCACTGACCTTCCATTTTCCGATTCAAAGTCTCGTGTCATATAAATGTCCATTGACATCTCCTCTGTTGGCCTCTTATTCCACTGTCCATCCAAATGACACCCTAATTCATTTGAATTTTGCATTACAATGGATATTAAATCTTGACAGGTCACCATGTGCTGATTTGTCCAGTAACCTGTACAATTCTGTGCTTTTCTGCCAGTACTTAATTCCCACAAACCGGTCCCATTGCTGACTGGATTTCCTGCACAATCACCCAAAACTGAAGGCATAAAGGTGAGCAAAGAATGAAAACAGATAGGATAACATAGTTACACATTATCATGTATTCTCTCCATGTAGTTTCTCAGTTCGTGCGAGTCTCCTAAGCCCATGTCCTGGCAGACCCATTTAATATCTTCCTCATTACCCAAAAGGATTGAATTTGTAGCAGGGCATCCATCATCTGATGGAATTGTCGTGAACGTTGTAAACTTTACCCGTTTTCGTTTTGTGGTGGGAGAATTCAAAGGTTCGTTCTTGCGGTCCTTGCCGTCACTGGAGTGCGCAGATCTATGTATCTGGCCTTGGACGTTTTTCTGGGATCCCCCATTAAGCAGATGGTTGCTCTCCTCAAAACCTGCTGCCTTGTCTATGACCGTTGTGTGTTCGCAGAGCTGCTGTGGGGATATATCAGCGGAATTCTCCAGCAGTTCAGTCTCATTACCTAACCAAACCCAGTCATGGGAATGATTCATGTTCCCCTGTGCTTCTGTGGGAATTCGCTTATGCCGGTACTTCAAAGCAAACATGACGCAGTTAATTAAGAAGACGAGGATAGCCAGGCAAAAAACACCCAGTAAAGCATACATTCCAATCTCCAAGTCAGTGAGACCTCTAGGAGCCTGGACCAGATCATTTTCATCCATGCTCTCACCACCCACACCAGTCCTAGTCACGTCATTTGAGGGGAAGTTGGCAGCATCTAGTGGGATGTTCTGGAGCTGACTGTCGTCTTCTGTAAACTGATCGACTCCATTCCCTTTCTTGTTCACGGAAGCTTTGGTTGTACTGCTCACTTTGCCTACGAAGTTTTCTTCACGATCTGAAGCAGCGCTGCTGAAGTAGCGTCCATTGTGCCCTGCCCGGTCTTGATCTACATTCTTTTGCCTCCGGTCACTCGCGTGGTTCTCCATTTCTCCACCAGCACCACTGTCAGTACGGCCGCTCTTCGGGTCTGCATCACTCTGGCCAAATTTTACCTGGACATTGCTACTTCCAACTGCCAGGATGCTTTTCCGTTTCGATTTCTGGCAAACTTCACAGATTACCAGTTCAACTTTCACCAAATTCCCTTGGCCCTCTCCCTCTGCAGTGATGACTGGCCACGGTAGCTGAAAGTCCCTATAGGTTGAGACGATGGCTTCCTCCCGTGAAGTAACAGTAAGTATAAAGTCCTTCGGGTCATAAATATCCAGTGGAGTCAGACTGTTATCACTGAACTGGATCCAACCACTGATTATCGCCTCCTAGAAGGGAATAAAAAAAAATCAGCTTTGTTAACATTGCTTTCAGATTTTGGCCCTAAATTTCATTGGGCCATGTCTTTGGTGGCTCTACTGGGATCACACAATTGATGCCCTCCAGCATTAGCTCCATTGACACCTTCTCAATGACAATTAGGGATGGGCAATAAATTGCTCTTTCAGTGATATCATCCCCTAAATGGACAATCAAAACTTCAAAATATAAAATGCAGAAACAACTAATGGGTTTCATTGACTCAGATATATGACGTTCCTAGTACTGAAGGCATCATAGACTTCACTCAGGCCAACTCTGATAGTGGAACATTCTGAGAAATCTCATACCATGGACTAGATTAAATGGTAAGGACAGGTTCCTCCATACCTCTCCCAGGTCCCATCCCATATGACCTGTGTATTAATATCACACACTGTCTCAACCCCACTTCAATTTTTCAGGCAATGGCCCTTTAATAGTATGAGGCGAGATTCCCATCTGTTTTCAGGAGGATGTCCCTCCTCATGGAGTTGCCTGAACAACTGAAGGCCAGCAACTGTGTGCTACACCCAGGATTGATGGTCACTGCCAGTGCTGCAGAAGGACCAGAAGGAAGAGGAAGCAGAGATGCCCGAGTGCGGTCATTGACATGTCTGAGCTCTCAGCAGGGCTGTGCCATGCCAGGCTCCAGTGAGGGTGGTGTGAGGAGGTTGGGGGGGAGGGGCAGGGGTAGTTGGGGGATGGGCTTCAATTGCACATTGTGCCAGGGAAGGAAGCACCACTGTTCATTTTGATTGAACAGCAGTCTGACAGGTTACATGCTCGGTGCAGTTCTCTCCCACATCCCCTCCCTATTGAAATGGAGCAGTGTGGGGCTGTGGTCCTTAACTGGGCATTATTTGCCCACGTGAGGGCCTCAATTGGACCACAGACAGCTAGCACATGTGACACTTCCCTTGCCATCCATTAAATTGTGAAGGATGTGTGGCCCAGTGCCAGTGGCATGACTCCCTTACTTATGAGTCCACCCACTTGTTTTCTTGTCCCGGTGGTCCCATGTCTGTAGAGAATTAATGTGTCATATACCACAAAATACTGAAAGAGATGTTCAAATGCTTTTGAGGATGAAATGCAGCAAGACACTAAGTTGCACTCCAACTCCCAGCAAAGACTGAAAACAGGACTGTAGTGGCTATACTCCAGAAACTGGACTAATAATTTGTAGAATCATCATAGAATCCCTACAGCGTGAAAATAGGCCCTTCGGCCCAACAAGTCCAGAGCATCCCACCCAGATCCATCCCCCTGTAACCCACCTAATCTACACATCCCTGAACACTACGGGCAATGTAATATGGCGAATCCACCCAGCCTGCACGCCTTTGGACAGAATGTGCATTCAATTCTCATTATGGCTGTTTGAAATTCCAGGTTAAAATAATCATTAAAAAATAGCTCTTGAAGCTCTTGTAAAAATTGAACAATTCACTCATGTCCTTCAGGGATCGAAGCTGCCACTCTGGCATGGGGTGGCCTGTATGTGACTTCAATTCCCCAGCAGCATGTCTGACCTAGGCTTTCAACAGCTGTTCAATCTATTACATCAAAGTGCTAGACAGAAACACAGGAACTGAACTACATCACCTGCTTGGTTGAAACCTTGGCATTGATTCACAATACCACAAGTGCATACTCAACACGACTGGGGTTGAGTACACTCCTGAATAATGTGTGGAGATTGATGTCATGGGTGGGTGAGAATTCCCATGGACCGGACTCCATGGAGTTTCATGGCTTCCAGTAAAAAGGGCAAGGAGACCTCCTGCAGATTGTCACCACCCACCCTGCCTCAAGTGATGCATTATTATTTCCATATTTTGAACGCTACTTGGAAACAGCACCGACAGCAGCTCAGTGGGTGGGGGATAATAATGTTCATTATTAAGAGGTGCTCGGTAGCATCCCCAGCACAGCTGGTCTAGTTATGAGGGATTTGGTCATCAGGCTGGGTTTGTAACAGATTGTGGGAGAAAGAAATTGAGGAAATAATTATAGTGAGTGGTATAGGTTAGGAAAAGATCTAGTAGCTCGAGACCTCCATGAGATATTGTGCACCATCTATAGTAGTGATTCTCCTGGTGAGGTTTGCAGACACAGGAATCTGTAGACATTTTACAGGGGGATCTGTAAAATAGTCTCTCTAGCAGACATGAAAGAGAGAAAAACACAGGGGTGGAATGACAGAGAGAGAAAAGGATATGCAAGCCACTTTGTATAAACTAATTCATAAGTAGCTGACAAGTTGTCTACCTCTGAAGCTCCCAAAATAACCCGGGCTTTCTTTACAGTGACAGGTGCTCCAGTTGCCATTGTTTTCAGTCATGATGCTCACATTTACTCTCAGCAGAAGTGGTGGGAAGGTGGGACACCATTTGCTGATGTGATACTGCGGTGAATTCAATTTGGTCTCATGCTGTGAGCAAATGCCATTATATAATGCTGCCTGGTCTGCTGAGTATTTCCAACATTTTCTGCCTATACCAGTCTCCTGCTTGTTTGACATTTGCAGTCATGGAGCAGTTGCCAGTTTAATTTGAAACCTGCATTATGTTGAAAAAGAAGTATATTCCTTGAATAATTAGATACCACAAAAGAAACTGGACTGGGTTTCCACAGGTCAGTATAGTACTTCTGAGAATGTCAATTATAACAGAATAATTGAAATCAGAATATTAATATATTTTAAGCCTCTAAATGGAGTGAGAGTGTTGTTAGTACTGTTTTGGCCAATAGTTGTTGGCATTGTTTGGGATTTGTCAATTGATTAGGTTGTATCCCATACATCAAGACAAATGTTTAACCACTTTTAAAGCCATGCAGTTATCATATGCATAAAAACGTCAGCAGAGTTGCACTTTTCTTTTATTACTGGTTTGTTCAGTGGGTCTCATCATTGTCTGCATCGGTGAAATTATGCTCAAATTGTCACTCTAAATAATTATCCCTTTCCAGAAAAGCATTGCTAAAGTGCTTTCTACTTAGAATTATAATTTAGATAAGGGTCCGTGATTGGCAATCCATTTGGAAAGGGGTCCTTCAATCAAAAGGTTTGAGAACCACTGATCTATAGCAACAGGACTGCATACCTCCCCAATCTGTAATCTTAGGCTTTGCATATCTCTCAGTCCACTTTGTGGATCAAAAAGGCAACTTGTCACCACCTTTTCGAGGGTAAGTTAGATAGGCAACAAAAACTAGCTTTGCCAAAAATGTTCACATCCTATGAATGAGCAATTAAGAAGATTTCTCAATTAAAGGTGGTGAAGAATTTGTAGTGTGGAAGAGATTGCCAGGACTGCTCTATTCCAGAAGCCAGTTAGTGGAAGACAGAACTGGAATCTAATCTTTAGACAATAAGCCTTTATTCAGACAGGCACACGTCGGAAACATGTATCTCCTAACTCAATAACCACAGTTTCATAATGCTACTAAAGTAATCTTTTTTATAAACCC
Organism: Rhincodon typus; assembly: GCF_021869965.1. NCBI lineage: Eukaryota > Metazoa > Chordata > Chondrichthyes > Orectolobiformes > Rhincodontidae > Rhincodon > Rhincodon typus. Next base: position 21,387,411 of record NC_063355.1, on the reverse strand, counting down.
CTTACTATTAAGTACCCAATCTGAAAGGTACACAAAATGATCTGCTACATTTTTATAAGTGGAAGTACAGAAGAATCATCAGTAATCATCAGTTAATATATAATTAACAAGGAGCAGTGAGAGGCATACTTGAAATTGAGGTACTAACCTGATGCAGCTACAATATGGGGCTACATGCAGACTATGTACTAAAAGCAGCAAACTGTAGACATTCTCAAATAATAGATCACAGCCAATGGATTAGGTCAAAGCTCTGCAACCCTCCCACATACAGGTATCCATCGAACAATGCAGAAAATTGCCCGAGTACATTCTGATCACAAACATCACAACAAATCCAATCTAGCATACTGCCAACCTATCAGGACACTCGCAATCATTATCAACGTGAAGAAGTTGTTGGTAATACTGTTATCAAGTGCACCTACTCAAAAATGCTTAGTTTAGGTTCCTAAGACAATTCATTCCAAACCTTATAGAATCACTGTCCAATATGGAAACAAAACCTGAATGCCAGAAGGAAGAGTGACTGCTTCTGAGATCAAGGCAGCATTTGTCTGAGTGTGGCATCAAGGAGCCCAGTTAAAACAAACCTCTCCACTGGCTGGAGTGATATGTGGGACAAGCAAGATACTTATGGCCGCTGGAAGTCAGCCTTCTCAGTTCCAGTTCATTGCTGCAGAGCTACGGTAACAATGAACAGCCAACTATCCTCAGGTACCTTACCCTACTCCAAAATCAGAGTAGGGCTGTTGACCCCCATTCACAATTCCTCAGATCATGAAACTGTCAGCTCCTTGCATGCAGGAGAACAACATCTGAACTTGAACAGATAAATGCCAGGTCAAATTCACACCAAAAAAATGCTGGACAATGGTGATCTCCAAGAAGACGAACTTAACTGTGTCCTCATGACAATATCACTGCCTAATTCCCTACCATCTACAAAACCAGAATCTCAATGGGAATTGCCACATAAAAACCATTGTGCTGGAGCAAGTCAGAAATTGGCCATTCAGCAGTCAGCAGCCCACTTCCTGACTGTCCACGGACTCTCCACCGTGTACTAGGTATGAGTCCAGAATGTGATGAAATGCACTGAACTTGCTGGGACTGATGTGCCTGGTGACAAAAATATTTAACTCCCTCTCTTTGTGATATGCTTCAAATCTCTATGGGTTTGATGCGAGGATTTCTTTAATCTCATTAAAGGTATATTGAACTGATGCTGGATGAGACAAGAACTGTGAATGCTGAAGATCTGAAACAAAAACAGAAATTACTGGAAAAACTCAGTTGGTCTGGCAGGATCTATGGAAAGAAAGCAGAGTTAATGTTTTGGGTTCAGTGCCCCTTCTTCAGAGCTGATAAGACAAACCTCCATTTAGTATCGCTAAATGACTTTATCTCACAGTATAGTAAAAATGTATTCAGGATTTGATCAGAATCCCTCAGTTCAACCTTTACATTTCCAACTGGTATAATTGGTAATGTGATATAGAAGGATATTGCTGCTTTTCCATATTGATGGGCCATTTGACTTGACTTAAAGAGAATAACTTCTCTGCATCTTGCTCTCTAGTCTGGGGAGAGCTTCCTTTCTTTTCCTCATGCCTCCTTGCAGCATTATTTCTGTCTTCTGATATTAATGGCAGCTGTGTTCTGCTTTTATTTTTAAAAGAAGACGCTTGTTCTGTCAAACAGCTTGCCCCTTTTCATCTTTGACAAGCTGACAGAAATCAGAGCTTTCTATCAGAGCCATGACAGGTAACTTTGTGAATATCTAAGCAAGCTAATGAACCACTTATTGACTCAGAATTTGCTGGTAATTTAATTGTGAGGTAGAAGTGAAAGCATTATTGCATATTTAATATTCTTAAAGGTGCAAGGGAAAATCTGGAGCTTGTGATCAACCAGCCAGTGGACATCAAAAGTTGGGCTGGACTGATGTAAGAATCCTATAATGAGCTACTTTACTTTTCGAATGGGCTTTCACTATGAAAACGTTTAACATTGAAATGGTCATTATCACATGACGCACCATGCAAGTTCATCTTTTTGCTTGACTGATTAAACTGATTTGATATATTGACTTGTTGTAGGTTTTGAATGGGAGTAAACTTAATGCCAAATTCATTTCAGTTTGACAAACTTTAGAAAGTATTCTCTCTTGTCCTCAAATGATGTGTTGATGAGTTTCTCAGTGTCCAGCAATTGCCATGCTGATTTCATAAGTAATATCATACGTTGAATTGCCATAATGGATACAGATTTTACAAGAAGCAGCAGCTGACTTCAAGTAATGGCTGGGATTTAGGGATTGGTGTTAGGGCAGGTGGCTTTAGCAATGCCTAACTCCCCATCCCATCAGTGAGGAAATTCACCGAATCAAACACAATTTGGGCACTTAAATGCCATTCAGTAAATTTCTTGTCTAATTGAACCCTTGTCCCTTTGTCACTGAAGTCCCAGCCCTTGTGAGGCTGTAAGTCAAGCAGAGGCAAGCAGTGTCAGGAGCTGAAGAATGTCACTGGAGGCTCAGGTTGTGCAGCCATGGAGAGCCAGTGAGGTGGCTTTCAGCAGTCAGATCCACTCCCCTATTTCTGCACTGATTACTCCCTGATGGGGACTAATGAAAGCACCGTACCCCGAACCTGGCAGGCAGGTTGTCTGGATTTCCCTGTTGGGAAAGCAGTCACTTTTCTGGCTGGCAGCAAAGGCAGGTAATTGAACTGGTTGAGACCATTAATTCACCTGTTAAGGGTCTTAATTGGTGGCTGATTGCAAAGGTCACTCGTGAACTTTCATGAGCAGAAGTTATTTGCTGAGGTGTTAAGGAGGGAATGAGCGTCTCTCCGGGTCCAACCTGCCCAATTATTTTCCCTTGCCACTGCCTTCAGGCACCTAATAATCCTGAGGCCAGAGGATGATTTATATGTTTTTGATTTTGACTTACGTGTTGGTGTGTCATGTTACGCAAAAAGGTTTAGAACAACACATTTTTGTACAAGAACGTTGGTGAATAATAGTCATTCCCGAGTGATCTCAGCAGTCAACAACTCAAGATTGATAATTCGCAGCTTTGAATTAACAGGGTACGAATGGTAATTAAAAGATTCAACTGATGGTGCTCAGTGTGAGATGACTCACTCCAGAAAAACATCCAGTGCAACGTTCAGATTTTATGAGAAACAATTTCTGTTTCCCATTTTCTTGTCCATGTGCTGTTTGTTTTCAAACACCAGAAAAGACAGAGGTTCTGAAATTTTGCAAACCTTCTCCAAATCTCCTGGAATAATTTCAGCGGTGGATTGGTGGAGTCTCCCAGACAGGTAGCATTAATGACTATCTCTCTGAATCATCCATTCATCCCTTAGCAACATCATAGAGGGAAAAGTCACAAGAATCTGTATAACATTTCCAGGTCATTGATTCAAAGTACTCAAAGTAAATTTTAAATACTCTTTTTTCTAAATCTACTGTGTGAAATCTTGGTTAAAAATATGTCAGGACAATTGAGAAGAGAACATATTTTGCAGTGTTAGGTGATTTTTAGCAAGAATGAAATAGTAGCACAAGATGATGTGCTCTGTTAAAATAATGGGATTGGGAAATTGCTGTCAAGAGAAAGAAGTTTATTGTTGATTTTCTTATTTTGGGGCATAACATGTATATTTGTGGGGCTAATTTTGGATCTCAAAGTGCTGCAACTAAACTTGCCGAGGTGAATGCCAGGCACCTACGTGGAATGCAGATGCTTAAGGATGATTGCCTCATATTTATGCCATGCAGGGTTCTAACGTCAGTTTCATGAGCCTAATGACTAATGCGCAGAGTTTGTGTTATGCAATTGATCTAGATCTTGAGGAACTGTTGTCAGTTGATCAGAAAAGGTTTTGAAAGTTTTCCTCCTGGTTCCATAAAATTGGCGACTGCTTTTCCCTCAGTTTTACTTCTTCCTGCACCAGATGGTATGCGAAGGTCTGAACCAGTCCAGCAAAGTTCTCCTGATGGGTACAAGACTGTTGACATAGCATGGTATTGAAATTGTCAAAATTGGAAATTTGGGCAATCTTTTCATAGTGTGATAGAATTGTGGAGCAGAATTGACGTGGGGCAGTAGAACTGAAAACCATAGGAGGTTTAAACAAAGGCAGGAAGAATTAATTCCATACCAGAGAAGGGACAGTGATTACAGCTGGGAATGGAAAGTTTGGTGGACCACTGCTCAAACCATGACTGTTTTATAACAAATTGCAGAACTTCCCAACAGCAGCAGCAGGTGGGATTTGGGAAGGTAGAGAGGCAAGTGCTTCATGTCATCAAATTACTTTATCTGTCAAAGCCAAAGTCAAGATACAGCCAATTCTGAAATCAGAATTGATACAGATTGGCACTTAGCATAAATAATTTCATTTTACCAGTTTAAAAGGTTACAGATGACTGGGCATGGGAATGGGAGATGGAAAGAGAGATATCTGGAAATGCTTGATGCAAATATTAATTTTCCATTTATTGAGTCTAACAGTCTAAGGACTTTTTTAAAAAATCACTATTCCATGGTTAAATGTGACCCATATTATACTGTCTTCCCCTGTTCCCACATTAAAAGAGCTGCTTGTAGGTATTTGCACAACAGTGGCTCTACCTTGCAATTGTAATACTTATCTTAAGACTAGTGGTTTCTTTCACCCTTCAGTTGTTCTACAGGTGTGTGCCCTGCCTGAATTCTGAATAGTCAAATGCTGCAGGGAGAACTTCAACATAAACTTTGGAGGAAAAGACAAAGATCATCCTTTAACATTTTGAGTTATTTTGCTGCAGGATCTGGCAACATTGACCAAACTCACCCAGCACAGTAAATATTATTCCTTTTCCTTTTAAAACCTACAAGAACATAAGAAATAGGAGCAGGAGTATGCCATGCAACCACTCAATCTGATCTTCCCCACGTTGGAACTTCTGTCTTCTGCCTGTTCTCACATTTCTCAACTTGTTATCTCAAAAATCTATCTGCCTCCACTTTAACTCCTTCAGTAATCTAACCTCCAAAACTTGTTGGGGGAGAAAACTGGGAGAATTCACTACGCTCTGGATAGTGGCATCTCAGTTTTAAATGAGCACCCGTTATTCTGTAACTATGTCCCCTAGTTTGAGATCCCCCCACTAGTGGGATCATGTCTCAACATTGATCCTGTCAAATTCTCTTAGAATCTTCCAGTATGTCTCAGTAAAATCACCTCCATTCTTCTAAACTTTAATGAATAAAGGCCAAACTTATTTCGCTGTTCTTGGTAAGTCAATCACTTCAGTGCAGGGAAAAAGAAGGAGTCTGAACTGTTTATAGCCATAGCATTTAGGCTGTTCAGTGTTCTCCACGATGGTAGACAAATTCTGTCAGGATACCTTAACTGAAATGTAGAAAACAAAAGGAGCCATTCTGCTGCTCCTCACTCGGCTGGACCAAGCTCCATGCTTTCTTGGAAGGGAAAATGGGTCTTCCACCAAACACTCAGAAAACATTGATGCCCTTCCAATCAGTTCCCTCAACAAAACACCGCCTCCTATTGATTCAGAGATAGTAGGAACTGCAGATGCTGGAGAATCCGAGACAACAAGGTGCAAAGCTGGATGAACACAGCAGGCCAAGCAGCATCATAGGAGCAGAAAGGCTGACGTTTCGGGCCTAGACCCTTCATTAGAAATGGGGGAGGGGAAGGGGGTTCTGAAATAAATAGGGAGAGAGGGGGAGGCGGATAGAAGATGGATAGAGGAGAGGATAGGTGGAGAGGAAACAGACAGGTCGAAGAGGCGGGGATGGAGCCAGTAAAGGTGAGTGTAGGTGGGGAGGTAGGGAGGGGATAGGTCAGTCCAGGGAGGACGGACAGGTCAAGGGGGCGGGATGAGGTTAGTAGGTAGGAGATGGGGGTGCGGCTTGAGGTGGGAGGAGGGGATAGGTGGGAGGAAGAACAGGTTAGGGAGGCGGGGACGAGCTGGGCTGGTTTTGGGATGCGGTAGTGGGAGGGGAGATTTTGAAGCTTGTGAAATCCACATTGATACCATTGGGCTGCAGGGTTCCCAAGCGGAATATGAGTTGCTGTTCCTGCAACCTTCGGGTGGCATCGTTGTGGCACTGCAGGAGGCCCAGGATGGACATGTCGTCTGAGGAATGGGAGGGGGAGTTGAAATGGTTTGCGACTGGGAGGTGCAGTTGTTTATTGCGAACTGAGCGTAGGTGTTCTGCAAAGCGGTCCCCGAGCCTCCGCTTGGTTTCCCTGATGTAGAGGAGGCCACAACGGGTACAGCGGATACAGTATACCACATTAGCAGATGTGCAGGTGAACATCTGCTTGATGTGGAAAGTCTTCTTGGGGCCTGGGATGGGGGTGAGGGAGGAGGTATGGGGGCAGGTGTAGCACTTCCTGCGGTTGCAGGGAAAAGTGCGGGGTGTGGTGGGGCTGGAGGGGAGTGTGGAGCGGACAAGGGAGTCTCGGAGAGAGTGGTCCCTCCGGAAAGCAGATAAGGGTGGGGAGGGAAAGATGTCTTTGGTGGTGGGGTCGGATTGCAGATAGCGGAAGTGTCGGAGGATGATGCGTTGGATCCGGAGGTTGGTGGGGTGGTACGTGAGGACGAGGGGGATTCTTTTTTGGTTCTTATTGCGGGGACGGGGTGTGAGGGATGAGTTGCGGGAAATGTGGGAGACCCGGTTGAGGGCGTTCTCAACCACTGAGGGGGGGATGTTGTGGATCTCCCCTTCCCCAACCGCATCCCAAAACCGGCCCAGCTCGTCCCCGCCTCCCTAACCTGTTCTTCCTCCCACCTATCCCCTCCTCCCACCTCAAACCGCACCCCCATCTCCTACCTACTAACCTCATCCCGCCCCTTTGACCTGTCCATCCTCCCTGGACTGACCTATCCCCTCCCTAACTCCCCACCTACACTCACCTTTACTGGGTCCATCCCCGCCTCTTCGACCTGTCTGTTTCCTCTCCACCTATCCTCTCCTCTATCCATCTTCTATCCGCCTCCCCCTCTCTCCCTATTTATTTCAGAACCCCCTTCCCCTCCCCCATTTCTGATGAAGGGTCTCGGCCCGAAACGTCAGCCTTTCTGCTCCTACGATGCTGCTTGGCCTGCTGTGTTCATCCAGCTCTGCACCTTGTTGCCTCCTATTGATTATTTTCAAGGTACGATCCTTGCAGATGTTGATCATTATCTATATCTTCAGCAGCTTCCGTCAGTGAAGGCAGACATAGGCAATAAAATCAATTGTTGCCCCCAATGAGGAATATTTGAATTAATGCACTAAGTTGTCTGAGAGGCCCATATCTCAAAGGGGCCAATCATCCTGCTTAACTTACTGCCTTCATTGATATTATTGCCAGGTTTACAGGCAAACTACATCAAAAACTATTTCATATCCTTGAAGTATTTAAGAATTCAAGTTGCCAACTGAGACACAAGTCAAAACTCTCCATCTTTGACTGCTGGACCATCAAAGCAATCTCATGCTGGTCAAAGTTCTGATGTGCATTGATTTGGACTCTGACCAAATATCCTGCACAAACAAGCCAAGAACAAAAAAAGATTAGCAGACACTTTATCTTATTGATAGGATTGATTAATATCCATTATTGAAAAGAGGTGAAAGACAGTGAGACCAGGAAATTAGAAACCTATTAGTCGAACATCTGTTGCGAGGAAGTTATTGAAATTTTTAATTAAGGACAGATGACTGAACACTTAAAGAAATTTGAGCTAATTAGAGAGAGCCAACATGGATTTATAAAGGGTAGATCATGCCTAAAAATATAATTTTAGTTTTGAGGAAGGAGCAAACTGGGAAATGTTTGGACATATTTAAGTGCATGGAAGGTGAAAAATGTGAAACAATTAGAATAATCAAGACTGAAGTTCAATGGTGTGTTAAGGCCTTGTAAGGTTTAAATTAGGGTTCAGAGAGAAGAGTCTCTCTGTTGGTGTGAAGATGCGAAGCATTATTTTAAAAGCAGAGCCTCACCATTTTGGTCAGAAGTTAAGAAACAATTCTTCATATAAAGGATGTTAGAAGTGTGGAGATCTTTCACACACACAAAAAAAAAATCGATGCAGCACCATTCATCAATTCAACTCTGAGATCAATGGATTTTGGTAGCAAAGTGAATCAAGAGATAAGAAGCCAAGATAGATGAATGGAGCTGGATTCAGATCAGTCATGATCCCACTGACTCATGGAGAAACGGCTTACTCCTATCCTTATGAATGTCTGTCTCATATCAAGAACCCTATAATCTTTAATGTGTTTTCAAGTCCAGTAGGGTAATATAGAATTGTTCTAGCAGAAGACTATTTGTACCACATGTTCCCCCATTTAAGTCTCATGCCCAACAATAATCCTACTGTAAGAATGGTAGGTCTACTTGATTCGATGTCAGTTTGTTCTTTAACTTTCAACCAAACAATCCTGGAAAGCCAAGAGTTCAAGCTTTGTAATTTGATCAGAACTGTTAAAAGTATCGTGTAAACTAAGTCCTCTGCAGGTTGCTTCCATTATTATTAGCACAAGTGTGATTATTATTCTCATTGTTGAATTCAAATGGCAGTTTTAACGTTATCGGATTGCTAAAAGTGTGTTTGGATGCTTTCATAGTGTCCAGGAGAATATGATACACAGCTTATATGTGTTTGTTGGTCCATAACACTTCAGGAAAGAGAAAATGTTCATCTTGTGCAAGGGGTTCATTCATGCCATACATATCATGACATGCTTCTGTTCATATGAGACCCAGGCCCACTTATGTCTACTGCCTTTGGGCCTTGAACAGTGGGTTTAAGAAGCCAAGAAAGAACCTGAACTGCAGCTTATCAAGTCATTTCCCTTATCCACATTTACGAACAAGTGCATTTGAGGCAACTCTAGTGGAAAAGATTTTTGTGACTCTCCACTACCTGAATGATTGGATATTTTAATCAGGTTGAAAATTCCTCAGGGCTCAGACTTTAGCTGGTGTCAACCTATCAGAGTGTCATTTAATAACAAAGTAAAGGTAAGTTTGTTCTATTTCAGCACAGTTACAGAACTGATTTCCACAGAGATCACTGATAAAATCCACACACTGCAATATATAAATAAATCCAGAGAAAATTACATAAACAAGATATTGTTTTTAACTAGAAAACAGACCAGAATGTTCAAGCCTGAATGGTGTTTCACTTTTAGCACGGGGTGATATTTATTTTCAAAGACCATGTTTTTTCTACCAGAAAATGTTGACCTATAACAATTTTTCAAAGCATTTAATATTATTACACAGAAAATAATTAACTTGGAAAATTTGTGGCTATAACTTATTCAAATCTCCACACTTCATAGCATTAGTTCAGTTTATTGATAGCACTCTTGCCTCTGTGTTAGAAGGACCTGGATTTGAGCATCAAAAATGTCAGGGTATAATTCACACTGGTATGTTAAAGCATTCCAGTGGAGTGCTCTTTTCAGCAATGACTCCACTTCAGGTAGGTTATTGACTGTGAACTCTCTTGGTACATGCTGAGGATACAAAACACACTGGGCTGAATTTTACCAGCAACTGACGAAATGACAATTTTGCTGGGTTTCATGGAGGGTTTCCCTCTGTGAGTCCTAGTGAATTTTCTCACGCTATCATCCCAGACTTGCATCATCACCTCTGCACCACACCCCATGACACCCCACTTGTATTCTCCCTTTCATGCAGGTGGGATTGCTGACCACTGCTATAACCTCCCGGGACTCCTGGCATCAGTGCCACCTTTAAATGGTCAGCCATGCACCTGATCTGCCTGCATGATTCTTTTGAACTGCATGAGATGGGTAGAAATTCCCACCCTCTCATGCCCGACGCTCCCCCCCACCTAACGCATCCTTTTGCTCACAGGAATCTAAAGGTCCTGCTAGATTAGGGAGATGGCAGTGCATGCTGCCCATGAAGCATACCCATGAGATACTGATTACTGATGAAGGTCCAGAGGAGCAAATGGTGAACTGGAGTCTCCAGGTTACCCCTCTCACTTTCATGTTGGGAATCGTCATCATGTAGTCTCTATATGGCTGGTGGGGAAATGGGAAACTGGTTATCAATGATCACGTAATTTTGAGGACGTTACTGCTTGCAAACAGACCTCTCACCACTGACTAGCCAACATCTCATCTCGCCATTCAGCACTTGGTTGGAAAATGGAACTTCTTCCTCTCAACATCAAGAAGCTCCTCCCTAGCTATCTCATGCAATTCTCCCAACTTTCTTGCCATTGCCCATGCCATTCAGGGGCTGGGAAGATTACAGCCCCTGTTAAAATAAAGATTATTTCCTTCATATTGGAAATGTAAAAGCTCAAAAGCCATATCAAAATATTAAATATCAACAAATGTAAATTTGTATCAATTGCAAGTGTTACACAGCAACATAGATGACAGGAGCAGGAGGAGACCATTCGGCCCTTTGAGCTTTCTCGTCATTTATCACGATCATGGCTGATCGTTCAACTCAATAGCCTAATCCTGCTTTCTCCCTATAACTTTGATCCCATTCACCCCAAGTGCTATATCTAGCTGCCTGTTGAATACATTCAATGTTTTGGCATCAACTACTTCCTGTGGTAATGAATTCCACAGGCTCACCACTCTTTGGGTGATGAAATGTCTCCTCATCTCCATCCTAAATCGTCAACCCCAAATCCTCAGACTGTGACCCCTGGTTCTGGATACATCCACCATCGAGAACATCCTCTCTGCATCTACCCTGTCTAGTCCTGTTAGAATTTTATAAGTCTCCATGAGATTTCCCCTCATTTGTCCAAACTCCAGCGGAAACAATCCTAACCTTGTCAATCTCTCATCGTACGTCACACCCCACCATCCCATTCTGGCCTGGTAAACCTTCGCTGCACTCCCTCAAATGCAAGAGCATCTGTCCTCAGAAAAAGGAGTCCAAACTGCACACAATATTCTAGGTGTGGCCTCACCAAGGCCCTATATAACTGCAACAACACATCCATGCTCCCTTACTCAAAACCTGCTGCACCTGCATGCTTACCTTCAGCGACTGGTGCACAAGGACACCCAGGTCCCGCTGCAGACCTCCCTCTCCCAATTTACAGCCATTCAGGTAGTAATCTGCCTTCTTATTTTTGCATCCAAAGTGAATAACCTCACATTTATCCAAATTATACTGTATCTGCCATTGATTCACCCAACCTGTCCAAATCATGCTGAAGGATCTCTGCATCCTTGTCACAGTTCACCCTCCCACCCAACCTGGTATCATCTGCAAACTTTGAGATATTTCATTTTGTTTCCTCATCCAAATTATTAATATATATTGTGAATAGCTGGGGTCCCAGCACCGATCCCTGTGGCACCCCACTAGTTACTGCCTGCCAATTTGAAAAGGACCCATTTATTCCTACCCTTTGTTTCCTCTCTGCCAACTAGTTTCCAATCCATCTCAATACACTTCCCTCATCCCATGCACTTTTATCTTGCACAATAAGCTCTTACGCGGGACTTTGTCAATTGCCTTCTGAAAGCCCAGATATACCATATTGACTGGCTTCCCCTTGTCGACTGTACTAGTTACATCTTCATAGAATTCCAACAGATTTGTTAAGCCTGATTTCCCCTTTGTAAATCCATACTGACTCTGTCTGATCCTGCCACTGCTTTCTAAATGCTCCATTATAATGTCCTTGAAAATGGATTTGAGAATTTTTTCCACTACCAATGTTAGGCTTACTAGTCTATAATTCCCTGTATTCTGTCTACCTTCCTTTTTGAATATTGGAGTGACATTAGCCACCCTCTGATCTGCAGGGACTGTTCCAGAATCTACAGAATCTTGGAAGATGACCACCAATGCATCCTCAATTCCTACAGCCACGTCCTTAACAATTCTGGGATGTCGATTATCAGGCCCTGGGGATTTATCCACCTTCCATCTCATCAATTTTCCCATCACCATTTCTCTACTAATACTGATCCCCCTCAATTCTTCCCTCTCACTAACTCTTGCATTCTCCAGCATTTCTGGTATCTGATCTATGTCCTCTTTTGTGAAGACAGAACCAAAGTATGTATTCAGTTGCTCAGCCATTTCTTTGTCCCCTATTATACATTCCCCCCTTTTTGTGTGTAGGGGACCTACATTTGTCTTCACCAATCTCTTTCTCTTCACATACCTATAGAAGCTCTTCATATCAGTCATTATGTTCTGTGCAAGCTTACTTTCATACTGTATTTTCCCCTTCTTAATCAATCCCTTGGTCCTTCTTTGCTGTATTCAAAAATGCTCCCAATCCTCAGATTTACTATTTTTCTTGGCCAATCTGTATGCTTCTTCCTTGGATTGGATACTACCTCTAATTTCCTTTGTAAGTCGTGGACTGGCCCTCTTACCCATTTTGCTTTTGTGCCAGACAGGAATAAACAGTTTTTGCTGTTCCCCCATGTGTTCCTTAAATGTTTGCCATTGCCTATCCACTGTCATCCCTTTAAGTAACTCCCCCCAATCTACCAAGGCCAACTCATGCCTCATATCTTCATAGTTTCCCTTACTAAGATTCAGCATCCTAGTTTCCAAATCAACTGCCTCACTCTCCATCTTGATAAAAAATTCTATCATTATGAGTTATCTATATGTTATCTGTCAAGTCTTGGCAATGCTATAAAGTTCTCAACCTGAACAAAGTTCTCATTAATATGCAGTTTGGCTACAAATACAACACTCATTGTCAATGTAAAAACCTTTAGCTACACATTTCTAAATAATCTTGTTAGTGCATTACAAAATCCAAACATGATGTTCCACATGAGAACACAGATCAGGTAAACACATGCAAAATTTACAATCACCAATGTTACTGATAAACGCAATTGTAACAGTTTCTTCCCTTTGCTTCTTCAGTGGAGAAAGTAATCAATTTAAAATAAATAGGTCCATATTTCTGCTCAAAAAAGAGCAAGGAGTTTGTTTAGAGTATGTTAAGCGAGTTCACATGGAACCTGAAAGCAGTTTTGAGGCTCAAATATTTTGTCTAAATTTCAAAACAAAGCCTTAAGCCTACCGAATTTCATGTTTAGATCACATGCAATTGACTCAATCCAATTTAATTTCTTGGGAGTTGTTTTGAGGCATGGAACTTGAGTACTGCTGACAAAAGACAGGTTTTATTAAAGATTTTCATCTAGCACACAATTCGTAAAGACACCAATAAAGAGGAAATAATGTTTATATTGCATGAATGGAAAGTGCTGATTGGTTGGCAAGTGGACTCTGATTGGGAGAGGTGCTGCTGTGGAAAATGCACCAATTAGATGATGACTGATGACTAACTGCCAATTTAAAAAAATTAATGCTGATTGACCAATTGGCATTGCACTGACAAATGAAACTAGCAATGGGATGTGACCTGTTTTGTTGAGTTGAAACAAGTGCAGTGTGCATGCATGTTCTTTCTGTCCACAAAGAACAGAGCTCTGTACATTAACACATGCAGCTTCCAGCATGTGCAGGTTTTCCACACTATGAGCCTGACTGACAATCCTAAATTGGCAATCTTCAAGCCTTCATGATTATTTAGCCAATGTTATTGAATTCAGAATCACATTGAATGTTGGACTCAATATTTTGAGTTTTGCAAGCATGCAGTTAAATGGCTGGGGAATTAACAATGGGAACAAAAAAATGGCACTGCCTTTCAACAAGTATTTTGCATCTCTCTTCACAGTAGAAGAGATGAGAAGCATCCCAATAACAGTAAAAAATCAAGCAGCAAAAGGGAGTGAAAAACTTAAAACAATCACAATAACAGAGACTAAAGGCCGCTAAGACCCCTGCACCTGATGGCTTGCATCCGAGCACCAGAAACGTGTAGCTGCAGAGATAGCAGATGTATGGCTTCTAATCTGAAAGTGTAACTATTCAAGGAAGGAAGGAGGCAGAGAGCAGAAACTACAGACCAGACAGTCTAATTTGTTCATTTGGAAAATACTAGATTTCATTTTATAGAGGTAGATCATAGAATCCTCACAGTGTGGAAACAGGCCATTTGGCCCAACAATCCATACTGACCCCCCAAAGAGCATCCCACCCAGACCCATTCCCCGACCCTATAACCCTGAATTTCCCATGGCGAATGCACCTAACCTAAACATCCCTGAACACTGAATGTAGCATGGCCAATGCATCTAACTTGCACATCTTTGGACTGTGGGAGGAAACTGGAGCACCTGGAGGAAACCCACGCAGACATGGGGAGAATGTGCAAATCTCACATAGGCAGTCGCCCGAGGGTGGAATTGAACCGAAGTCCCTGGCGCTGTGAGGCAGCAGTGCTAAACACTTAGCCACCATACAGGTAGGAATAGGATATTTAGAAAGTCTTAATACAATTTGACAGAGTTAACATGGGTGTATGGAAGGGAAATTGCGTTTTGCAAACTTGTTAGAACACTGTGAGGGGTGTAGCAAGTAGAATGGATGCAGAGAATCCAGTAGATATCGCTTATTTGGATTTCCAAAAGGGATTCAATAGAGTCCAAACAATTCCATTTGTTGTACAACACTTTCTTCTATACTACAGTGCCACTTTTCAATTCGACAGCCCAGTCAGTCTCTGAATGAGATTGCCAATTTAGTATCAATTAGTGACAAAGTGAATGGTTTTGTACTGTAAGTGAAAGGTGGCAAGTGTGATGGGAATTAAATCAAATGACACCTGTCAACATGTCAAGAACATTGACTTTTTGTGTGCAGTGGATAACTGGTAAATAAGACAGTCAGGACACAGTCAATGACAATTGTGTTTGAAGGTGGCAACAGAATTGCTATGTGTAGAAGCAAAATACTACATTTGCTGTGACAGATTTCCCTGCATTAGTTGTCAGCCAGTTTACTGACAGCAATGGAAAAACATTAGATTCACATTTAGTTACAGCATACAGCAACTTAAATTGACCCCATTCTTCAAATAGATTTCTGAGCAGATCTACGTTCTGCATTTTTAGATTGTGGATTTGACAGAAAGTGGTAGCAAACCGGAAGACTGTCCTCGTTTCGGGGGATTAATTGCAGGCATGATTTCTGCCTAAATTCTCAATATCCAGCCTGAGGTTTATTCTGAGAGAATAACTGATTCCTGGTCAGTGTTTCTATATGGAGAGGGAGCCCCCTATGTGAGCATGGAAAATCTAGTGGTGCTAGACTAGGGAGGTCTCAGCTGTACAGGCAAAACCATGGAGGACCACAAATGGGATGAAACATCCCTTAGATAAACAGGAAGCCTCCTGCTGAAAGTCTAAACTGAGAGATCATGGCCTTCAGTGGGTCAGTCCCTGTGTTTGACTGGAAGGAGATACGGTTATATCAAGGTCCTTGCCCTCCAGGGGAAAACTTGGATTCTTTGTTGCCTTTTTGTATGGCTTGGTAAGATCAAAAGATCATAAATTAAAGGAACAAAATTAGGTCATTTCGCCCAATGGGTCTGCTCCGCCATTCAATCATGGCTGATACGTTTCTTAACCCCATTCTCCTGCCTTCTCCCCATAACCTTTGATCCCCTTACTAATCAAGAACCTGTTTGTCTCTGACTTAATTACGCTCAATGACTTGGCCTCCACAGGCCTCTGCAGCAATGAGTTCCACAGGTTCACCACCCTCTGACTGAAGAAATCCCTCCTATCAATTCTAAAGTGTCATCCCTTCATCTGAGGGTGTGCCCTTGGGTCCTAGACTCTCCTGTTAGTGGAAACATCTCCATGTCCACTCTATCCAAGTTTCTCCATATCCTGTAAGTTTCAGTCAGATCCCCCCTAATCCTTCTAACTTCCATCAAGTACAGACCCAGAGTCTCAACTGCTCCTCATTTGACAAGCCCTTCATCCCCAGAATCATTCTTTTAAACCTTCTCTGGGCTCACTCAAAGACCAGCACATTCTTTGTTCGATATGAGGCCAAAAACTGTTCACAATATTTCAAATGTGGTCTGACCAGAGTCTTATACAGCCTCAGCAGTACAAATCTGCTCTTGTATTCTAGACCTCTCAAAATGAATGGTAACATTGCATTTGCCTTCCTAACTGCCAACTGAACCTGCATGTTAACCTTAAGAGAATCTTGAACTAGGACTCCAAAGTCCCTTTGTGTTTCAGATTTCCAAAACCTTTCCCCTTTTAGAAAATAGTCTCTATTCTCTCTTTTCTACAGCACTCCCCAGGGCCCTCCAATAACTGTATAAGTCCTGCCCTTGTTTGTTTTACCAAAATGCAATACCTTGCTGATGGGGCAATAATTGGCCGGGTTGGACTTGTCCTGCTTTTTCTGCTCAGAACATACCTTGCAATTTTCCATGTTGCCAAATAGATGCTAGTGTTGCAGCTGTACTGGAACAGCTTGGTAGGAGCGTAGCTAGTTCTGGAGCACTGGAATGTTGTCAGAGCTCATATGCTTTGTAATATGCAGTGCCTCCAACTGTTTCATAATATTATGTGGAGTGCATTGAATTAGTTAAATATTGGCTAAAATCTGAAAGAACTGTGGATGCTGTAAATCAGGAACAAAATCAAAGTTGCTGGAAGAGTTCTGAGGAAGGCTCACCGGACCCGAAATGTTAACTCTGTTTTTTCCTTCACAGATGCTGCCAGACCTGCTGGGCTTTTCAAGCAACTTTGTTTTTGTTGTTGTTGCAGTTAAATACTGGCATCTGGGATGCTGGGGACCTCCAGGAGAAGCAACGATGGATCATCTACTTGGCACCTCTGGCAGAAGAATGATGTGAATGCTTCAGCCTTGTTTTTTACAATGATGTGCTGGGCTCCTGAAGCGTTGAGGCTGGGCATATTTGTGGAGTTGGCACCTCCAGTTCATTGTTAAGTGTCCACCACCATTCAAGACAGGTGTGTGCAGAGCTTAGATCTGATCCCTTGTTTATGAGATCACTTAGCATTGTCCACTGAATGTTCCTGCTGTTTGGTTTACAAACAGTCCCATGTTGTAGCTTCACAAGATTGACACCACATGCTATTGTACACTCTTCATTGAACCAAGCTTGTCCTTCTGGCTTTAATGCTAATGGTACAGTGGGAGATATGACAGGCCACGAAGTTACAGATATGCTTGAGTGTTATTTTGCTGCTGCTTATAGCTCTTGGCACTTCATGGATGCCCAGCCTTGACTTGCTAGATCTGATCGAATTCTAACCAATTTAGCTGGTGATAAATGCCACACCAGATAATGGAGGGTATCTTCAATGTGAAGATGGGACTTTCACGACACAAGGACTGTGCTGTAGTCACTCCTACTGATACTGTCATAGATGGATACCTCTGCAACATGGTAAGGACATGATCAAGTATGTTTTTTTCTCTTGTTGGTTCCCTTACCATCTGTCACAGACTGAGTCTCGCAGCTATGCATTTTTTTTAGGACTCAACCAGTATGGTCAGTTGTGGTGGTAGCACATCATCCTTGGTAGAGTACATTGAAATCCCCCATCCAGAGTACATTCTGTGCCTTTGCAACCCTCAGTACTTCCTTCAAGTGGCACTCAACATGTAGGGCTTTTGATCCATCAGCCAAGGAGTGGGTGAGGGTAGGTAGTAATCAGTAGGAGGTTTCCTTGGCCGAGGATCGACCTGGGTGGGATGTTCTTCAGAGGGTCGGTGTGGACTCGATGGGCCAAATGACCTGCTTCCATACTGTGGGGATTGTATGATTCTATGATAGTTCATGGGATCTACAGACAATGCAGAGAAGTCCCTGACCCTCCTTTCTGACTGTATACCACAGAGTTACCACCTCAGATGGGTCCATCCTGCCCAGGGATGAAGATGGTGGTGTCTAGGACATTACCTGCAAGGTATGATTCCATGAGTATGCTTATGTCAGGTTATTGCTTCACTGGTTTGTGGGAAAGCTCACCAGAGATTAATAATGGGGGGAGGTTTTAAATGGTCAGCAGAGCTGCATTAGCTGTTGTTGTTCTGGTGCCTAGGTCAATGCCAAATGATCCGTCTGGTTTAATTCCTTTGTTTACACTTTGTAGCAGCTTGATACAACTGCTTACTAGGCCATTTCAGAGACCACTCAGGAGTCAACAACATTGCTGTGGATTTGGTGTCATAGGCAGGTCAAATCAAGTATGAACAGGAGATTTCCTTCCTTGAAAGTCATTAGTGAACCAGTTGAGTTTTCATGGCAATCACCAATGGCCATTAGACAAGCTACTAATTCAGATTTTTTAAAAATATCACCATCTGCCAATTTTAGCATGGGGCTCTGGGTTAATTGTCCAGTCATATAATCACCATGTTATCTCCCCTTAAGTTCAAAGGCAACTAGAGATGGCCAACAATTGCTGCCTCGCGAGGCTCATATCCATGAGGGGAGAAATCAGAAACAAAGTCATAGCAATAGCCTCAATAAATCGAACTGAAAACAACCCAGGAATAGCTGATGATCCCTTTAAATAGAGCTGATGACAAGGCAGGGACAGAGTTCCTTTCTGCACTTATGTTCCATTCTACATGGTTATTTGAGGCCTTGGCTTGATATTTTGCTCTATAATCACACCACTAACAGGCAATAATGAATTGCCTGCTCTGCATACGTCCAATGACACTAACTATATACGTGCCTATTGAGTGTCCAGCCTGATATATGGCAGAGCTGTGCCTATGTGGTTTCAGCCTTATTTGACTAAATATTTAATTTTGCTGTCCCCACACATCCAGTTGTTTGTTTTACACCACTAGATTTTATTGCTGTCTGACTTCTGTTCACCAGGACCTTTTCAACCAGCTTTAATCCTTTAGATCAATGAAATATTTGATCAATGAACCTCAACCCATAATTTCCCATCTGTTACATGTCAACCATCCTTACCTACAATGTAATCACAGTATAATCCAAACACTGAAATGCAACAGCAAAATTAAAAATTCAAAGGAATGAATGCACTGTCTGTCATAGTATTGAATTCAGTGTTTGCTAATTATCAGGAAAACCCAAAGTCAGTATTCGTTCATTGTGCATGCTAATTTGATCTCTGAATTGTAGCGGTCGTGCCCAAATGACAGGTACCACAAAGCCCACTTTCTTATCACTTATTTTTTACTATTTTTCTTACTCACCATAATGCTGATTCTGAATTTTGTTTTATATTTTAGTTTGTTTCACTGTCATACCATGCAATTTCTAGCTGATTGGCCTATCCAATGTTCTCTGCAAATAATTATATAATTTTAAATTTATAATCAACGAATCTACATTGGGGGACTGTTCAATGTAATAAAAGCCATTTATACAACTCAAATATTTTCATACAAATATATTATTGATTATTAGACACACTAATGTTGGGAGAATCTGGTTCAATGCATTTGCCATAAATTGTGGTATACAAATTGACTCTGATGTGATCTTGCCTCCAGCAGAGTATTTTACCTCATGCAGCAATGCTTATGCTATCATGACAAAAGAAAGTGCAGCACCCTTTTCAGAAGCAGTGGATATAATCTGAGTACCCAGAAGCTTTGCAGTTCCAACACTTCCCGATTATATCCTGTTAAACTGCTGAAAACTCTGCCTGATCAATGCTGATTCTTCCTCTATTAACAAATTCCTTCCTGAATTTGTAAATAGATTTGAAATGCCTGCTAAGATTCTTTGGGCAAATTGGTATCTGAACACAGTGCTCACTGGACTGGCCATTGTCTCCATGAACCTTGGTGCCAATTTTAATATTAGAGTGGTTCAGGTACAAAAAGGCAACAATAGGACATGTCCGTAATCCAAGAAAAATAACTAAATCTCTCTGACAATAAAAAGCGTCATCTGATGAGTAACGATTCATTGAAAACCTCCAGATAATCAACACACAACAGTGAACTTACAAACTGGGCCAAGCAGTTTTATAACTTAATTACATTTATTACATCAAGCTATGGCTCCAGACTCAATTATTATTCAATGCCTCATCTGCCACTGCATTGTTCTCTTCAATTGGTTTAATTTCAAATCAGCATGGAAATAAAAAGTGCAATATGCTTCTCCATAAAGCCTGCTTGAATTAAATATTATTCTAATTACATTGTGCATGATCCATTCATTACTGCAATTGTTAAACATTTCTCCAATCTTACATTGCCAAGATAGCATGTAGTGGAGGTCTGCTCTCCATTACGTGGTTAAACAATTGAAACCTTGAGCAAAAAGACAGAGTGTGAGCCATGAAATCTCTGGACAGCAATGCTAGTGGAGGTAGTGAAAATGTTATCCTTTGGATATTGGAAGGATTGGAACAATGTGAGAATTCTCCCCAGTTTTTGTTTTAAGGCCTTCAATTCTACAAAGGTCTCAGGGTTGCTCAGTTTTCTAAATCCTACTGTTATCCGTTAGTCACCTTGACCTGTTTTTGTTGACTGGAAAGGTGTACTCCCCTTCCTGGCTGTCTCATTGAGGTAAAATATCTTGTTTAAATCGTATGGCAAAGCTTTGGTATTAATGCAAGTATAGCGAACATACTGAAGAATTATTCAATCAACAGGATGAACACCCAGCAGTTTGTACTTACACTTCTTTGTGCTTACACTGTACAACCATGCAACCAGAGAAAGGTTACAGCACAAAAAGAGTCCATTCAGCCCAGGTGGTTGAATAAACTAGCTGCACATTCTAATACCAGCATCTGGTCCATAGCCTTGCAGGCTACAGCACTTCAGGTGCAGCTCCAAATTCCTTTGAAATGAGTTCGGTGTTTCCATATCAAGCACCAAATCAGCAGCAAATTCCAGGCACCACAACCTTCCAGGTGAAAAAGTGTTTCCTCATATCCTTTCTAATCCTTCTAACAATCACCTGAAATCTGTGCCCTCTGATAACTGACCTTTCCACCAGGGGAAGCAGCTCTGCCCTGTCCATTCTATTCAAGTCCCTCATTATTTTGTATACATAATGACATCACACCTCAGCCTCCTCCTGTTCCAAGGAAAACTTATCCTATCCAACATTTCCTTTGAACAGTTAGGTCCTTCTCATATGGTGACCAGAAAATGGTGCACAAAATCTCAATTGTGGCTTAACCATCACTGCATATTTTTGTTTTTAATATCTCGATCAATGAAGGAAAGCATTCTAACATGCCTTATCTACCTGTCCTGCCCTGTGGACATACACTGCAAAGTCTTTCACTTCCTCTAGCCCTCCCAAATCCTCTTGTTTTGAATACTTCTTGCTTTATTTGACCTCATCAAATGCACAACCTCACACTTCTCTGGACTGAGTTCCATTTGCCAGTTTTCCATTCACTCAGCAAAAGCATTGATGTCATCCTGAACACAGTGGTTCAAGAAAGCGGTTCATCACTGCCTCCTCAAGGGCAAGTAGGGATGGGCAATGAATGCTGGCCCAGCTAGCGATATCCATGTCCCATGAGAGAATTTAAAAAAACACTGCAGTCAACAGCAATCCCCTTCACTATCAACTATACAGCCAATTACTGTGTCGTCTGCAAATTTCCTGACCGTGCCTCCCACATTTTGCTTTGGTTAACTTGTTTGGTGACGGTCGGTTTAAAAAACTTCGAAGAATGGACAAGATCAATGTGAATGGATTTTAGTTAGAAGTGAAAAAGAGGAATCATTCACTATATGGTCCATATCCCTTAAGAGTTTGTTTCCACATATTTCTGAGTGCCTCATTCCTTTTACGGAGATATGGGAAAAGTTCTGAGGGAATTCAGGACAACCATACAGTTGTAAAGGAAATTTTTACCTGTGATTTAGTAGTAAAGCAATTCATCACTTTACAATGTTAGTTTTAAATTAAAGTTTCAAAATTAGTAGTGGCAGCCATGATTACCAACACAGCAACATCAGTGTATCAGCAGCCGCATGGCTGTATACTTTTCTGTTTATAATTCTGGTGAGTGTTTGTTCTCCCTTTTACAAGGTGACAATGCTCTTTAACACAGCGTTTCCAACATCATTCGGAGATAGCTGCCTGAGAATGTTAAAAGGGAATTGCACATTGTTTTGTGAAGGCAATTCCAATATAGATCAGAAACTGGGAGCCTGCAATTTGCAAATCATAGAATCTTTACAGTGTGGGAGCAGGCCATTCAGCCCAACAAGTCCAGACTGACCCACCAAAGAGCATCCCACCCAGACCCATGCCTCTACCCTATAACCCTGCATATCCCATGGTTAATCCACCTAGCCTGCACAATTTCTCATGGCCAGTCCACCTAAACTGTACATCCATGGACTGTGGGAGGAAACCAGAGGAAACCCACCCAGACAGGGGGAGAATGTGCAAATTCCACACAGACAGTCGCCCAAGGCTGGGATCAAACCTGGGTCCCTGTGCTATGAGACAGCAGGTACTAACCACTGAGCCACTGTGTTTCAGTTGTTGGCTACAGTTATAACAATTTGCTTATTATGTTTTTTTTAAATGAGAGCGTTTTGGCCTCGGGAACTCTAAAAACATACCATGTGACAGCAACATATGAACATTTCAAATGTTGGGTGACGTGCCTGCCTCTGTTATTTTGAATGGGTTCCAAGAACAAGAGAACAACCTTTTTGCAAATGTATTCAAAACCCATACAAGATTATTTTATGAGGACAGATCAAAGCTGTATTGGTTTTCTTGATTTGAATTTACCAGACAATAAAGAGAACAGCCTGGAAGTTGTACAGTGATCATGGGCAAAAGATCTTTTGTATTTTTTTGTAATAAAGTAAATAAAGCGTTTCCACGTGGATGTGTTGACATCTTTACAAGTCATGATCACAGGGACTGGATTCTCACTTGCTTTATGTAAAAACAGAATTGATTGATGAAAGTAAACTCAAAATTACTTCTTCATATATTATCACTTAATCAGATTTCGGTAAGGATATTACCTACCACCGGTTGGATGATCTACTGGGCTTTCAGTGAGTCAGGCTGATTACAATATTTGCAATTAGGGGTTCTTCCTGCACGAGGAGGTCTGTCTTAAATCTTGGAGTTAAGAAATTCTTGCCTTTGGGTTCCTACACCATGAAAAAGATGGCTGTAGACTGTGGAGCAGATCAAGACAATTCGTAATTTTATTTCTCAAAATGTTAATTTTTAACATTACCAGGCAGGACACCTTTTAGAATTTAACTACCCCCTTATCCATCATGGAAACAATGGATTCTAATAACACATGGACAATCTTTGCAACTGCCATTGCAGTGGCAAAACTGATGGAACACAGAATATGCGCTGTCCCCTGTTGTTAGTGCTCTTTCTATTTTTACACAAGCACATGCAACGTTGTATGCGCCGATGTGCAGCAACCAGTAGGGTGTGGGCTGAATGGCCCTTACACCAACCTGTATCTATAGGTGTGAAGCTGGAAAAGCACAGCAGGTCAGACAGCATCAAAGGAGCAGGAAAGGCAATGTTTCTGGCCGAAACCCTTTGTCGGTACTGACAAAGGGTTTCAGCCCGAAATCTTAACTTTGCTGCTCCTCTGATGCTGTCTGACCTGCTGTGCTTTACCAGCTTCACAACTATAGACTCTGGTTTCCAGCATCTGCAGTCCTTATTGTCTCCCAGGCCAACCTGTAACTGGGCAAAATGATCCTGAAACTAATAGACTATACATTTTCAACTGGCCCATAGAGGTGCCAATAGTTTTTCTGTGTCTATCAACACAGCAAGAGTTTGCTCCTGGTGACTTGCTGAGATATTTCTGCTTCATTTTCAGCACAAATTTAAACATTGCTTTACCATCTCAAAGTTTTCTTTTCTTGCTGAGTTGCTGTCACATTTCTCCAGATAGAGTAATGTAGTTACATCACACAGAAGCTCAGTTTGTTGTGTTTAGTGCTCAAAACAACAGGCGACTCTCATCAATTTTCTGTGCAGATAGGAATATTTACCACACGAGCTCAAAACATCCAGGACAAATCAGTTCACTTGATTGGTACGCCAATTAAACATTCACTCACTACTCCATCAACACACAATGGCAGCAATAAAATTCAGTGGGGCAATTCACGTAGGCTTCTTCGCAAGCATCTTCCAAATTTGCAACTTCTATCAGGACACGGGCACCAGCTGCAAGCTTCCCTCCAAGCCACATACAATCTTGACTTAAAACTGTATCACATTTCCCTCACTGTCACTGATCAAAATCCTGTAACTCCCTTCCCAACATACGGAGAGTGTACGTACACCACATTGACAGTGACAGCAGTGGATCAAGAAAACGGCTTCCCATCACCATCTCAAAAGAATGGAAAACAGATGCTGGCCTAGCCAGCGATGCACACATCCCAGAAAAAAATGAAAAAGAAAACCAATAACTACCGTTACCATAGTAAAGGTACTTCACAGAAGAGTAATCAAAAATCTGACAGGAAGTTGCACCAACAGCTATTAGGAGAGAACAAAGAGCCAAGTTTTAAGCAATATCTTGAAAGAAGAAGATCGAGGCTTAAAGAGGAATTTCCACTGTGTTGGTAGGTTCTAGGCAGCTGAAAATATGGCTGTAAATGGTAAGGCAATTAAAATCAGGGATACTCACGAATTGGAGAATTGTAAACATGTCAGACTTGAGGAGCTGGAGTACGTTATTGAGAACGGGAGGAACAAAGCCGTGTAAGTCAGTGATACTGGAAGGATATCAATTTCTCTTCCAATTTCCACCCCACTCTCACCTTCATCTGGTCCATTTCTGACTCCTCCTTTCACTACTTCGATATCTCTGTTTCCATTTCCAGGGACAGCCTGGCCACCCAAGCCCACCTTCTCCCACAATTACCTGGACTGTACATCCTCACACCCTGCGTCCTGTAAAACTGCATTCCATTCTCCCAGTTTCTCCATTTCTGTTGCTTCAATTCTGATGACTCCACGTTCAGCAGGGGTTCTCAAAAATATTCACCTTTTACCTCAACCAAGGATTCACCACCTTGGGTGGTTGACAGGACCCTCAGCAATGTCCAACCCATCTTGTGCACTTCTGCCCTCTCCCTTTCTCTTCACTCCCATAATACTGATAGGGTCCACCTGGTCCTCATTTACCACCCCACAAGCATCCACATTCCGAGGATCATTAACCACCATTTCCACCACTTCCAGCAGGATGCCACTACCAGACACCATTCTCCTCCCCTCCCTTGTCCACCTTCCACAGGGATTGCTCCCTCTGGAACACCTTGGTGCACTCCCAACATCTCCTCACAGCCCTATGGCACTTTACCATGTAATTGCTGAAAGTGGCAGCACTTTACTTCCTCCCTCTTATCCAAGGCTCCAGACACACCTTGCAAGTAAAGCAGCAATTTACCTGCACTTGACTCAATGTAGTCTACTGTATTGGCTGCTCACAGTATGGTATCCTCCACATTATTGAGATGAAACACAGACTGGGCGACCGTTTTGCGCAACACCTACGTTTTGTCCACAAAAATGATCCTGAGCTTCCTGATGCCTATCCGTTTAACACACCACCCTGTTCCTTGGCCAACATCCCTGTCTTAGGCTTGCTGCAGCACTCCAGCGAAGCTCAGTGCAAGCTGGACAAACAGCATCTCATTTTCCACTTGGGGACCCTGCATCCTTCAGGACTTAATATCAAGTTCAACAATTTTAGGGCTTGAGCACCTTTTTCCTGTCCATTACCCATGTTGACAACTCAGGCCCTGTCATGACATGGGCTGCTTTAGTTACAGCCAACCCATTTTCACCCATTGATGGTCCTTATTATCAGCTTTTCTTTATTCCTGGCTCACAATATTCATTCCTTTGTCTGCCTAACTACTGTTCTCTCCCTCTCAGGGCTCCATATCCACCTATCACATACGCCATCCCACCCCACACCCACCTGCAGCATATATACCACCTTTTCCTAGCCCCTATCATTTCTGAAGAAAGGTCACTGGACCCAAACCTTTAACTCTGCTTTCTCTCCACAGACTCTGCTAGATCTGCTGAACTTCTCCAGCAATTTCTGTTTTTGTTTTAGATTTCCTGCATTTGAAGTTTTTTTGTTTTTTTTTAAAGTTGAGACTGGCAGGATATTTGGCCCTGGGATTATCAATGCAGTTATACCTAATACAATCCTCACTTCACAGGGTTAATTATACCTTTTGCAAAATGGGCGATACCAACAACAACAAGAACTTTCCCTTGAGTGTTCCCTTTAACATAATAAAATGCATGATATTGGATCAGGCATGCTTTATATACATGGTTCAATTTTCCCATGCCCTGGAGCATATATCTTAAAGAGCTAAAAATTAAAATTCAATCATGAATTTGCATGCACGCAAACTCCCAAAGATTCAGCAACTTAAAAGTATTTGCTGTTGTATAATTGCTTTCTTTGTTCTGCATGATATTGCAAACTTCAGGTGTACTTTATTGCTGTTAGTTTTAATGGGCTTCTCCTATAAATCACAACCACTGCATCAATAAATCCCCTCCTACTAGCCTTGACAGGTTCTTCCAATTAACATCAACAAACAAAGATAAATTAGTGCCTTCTTATCTGCAAAGCCACTGCTTTTTGGGTATTAAAATCTGCAAAATGGGAGGATGAGTCAACACCTTCTTGTGTTCATTAATTGTTCAGCAGTGATGCTTTTCATTGACTAATATTTTTCTGCCTCTGATATCCACCCCCTCAAAAAACTGACTCGCAGGCTTTTTCTTTCTCTTAAAAGGACACACTCCATTTAAAAGAAAGGTTTTTTAAAAATAAGATTTAATCTAACCTGATATCTCCTCCTGAAGATGTGACAACCCCTTGCTGGGGTATAGCTGCACCAGTGTCAGAGGAACTAATACTGATAAACAGGCAGCACAGATCATTTTTTGAATGCTCCTGTCATCTTGGTTGCTTAGAATTTATACTTCTTTATTTTTCTGCTACTCGCAGCTCAACTGCAAAGGTCAGGGATACAATATACTGAATAACTAAACATCAGCAAACTGCCATTAGTAATATCCCAAGGTACTGATCTGTCATTAAATGCTCCATTAAAATTGCAAACATCACTTTATGTCAGTGCTGTATTCACTATAAGATACTTTAGAGATCGTAAAACGAGTGAACAAGACCTTCATTTCCTTTACTGGGAAGTAAATTATCACTGATGTATGTGACTGTTTAAGTAGTTATATGTAACTTGGAATTTTCACATTCTTCTTTTCCAAATCGACTCAGAGAATTTCTACCCAGGATTGTTGACTCTGGTCATCCTGCAGGTTTGATTAAGTGACATTGGATCACATGACGGACAACTCCTGCCCAAAGTTAGCTTTATGTTTACCAAATAAAAATTGCGTTCCTTGTAGTTGAGTGTCTATGCATTCCTCAAACCTGGGCAAACCAACAACAATGTTTGTATTTAATCTAAGAAATCGGATAGTTCCCAGTGGCCCCGGCTGTGATCATCCAGTAAGGTCTGACCAGGCATGCTTAAAGTCAAGTGGAATTTGGGAACAGTCGATGGCTTTATGTTAATTGAGGGTAATTGGGGGAGAAATGGCTGTTGTAGTGCAGTAGTAATGTCTGTACCTCTGAGCCAGGAGGCCCAGGTTCAAGTTCCACCTGTTATTACACATCTCTTATTAGAAAATATCTCGGGGGTGGGGTGGGTGAGAACTTGACCATAGGTATGTAAGAGGAAAGAGTAATCAGTGGTGTTGGAGTTGGGGCAATGAGAGTTGGAATTGCACTCTGACCAGAAAATTATATGTCTGGATTCTGTCTTATCAACCTTTAACTTCCAGTGTTTAACAGTGGTAGCAGAGAATGGCCAGCTGTTTGTAAGTCAAAGATTGAAAACTAAGCATTATTCCAACCAAAGAGAAAACTTCAGAGACATAGCCAAATCATTACCTAAATTATTGGGTTATGATTACTCATTCCTGAATGCAAACCTTATGACAAATGGAAGAGTGAAGGAATCATTTGGACTCGCGTTCCTTCTTAGCGAAGAAGAAACAAAGTATGGCCTTGGCACTTTGGCTTACACTGAAAGCAGGATAAGGAAGAATGTTTCTTTCATAATTGGGATTGATTATTCGAACACAGCTGAAGGTTTAGATAAATTATTAACTTGCGTGGATAAAATGAAACAAAAACATGAGTTACCAAAGTGCGTATGAGGTGTGGTCAGATTTTGACAAATTCAATAAAAAAGGAAACTCATTCAATAGAAGAGTACCTAATGGAATTCAATAGATTGTATGCAAGACCACAGATAGTCCATCTGGAAATTTCTCAGTGTGCGCTGGCATTTATGTTATGTGTCAAAGTATCAAGCTTAGATAGACTTCAAGTATAGACAGGAGCTAAACTTACAGGAAGACACACACTGTTAGAACAAATGTTGGAAGCATGAAAATATTCCTTGCAAAGCATTCAGCACCATTCATGGTGCAAATAGTGCAATTGTCTGTATTACAGGAAACTAAGGACACTATGTTATTAGAATGGCAAGACCACCTAGATGAAACCTGCAGGCAATTGTATGAAAGAAGAATTTTAACAAAGAGAAACATGGACATAAGTGCTGCAGATAGTCAGAGGATGTAGTCCATATTACTTCATCTTTATAGGAATCCTAAAGCTCTGAGATTAATGTAATGAGCCCCCAACTTTGGAAGAGACTACAATCAACTCTATCTTTTTTGGAGCAATTTAATGCACTCCAAAGACACAGAAATTCTTTCAGAAAAGCCAAAGTTTCTTACAGAATTTGATGAGTATTAAGAAATAATGCAAGGGCATTAGAAACCAGTTTCAAACAGGGAAACACAGTTCCTTATAAAATACAGGGGCTTAAAGAACAGAGGGGACCATGAAAGGTTATTGGTAAAGATGAAAAAATAAAAACTGTACACCTAGGAACCAGAATGTTCAAGTACAAGCTTTGGGTTTGCTTGGTATAGGTTACTAACCTGCAGAAAATAAGGAGTTTTGGAAAACACCAAAGAACTAGATACATTTCATTACTATACATCATATAACTAAGAAGATCAGAATGTTGCAATTGGCAATTTGTCTCATGAAGGATGGATCAGTTCTTCTGATCAAAGTGTGACTATCAGTTCCAAAGGACAATGACCAAAAGTGGATATTACTACTAATGATCTGGACAAAGGAACTGAAGGTATTTTTGCTAGGTTTGCAGATGACACAAAGATAGGAGTGAAGCAGGGAGGCTGCAGAAAGAAGAGGAGGGTGGACAAGTGAGTCACAGATGGAATGCAATGTGGGAAATTATGAGGTTATGCTCTTTGGTAGGAAGAATAGAGGCGTGGACTAGTTTCTATATGGGGAAAGGCTTCTGAAATCTGAAGCACAAAAGTTCTCGGGAATTGTAGTACAGGATCTTAAAGTTGACGTGCAGGTTCGGTTGGCAGTTAAGAGGGCAAATGCAATGTTAGCATTCATTTCAACAGGGCTAGAATACAAGAGCAGGGATGTATTGCTGAGGCTGCATAAGGCTCTGACAGACCGCACTTGTGATACTGTGAACACTTTTGGGCACCGTTTCTAAGGAGGATGTGCTAGTGTTGGAGGGGACCAGAAGAGAATGATCCTGGGGATGAAAGGCTTGTCAAATGAGGAGCGATTGATGACTCTGGGTCCGTACTTGAAGGAGTTTAGAAGGATAAGAGGGGGATCTGATTGAAACGTACAAAACACTGACAAGCCTGGATAGAGTGGCCATAGAGATGGTGTTTCCAGTATTGGAGAGACCAGGACCCAACGACACAGCCTCAGATTGAAGGGACGACCACTTAGAACTGATATGAGGAGGAATTTCTTTGGTCAGAGTGTAGTGCATCTGTGGAACTCATTGCGGCAGAAAGCTGTCGAGGCCAAGTCATTGAGTGCATTTAATACAGAGATGGATAAGTTCTTGATTAGTATGGAGATCAAAGGCAGGAGAATAGGGTTGAGAAACATATCAGCTGTGATCAAATGGCAGGGCAGGCACAATGGACCGAATGGTTTAATTATGCTCCTATATCTTATGATTGTATGGTTTGCGTGACAGGCAAAATGACTGCGTTTCAAACAAAGTCAAGGTTATATATCTCCTGGATAAATAGCTTCCACAGCTTTCGGTATATCTAATAGTTGCAGCCAATGCTTCAACACATTTATGAAGTGGAATATGCTTCAGGTTACGATGCAATTCGAAGTGGTAATATTGGAAAAGTTCATTCTATGAGACTTTCAGGGATGCTCAAGGCTAAAATATAGCATGACCAGAACACTAAAGTTTAGAAACTATAAAGAGCTCTCCAATGAATACTAACACATATTTCAATGGATAACTTTTGAAGAACTGTATAAAAACCTGCAACACCTGTATGGTATGTACCATCAACTTTTAACAATGACCCAGGCTATAATAGGAAAGACATATGATAGAGAGAAAGTAAAAAAAATGTAGACAGAACCTAGTATTGTAGGTCTAGGTTAATACTGCACGTGGCAAATGGCTTGTTTGGTAAAGTATAGCTGTTTCTTTCCCTATGCAATCTTCATCTTAAAAATACATTCTAAAATATTAGCTGCCATTCTCAAGGTACTGTTTAAAATAGATTTTTTTTCAGGCAACAGCAGGTATAAGCTGCAGAATTAATGAGCAGCTGAATTTAGCTTATTTTTACGTTCGAAAAGAATAATTTTATTTCACCATCTATAAACAAATAGTAAAATTGGCAACCACAGTAGAATTTATGGCTTTTGGAATAGGACCTGCATACCACATAAAATCCTCTTGGGGCAGGAAGAGTTAATTTGGACTTTGTCTATAGTATATCAGTCATTTATTATGTACCCTTCCTGATTTGAAGTCAATGGGAATGCAGTTGGAAACAATGTCTAACAGGCAGCTGAATAATATTACACATTTTACAGTATCACCAAAGTCAAAACTATCCCTCGACTCCAATATTTCTCTCTTTCATAGTTTAAGTACAATATCTTACAAATACAGCAAGTTCCACTTGATCCTTCACTCAGGCAAAAGTAAATCATTGCAAGCTCACGTCTGTCATCTTCATTGGTTTGATCTTTTATTATCAATACACAATGCCGATGTTTTACCAATGATGAAATTATAGAAATCATACAAAAATTGATCCTACGCATTACCCATTTGCATCTGAAAT
The DNA here is from genome assembly GCF_021869965.1 of Rhincodon typus. NCBI lineage: Eukaryota > Metazoa > Chordata > Chondrichthyes > Orectolobiformes > Rhincodontidae > Rhincodon > Rhincodon typus. Next base: position 21,356,190 of record NC_063355.1, on the reverse strand, counting down.
TGCTGCTACATTGACTAACCATCTGTATTTCTAATTGCTCTCATAATCCAAAATATGACTATAAAGCAACAGTCAAATTCATTCAATAAATTTTTTTGGTATCACCATTAATATTTCTCTTTGCATGTGTAGAAGAAACTTTTTTAAGAAAAGAATTTGTTTCCAACTTCACAATTTATGGTATAATGGTATCTCTTGTGACAGGCAGGTCACAAACTAAAAGCAATCACTTTAAATTCAATTCCACAAAAATTGTAATCGCTATCAAACTAAAAGGATCGCAATCATGATTTTTGCTTCTAGTTAATTTAATGAGTACTATTGATTTCAGTTTCCTTTTACTTGCACTTCCTTTTCATAATCTACTTTAATTCTTCTCTATTCCCCCATGGACCTTCTCTGGTTGACGTCATCACAAGTTGGGAAATCAGGTTTATAATCCACTACCAGACCTCTAAAAACAGCACTTTAAAACTGGCTTGGAAATGGATAGTGCAGACAACCCAGTATGACTGTATTACTGCCTCCTTTGTACTCCTGCTCACTGCTGGCCTCCCTGCACAATAGATAAAAAGGGCAAAGACATATAAGTTTTCTGAGGGAGATGAGTTGACCAGGAGTAGGCTGCAATGAATGGAGACAGCATGAAACTGAAATTCAGAATGAGTACCTGTTTCAAAGTGCGAAGATGTTCTTTTGCTGTTGCTGTTGCAATGATGACGCGGCTGCTGGCAGCACTTAGTTGGAAGGAGAGGGAAAGTCCGGCCACTAATTGGATTCCAAGGTCCGTGACAGACACCTTCTCCTCAATCACCGTTATTGTCTTTTCAGCCAGGATTGAATCAGAAAGCGGGGACAGTACCTTTGAAATGAAGAAATTCCAAACCTAAATACATATTACTTCAATTTCCTGCATAGCGTCAAAGCAAATTTTAATTGCCCTTTCCATTGCCTAATCACAATTACCAAAGTAGAAAGCCATATTCTTAACCACCACTAGTTTGGTGAATGCCTTGAATGCTATTATCCTGTTGCTAATTTATGTTAAATATTTTAACAACTGCAGTTACAAAGATGTTAGCACATTAGTTACTTACAAATTGAAGCTCGACTATGAGAGAGTGAACTTGAATGGATACAAAATCTCTTTTATAGTTGTAATTATGGACGGGGTAATGCAGACCCATTGATGTTATATGATAGCACTACTCTTAATCAAATCTAAATAATGAGTTAATTTCCTTTAGTATTGCTCGTGTTCAGTGAGATAATGTATTATGTCCATGGAAAGTTATGTCATTGTGAAAGGAGTGCTACAGACAAGCAGGAAGGACTTGCAAAGCTTCCCAATTTACATTCAAAGTGCATGAATTCTTACCCATTCATAATCTAACATTCAAACTCCTGGAAATGATATGAATGCAATATTGCAGATAGTCATGATGCAACATTAACTGTGCTCTGTCAGTAGTACTTCTAATTGCTGTGTGGCAGAACAATAAGGACTCAGGATTTTGTGGAGACCAATGTCAGGCAGTGTAACCTGACTTGGGACCCTTACATAGGACAAGGGTTCCTCAAACAGTGTTAGATGATAAAAAAAGCAACTGGATGTTTTAACAAGGAACTATTTCAGCTTTCATTTTGCCCGTGCATAGTTGGATGAGTTGATACTCTTTACCAACAGTGCTGAAGATGGCAGTGCACTTCCTGAACACAAGTAACTAAACACTCACTAAGAAGGATGTAAACTTTCCAGGATATAAGCAACACAAAATAGATAAGGCTGACATTTGGTGGAACACACATTCTTATGAATAGGACAATCTTAATGTGTATATAAGGCATCATTGTCATCGTTGGATGCTTAATTGAGTTATTATAGTAGCTGGGGTTTTTTTTAACATTTCAGTGTTTCCCTGTTGTAAATGTTGGTACTTCTCAGATGCCCCCATGGCTCATTACATGGATTAATTTCCAAAACTGAGCAGAAGCTAGAAATTCTGGAAAGTCCAAAGTGAGATTATGAGCAGCCTGGAGAATCTAATCATAGTTCAACAAGTGAGTTATAAGATGATCTGCGAAAAAGGCAAATATTTGCTTTACATTGTCAAAACAATGATCTGAAATTCTTGCCTAATTCTTGTAAACTAAAAATGCTATTTGTAGCTTATTATTAGGTGATAGACATTATTAATTTCCAGAAAGAAGATTAAAAACTGCACACTTTACATTAGTGATTCTTCAGCAGTATGGTGTTCTTTTCAGATCAGTTGAACATAATCCTATTGGGTACAATGCATTGTGGCCTATGGAAGTGAATAAAGACTTTTTAGATTTTTTAAAAAAGTTGTTGTTTTCTTTTGGGATTCATGCTGTGTTGTTTCAGTTGATTTTCAAAAATCGCACAATGGGGCTTCAGTTTACTGTCAAGTTATCGTCTTTGATTTTACCAGTTGCAGGCTTTCAAGTTCAGATATTGTTTAATGAGATGGACTTTGATTATACTGGATTCTGCCAATGTATTCCCTCCGACCTGCCAAAAGCAAAAGTCCTGTTCTGACTAATACGTTTAATCTCCCTTTTCAGGTTTTGGCATGTGCACTTTACTGGGGAGCACATCAGCACTGGGTATAACCTCTGGGAATGTCTTTCATACCTTCGACTGTGCACACTGGAGGGCTCCTCCAGATTAATCCAAACAATGTCTCTTGTGTTGGGTCCTTTGATAATCCATGTCACTGTATTCATTCTAAATTTCCATGGAATGTCCAAACAACCAAGTCTAGATCATAGACCTCGAGCAAGGGGAACCATCAATCCATCATTCTCAAAAATCCTTAACAATCTATACTGAAGTTGTACACACTGAGATTGTGATTATTTCATTCCTTTATAATGCTGAACAACAATAGTTTTGACTGGTGCCCTAAATTTTGAGTACATCTATATAGCGTCTCGGTCAATAAAAGGCTTTGACATCTGTGTAAGCGTCCTCCCACATAATTACATCACATTCCATCAATATTCAACTTCTGTAAATTCCCCTGTACCTATCTAGTTTCTTCTTAAATGGAACTGTGCTATTTATCTTCATTACTCCATAATGAACTCCAAATTTACATCAATGAAGTAAACAAAGTGTTTTTTTCTGAACTTCCTTCTGGATTTGTTCTTTTGTTTTTTCTTTTCTACATGGGGAAACACATCTATGACTTCCCTAGCTAACCACAGTACAATCTTAAAGATCGCCATCAAGTCATGTCAGTCTTCTTGTCTGAAGAAATGAGCTTAAACATATTAAGTTCTTTCTGATAGCTGTATGCTCTCAATTCTGACATTTTAAATGGTGTTTTTTTTTACTTTCTTCAATGGTCCAATACATGTTATTTTTGTGACAATACTATGGCTTTTAGAGGTGTATTTTGTCCTTTTGTTTTATGAAGAAAAGTTGAGTCAGAGGTACTGAGCAGTCTGCTCAAAGCCAATAAAGTAAATAGCTAGTGAGGCCTTGGGGTTTCTTTTTAAGGTTGGAACAATAGAAGCAGCCTGAATGGGTGGGGTGAAGCTCCCACAGAATCAGAATTTTTAGTTTTAACTTTCAGCAGTTGCTGGGGTCTTGAAGCTGGATTTGGAAGCTCTTATTCCTCTCTCTGTTACATCAAAAAGCTAGAGTTCTCTTCCTGCTGCTACAATTGTATGTGAGACAATCTATTTTACTGAATTTGCTTTTGCCAAGGGTGTGTTTATGGGATGTTACTATATTGGAACAGTTAATTAATTGTAGTTACCCATATATAATATTTTGTTAAACATTTCAATAAAGTTACAGTTCAGCCAATTCTTTTCTGTCAATTTTGTCTGTATTTTAACTGGAGTGTAAACACAAAAGTATATTTTCCTTAAAATCAAGTAGTTTGACCAATTGAATTGCATCTGGAATGCAACACCTTACACTTACTTTTAAAATACGAAAGAAGTTAGGATTTAAGCTATCTTCTTAATATATTTTGAGGGGGCTTGGTCCGCTTCATAACATTTTGTAATGTCAGAGGACAGTGCTCAGTTCTAGTTCTAATTATGATCTAAACACAGTTCTATGTGAGTTTAAAAATAATCTACTTTTCAATACTATATCTTTAGAAATGAATCCCAGTACTTCTCCCAGGCCATATTTGTTAGAGGTTATCCATCCTTCCCTAAGACTGGTTCCTACAACTCTGTAACACTGCCCCTATTTGTCCTTGTTGACAGCAAATATACAGTTGTTACTGGCTGATTGAACTTATCAAACTTCTCCAACCTCCTGTGTAAATACCAAATTGTCCTCCTACTCCCTACAATTTCCCATTTACCCATTACTGCATCCTCCCAAATTTATTTTGTTTCCCCAAATCATAAGGCAGTACAGTTGAATGCCTTTGGCCCATCTAGGATCTGTCCACTAACAAGTCCCATTCTATCTCTGCACTATCCTCACAACCTGGGCAATTATTACCATTAGTTCATTATTTTCAATCAGGGTGCACTTATGCTGTTAAATTCAAACTCAAATGTGGAGCTGCAATTCATTTCCATCCAGGCAGCCTTGTGTTTGTACATCCTGGAACTTTGGTGGGGAAACATGAGGTTATGCACTTTGGTAGTGTGGCTAAAAGAGCAGAACATCTTTTGAAAGGTGTGAAGTTTTTAAATATTGACGGTGTTCAGAAGGACTTCGAAGTACTCCCATAAGGAATGCAGAAAGTTAACAGACAGGTACCACAAGGAATTAGAAAGGCGAATGGCAAGTTGGCCTTCATTATAAGGGGAAAGAAGTACAAAAATAAACATGTCTTCCTACAATTGTGTCAGGCTTTGGCGAGACTACATAATTAGAAAGGATGGATTGCTGTAGAGGAGTCACAGTGAAAGTCCACTAGATAGTTTCCTGGGATGACAGGGTTATGCCATGATGAGAAGTTGACTAAAATGTGCCCATAGTCTGGAGTTTAGAAGAATTAGAGGCAATCTCATTGAAAAGTTTCTAAAGGTGCTTCACAGTGTAGATAATAAAAAGTTATTTTTGCAGGCACAGGAATCTCGAACAGCACAATGTCAAGATATGAGGTTGGTCATTTAGGACTGATATGAATATTACTTTCTTCATTCAGAGAATCTTTGAAATTTTCTAGCCAGAGGATTGTGATGCTCAATCGTTGAATACATTTAATGCTGAGACAGATAGATTTTTCTTCGCAGGGAATCAGGGCATATGGGGAGTGGGCATGAAGGTAGATCAGAGATCAGCTACAGCAGGCTCAAAGGCCCTGTTCCTGTTCCTTACGTTCTTACGGTCCTGAGAAAGAAACTCTTTGTTTGTCTGAGTCTAATTACACGTTTGGTCTGTCTCAAACAGTTAGAAATCTAATTTCTGTTTACAGTGTGAAGGCACAAAACTATTCTCTAAACATTTAAATTACGGAAAGCTAAAGTTCTGGTTGTGCAACATATACATCCTTATAATGCAATTTCAATGTTATACTGGGCCTACAGTCCAGGGTAATTTTCCACCGCTGTACTTTTGATGTGAATTCTCACCTGATGGCAGTGATTAACAGAAAAGGGACTGAGCTTTTGATTTTTCATCTAGTAATCCAAACGTTACAAACCATATGTTGCACATGCACAATTTTACGATATGTGCTCTTTAAGAACAGATGCAGAAAATGTCTATGAGATGTCAATCCCAAGTGATGTGAGACTCCATTCTCTATGGAGTGTTGCTGTACTTCATTGCAGCCCAGGTCAATAGATTGATGTGGCAAGGTTGGTACTGTATATACATTACAATTGCTTCGCACTGATGCTAACCTTTCACCTTCAGAAAATGATTCGTCAGCAATCGGGCAATAAATTACACAGATGCAGCAATCTCCCTTTTAAAGTTGTACTTGCAGCATGTTGGGGGATTGGGGTGTAGTGCTTACTTTGCCTCTGGCGAGCCTGGACCTTTCCTAGATGCTAAACTCGATACAAATGCAAACAGCACAATTAACTTTGGCACCTTTCAGCCTTCACTTCTTTGGACATGTGAAAAACACATTCAAAATAAACATAGAGATAACAAGGTGTAGAGCTGGATGAACACATTTCTGAAGAAGGGTCTAGGCCCGAAACGTCAGCCTTCCTGCTCCTCTGATGCTGCTTGGCCTGCTGTGTTCATTCAGCTCTACACCTTGTTATCTCAGATTCTCCAGCATCTGCAGTTCCTATTATCCTTCAAAATAAACATGATGTGTTGAACAATTCTTTAAATACTAGAATGACTAAGTGTAGAGGAAAACATGATGTTCTTCAGTTCTTCAATATATGGGTGAAGCTTATTTATTCAATGCTGCAAGATCTCATATCTTACTTTTCCTTTAGATGTAACTTTCTTTTATATAAAAGAAAACAATCTATGTACAGTTCTATCATGAATTCTGGTGGTCAAATAAATAAAAAGACTTTTACACAGTGAAAATAAGACAAGTGGAATCCATTTTGTTCACCAATATATTATTTATAATTAGCTTTTATTCTCCACCTTGAAAATAGTTTCAAGCTTCAGTTCAACGTGACCCTATCTTATAAATGTTGCATTGGATACACAATGGTTGCACTTTGCAACTGTCACTAACAGTTTGAGTGAGATTCCTTAAGGAGCTTAGTTGAGACATTCAATAAGAGAAAGGCCAACAGCCTTTGCTGTTTATAAGCAATCCCTCAGGAATGTACTCACTGCATTTCTTGCAATAGACAGACTGATCTAAAGCTATTTTTCCTGCAGAATGGATCCATTAATTCTGAACCAGCATTTAAAAGCTCTGAAATGCCAGTTTTCTCTCACAGACTTAGTGGTGTGTTGAACAATTTTTTTTGTGTGGTCCTGGCTGATTTCTCTGGCAGATATATTACTACACAAACATAACCCTAAATTCCCTGTTGGCCTGGAGGCAGAGAGAGTAATATTCTGTAGAAGTGTCATTCAACATTGTTTGTTTTAATCTTTAAGGCCAGAAGAGTTCCTGCGACTAGTGGTTTCAATGCCATCAGATATATGTCATAAATCATGTCTAACACAACATTACACAGTAGCTTTGAGACGAATGCTGAGATTTGGAGATTCAGCTTGACATTGATAAGTTATTGCAAATTTAGCTTTTCCAACAAATCTTCCACAATAACCCCCTTTCAACAATTTGTTTAGAATATTCAAGGCAGAACAATGAGATATTGCTGGTCTACATTTAGACATTACTATTCGGCTTAAAGAAACAATGGGAAATGTAAACTGAAATAAAAGACCCTGAAATGATTATTCTTTTGTCTATTGTCAAGTGGGAAGCAAGTTGACTTGCTTCCAAACTTCTGCAAATGTTGATCTGCAGTAAATCACCAGTAGTGAAAAGCAGCTGATTATGATAATTCTTCAATCAAGATTTCCTCCTTCACTTTTGGGAAGTGTTTTCTGACAAATGCACAGTCTAATCACTGTGAAAATTGTTGGGAAATTCATATGTTCTAAAGACTATGTATAGCATTTCAGAAGGACTGAACCAAGCAAATTTTCATGAACATTCTTCCTACACCAAGAACAATTTGTAACTTGTGTGTAGAATTAAAAGTAAAAACAAGTATCATTCCAGTCAGTGGTGCAATGAATTCGAATGACATATGTCTCATTTATTTTATCAAAGTTATTAAATATTAGACTTAATTCTTCAATTGAATTGAAGACAAAAATAAAGTGCATTGAAAATCTGGAATAAGGTATTCCACTGTGAACTTCCTCTTTTATCTTAGATAACCATATAAGTTAATGTTCTTCATGGGAAGTGGAGTTAAGATATGAAATATGACAGCGTGATGTACTAATAAAACACTACAAAGGCATGGTAAAGGACCATACTGCTGCTCTCTCATTAGAGAGTTGATGTAACTTGAGGATTACCACAGCTCAGGTGAGGGAAGAGGTTGAGAGGAGACTCCTTCATGGTAACCTCGGCTGGTGTGGGAATTTAACTCATGCTGTTGGTGTCAATTTGTATTACAAATCAGCTATCTAACCTACTGAGCCAACCAACTGGGTAAGTCGGTATGCATCATCACAAGAAGTGACGTAATGTCACATGTTCTTGGTCTCTCTTTCAGCCATGTGGCAAGATGATGCCATGTGAAGCTGTTTTTTAAACAAAGCCAATGTTGTCTGTCCCTGAACAGCCTCCGTAAAAATTATTTGGTAGCACAAGGCCAAGAATATTGCTCTAGGTAGTGGACATTAATTTCAAAATTTTTGCTATAAGTGAAAATTTAGCTGAATAAACCTCAACTGATCAATGACAAATAGGGGAAGGTTGGATGATCAGTTTCGAATTTGCAAACTAATCAATTTTTGACTCAAACAATTAAAGACTGGGCTGATAGATACCAAATACCATGTTGCAAGAAAGTGTTCTGTCTTAGAGAGAACAACAATCTGTCAGGGCCCTCTTCTGTCCAAACACACCCAGCAGATGGCACCCATTTTTCTTGATAAATTGACAGCAGCCCTGTGGGGGACAGGTCCCAGCAACAAGGCACAGAAATGACAGAACAAAACTGCTGAAACAATTGAAAGAAAAATAGCATCTGTAAATTAATTTGCTGTTAATTCACCTGTGAAAATGTGACCGAATGCTATACAACCTTTTAGTCATTCTGACAACTGATTAGTTAATACAAATGAAAATGAATTTGCACTGCTTAAAAGAAAACAACAGATTTACTTTGTTAATCTAATCGAAATGACCTTTTTACAATGGCTGCGCTATCATTCAGTGACTAGCTAATTATTATTCTTCGGGAGTTGTCATTTACCTCTCGGGAACCACGTGTCCGTGCAACAATATAAAGGGCAATGTTTTGAATACATTAGTACCTCGTTCCGCAGCAGATTGCCTTGAACTTTCTAAGAGCAGTTCCTCTGTTGCAAACTGAGGCTGCTTTAGAAGCAATACACTCCAGAGGGCAGGCAGGAGCAGTGCAAGGCTCAGTCATACAGAACAGTTATTACATCTACTCAGAAAGGCAGAACATACCTGAATCGTGGCCATTCCAAGCTCCTGCCCACTCAGGATCCTTCCGTTCTCCAGCTTGGCGATTTGTGGGTTGTCCATTTTCAGGAAGTCGGTCACCAGCTCTGTAATGTCCACCTGCCAGTCACTGCCTAACATATAGGCTAGCTGCCCACCTAGGTCTGAGGTTTCCGCTACAAACTGCGTAAGGACCCTCACCATAGCACGTTGGTACTGAAGAGTACATCCTCTCCCTTTTTTGTCATCATCATCCTCGTCATCACTGTCTCGCGTTGGCCTACCAAAAAACATTGGCATAAATTTTCCTGGCTTGCAGCATTACAGTTCATAGTCATGTACACATTCAACAGGTAGTACAGGACATAGGATTTTTAGCTCTATTGGTAGCTGAAATTATTCAATTCACAAGCATCGACCACTTGTCTTTATCAATGTGAAATCTCAGAATTCTTGGTGAAATATTTCATTGGCATCTGATTTAAAAGCTCCACGTGAAACGTGTGTTGTAACAGGCACAGAGTTAATCAATTATTATCTGGTCACTCTCAAAAGTATTTAATGCACATAAACAGCGCAGCATGTTTTGAAATAGAATGGACAATATTTCCTCTTAAGTGCTTTCAGCTACATCATCAGTAAAATCGCCTTGGAATTAATTCATGTTGATACCAGGGAAAATGAAAAAAAAATGCAATTTGTCTTACAGATTTAGTACAAGATTATTTGGTTTGCTCGAGGACAGGGTGTAAAAGCAGTATAGGATATATGTATAAATGGTAAATTTGAGCTTCTGCTGGCTGATTTGTTTTACTTATTTAACTATGGAAATGAGACCTTTTACAGGGTTTTTCTTAGACATGCCAAGATGAGGAGTGTTACTAATGGGAATTGATTCCAAACGCACCCAGATGAGGTACCTGAGACCTAAATCTCCCTTATTTTACCTAGAAATAAGCACTAAGATGCATTACAGCTTCATAGAAATACATCTCACTGTGTTAACATGATTCCATATATTACACCAGTCACCTTTCTGATCTGCACAACTTCACCATGATAGCAGAAACTTTCCAATTGTGAGATAGTGCTCAAAGGGAACTAGTTAGATAATTTCAGGTTGAATATTGGGCGAAGGCAATGAATTTTTCAGACTCCGCCTCCTATTTTTGCTCCAAGTCTGGATGATATGTGGCTTGAAAGGGAACTTACAGGTGTGGGTGATTCCATGAAATGTGCTGTCCTTGTCTTTCAAGGTGGTAGAGATTGCAGGTTTGGAAGATACTCTTGGAAAGCTGCAGTGCATCTTGTATTTACTACACATCGATGACAACGTGCATCAGTGGTTAAGGCAGTGAATGTTGAAGGTAATGGATAGGTTACTAGCGGAAGGGGGTTGCTTTATCCTGGTGTCTAGATTCTTGAATAAGGTATACTCATCCAGGCAAATGGAGACAATTCCATCACAACAACAAAATAAAACAAAGAACTGCAGATGCTGGAAATCTGAAACAAAAACAGAAATGGCAGGAGAAACTCAGCAGGTCTGGCAGCATCTACAGAGAGACAACAAAGTTAATGTTTTGAGTCTAGTGACCCCTCAGTATTCCTTCACAATCCTTACATGTGACTTGTAGATGGTGAACAGGCTTTGGGGAGTCAGAAAGTGAGTCACTTGCCAAAGGATTCCTAGCCTCTGACCTGATATCGTAGCAACTGTATGCATATGACTCGTCCAGATCAGTTTCTGGTCAATGGTAACTCTCAAGATGTTGATAGTTGGGGATGCAGCGTTAACAATGCCATTGATTGTCAAGGGGAAATGGTCAGGCACTTGAATTATGTTAATGTTACTTGCCACTTGTCACACCAAGCTTGGATATTGTCCAGGTCTTGCTGCATTTGCACATGGACTGCTTTAATATCTGAGTAATGAATGATGCTGGACATTGTGCAATCATCAACAAACATCCCTATTTCTGGCCTTATGATGGAGGGAAGGTCATTGATGAAGGAGCTGAAGATGGTTGGACCTAGGACGCTATCCTGAGGAAGTCCTGCACAGATACCCTGGAGCTGAGGTAACTGACCTCCAACAACAACAATCATCCTATTTGCCAGGTATGACTCCAACCAGTGGACAGTTTTCTCCTGATTTCCACTGATGTCAGTTTTGCTAGCACTCCTTGATGTAATACTTAGCAAAAGATTAGTCTGCAGGTACGAAAATTAACTCAGAAATGTAACAGAATATTATCATTTATAATGAGAGGAATTGAAATCAAAAATAGGGAGGTTATGCTTCAGTAACACAGGTCACCAGTAAGAATTCATCTGAAGTCTTGTGCACAATATTGGTCACTTTATTTAAGAAAGATTTAAATGATTAAATGTTTAGGATTATAGCTATCAGGAGGTGGTTCTGAGAAGGTTTACTGGACTCGTATGGGGAGTGGGCAGGTTATCTTAGAAGGAAATGTAGGACAGGTTAAGCTTGTATTCCCTGGTATTTAGATGAGTAAGTGGCAATTTTACTGAAACATAAAAGATCCTGAAGGGTATTGACAAGGTAGATGTGGAGAGGATATCTCCTCTTCTGGGTGAATCTAGAATTACAGTAACAGCTTAAAAATCAGGCTTCACCCATTTTCAAACAGAGATTAGGTAAAATTGTTTTTTCTTAGAGGTCTTGAGTCTTTTGAATTCTTTCTCAAAAGGTGTGGAAATGGAGTCCTTGCATATTATTCAGGCAGTGGTACATCTTGCTAAGCAAAGAATTGAAATGTTATTGAGGGTGGGTGGCAATGTGGATTGAATCTATTGAATGCTGGAGCATCTTGAGAGGCTGAATGGCCCATTAATTCCTAATTCTAATTCTATATTTGTATGCTCAGAAAGCCTCAGTGGAAAAAATCTTATTCCATTGTTAGTGATTCTTTCTCTCAGCATCATTGTTCACTTACAACTGTTATTACTATTGTTCTGTGTCTACTCAGTAATGAAATTACAGCTGGATTTTTTTTTAGGTCTCTTTACTTCAAAATCATAGTTAGAATCATAGATTCATGCAACATGGACAGAGGTTATTTGTTGCTTTATGTCTGAGTTTATGTCTGCTTGAAAAATCTATTCAGCTATTCCACTCTCTCAACCCCAACTCGTGGTCTCAATATTATATTGTATAGAACTAAAAATATAAAAAGACCTATTTTTATTTCCAATTTTCTTTCTCTCTGTACAACTCTTATGGAAAACCTCAGTGCTACAAATCAATGGGCCACATAGCACAGTTCCACTTTCTCATGTAGGCCTGTTCATGCTGACAGTCTTGAGCAACTTTAGGTGATCAGGCCTCTCTGATTTGTAACAATGCCTAGTGGTCCTTCTAGATACATTTCGCAATGGGAGTTAAATTGTGTAATTAAGGGATTGCCAATGCTAAGGAACATCTCACACTAAACTGTCTCAGATTATGACAGCTTTGAATGCCAGACACAAATTGCGATCTTGCAACTTCTTTCATTTTCCTATATGCAAGTTTTAAAGCTGAGAGCCGGAGCATAATTGAATCATATGTGAAGATATTAGTAGGTTGATTAAACTAAACTAGCTATCACACTGGCTGAGAGAGTGCATGTGGCTTGTGGTAAAAACCTTTATTAATAAATGACCCACATCTATTAATGGCAATATTAAATGATCCTGTGTTTTATGCTTTGATCAGAACTCTCAATCAAATTAAATCCTTGGTGTTGCCTCACACCATAATCAACTTAGTCTCCAATTCCTGCATAAAAATACAATAAAGGTTTGTAATTATGTTTTCCATAGAATTTTACAGTACAGAAGGAAACCATTTGACCCATTGTGTCTGTACCAGCCCCCAAAAGAGATATCCAGCTAGTCCCTTTCTCCAGCCTTATCTGCATAGCCCTTCTAACTTTTAATTACATTTTGGGAAAATCTAACTCCCTGATAGTGAGTGAGTTACTGTTTAAAAACTCTAAATTCCAACAGTAAGCACAAAAGAATAAGATCAAAATTAATGCAGAAAAGAATCACATTTTGAACATCCAATTATGAACTGGAAGATGTTAAGTACAAATGTTTACTTGATAATAGGGATGAAGCTGATTGAAAATAGAACAAACAGTGGAATCTCATGGTGTCTTTAAAAGCACTTCCCAGGAACAGCACTGTAATATAAATAAGATATGAGGTTTTGGGGAGAATTGATACAATACTCAGCATCCTGAGAGGGAGAGAAAAGCCTGCCTTCTGACAGGCACATTTCATCATCAATACCCCTTGGATAAGGAACAGCGTTGCAAACATCTGATACCTTAATTCACGCATTTTATAGTTTGAACTTCTAGATTTGGGATTATAGCTTTTAGTTTGGGGATTAAAGTGTTAAATGTAAGATAAATGGGAGCCTCTGACTGTAAAAATGGTAACCAATCCTGAAGAAATGCAAATCAAACAGACCAAGGGTAATTCCAATTTAGTGCTCACTTAATAAAGTCAGAAGTAGAAAAAGAGTAAACATAAACATTATGATAAAGCAAAGGGATCTACACTTAATAAAAAAAATAGATTTTTTATGCAGGTCCAAGATGGAAAGAAGCTAAAGTCTTATCTGTAAACAAAGGAGATCCTTGGTGGGACCAGTTAATTTGGAGAGAGGCCAAATATATTCTTTAAGATATAAATTCATTCATTTAAGTCATAAAGAAAATAGAGTTGTTTTGAAGTTAAAAGGTGATTTTTACTTCTGCTTGAAATATCCCAGGTAGATGATGTTAACTTGGAGATGGGCTGTGGGAGTTAGGCAGGGTGTTTTGGATTAATTAGTAGCGTGTGTTTTTGTTCACAGAAACAGACAATCGGCGGTTCTGTTTAGGACTGGACAGAGACAACTGCAGCTCACTGAGTGAAGACGGCAATGGGGATAAATATAATTCAGGCCTGCACCTTAAGCAGAGAAAATACTGACAACACTATTCACCTCAGAACGCAAGACAAAGCTTGAGTTTAGTGCAGAGACAGATTTGTGAGGGAAAAGTAATTGGATGGTTTGCCCAGCATGGAGCTAGAGGAAGATGACTACATGTGGATAAATATCAATTTGGACATAGTACAAGCAGGTTCTTAATGACTTACCAAACACAATGCTTTATTTGTGGTGTAGACTGAGGGTTAAATGTTAGGTAAAGCAAAGATGGTGATGGATGTAGGGATCTCATTGCACCTTGTCAATTAGCATCATAACATCATGGCACATGATAAGGAGATCAGACTCAAATTGTTAACCAGTATTTATAACTTGGCAGTTGTTTGACAACTACTGGCTTCTGTCTGGAGAAGAAAGTCACTGATGTTAAGTAAAGACATCACAAGAACAGGCTTTTTGCCTCTATTTCATAGCTTCACTTGAGATGTGTCAACTTCCCATGGAACTGTACAAAACTAGTCAAATCTATGTGTAATTTCCAGAACATTTGATGCTATGGGATAATTGGACAGGACACAAACACATAAGTACGACCACATATTTCATAATGGTGAAATATTGAAACAAAATACAACAACTAGAAGTTTCATGCAGACTGCAAACACTTGTAAAAGAGTTTTAAGATTAGGATCAATAAATTATCAGTTGAAATGTGACACCTGAAGAGTCACATCTGCAATGCCCCACCACACAGGAGAAATGCCCACATTTGGTAATAGCAAAGAGGTACAACCTGTTATCTTTTATTACCGCGAGACATTAATTATATGTATAATTACAAAATTTTATGACAGCATTTATCCTTGAAAATTGATGTAATCCAAGAAGTCAAGAGTCTCCACCAAAACATTCTTTCAGAAATAATATCACCACAATATTTTCTAAGGGAACATGTGTACTGTAACTGAGATAGTAGGAACTGTCGATGCTGGAGAATCTGAGACAACAAGGTGTAGAGCTGGATGAACACAGCAGGCCAAGCAGCATCAGAGGAGCAGGAAAGCTGACCTTTCAGGTCTGGACCCTTCTTCAAAAATGAAGAATTTCATTCAGAAAATTCAGAATTTCTGAAGAAGGGTCCAGACCCGAAACGTCAGCTTTCCTGCTCCTCTGATGCTGCTTGGCCTGCTGTGTTCATCCAGCTCTACACCTTGTTATCTCTATGTGTACTGTAACTGTCTGGTTTTCTTGGCTAGGCTGAATGTGTAGTCAATATGTTTTAGCCACCTACATGACAGTGTCCAGAAATCTATTGTTCAGAGACACCAGTTATCCATAGAAATCTTTGAACAGACCCAAGCAACTCAAAGCATCATTTTAATACAGTATTTTGGGAGTGGAAACTCACAAGATCAAATAATTGGATCAAGAAAAAAAATTATTATTGCTATGAAATATCTTATCACTGCTTTATGCCTAAGACAAATATCTGGAAATGTAATGTTCACCGGTGTGGTTAGACATTGACATCATGCTATAACCAGAAATTTCCAAAATCCTAAAATGACTTGGTTCTAAAGCATTGAGACTGGAGATGGAACATTACAACTCTAATTTTAATTTAAAATATTGCCTGAATGATTTGATATAAAGTATCCATTCACTAAAAATAATAACACCCCTTTTTTATGTTTGCTGAAATAAGGAAATAGCTTGGAGTAGATGTGAGGTATTAAGGGGCGATGATGTTTTTATTATTCTGCTCTCCATCTTCAATACCATTTCAACTGAACTTAATTAATAGGCAATAGAAAACGATAATGCCATACCACTCTTACAGCCATTCACTTTGAGGTCTATAGCCCATGGGTCCAATAAAGCATAATATGATTAACTGAACTGAAGCACACTTCATAAATCTCTGGCCCTTTACTTTTATTAAAATGTTTGCATCTGTTTCTCAAAGTCATCTGTTTTTTCTTACATTTTGCTTATTGCCAAAATAATCCCTAATCAACTGAAATTAGAACCAGAGAAAGTAATAATGGAGAAAAGTTATAGTTTAAGGCTCCTTATTTGAATGCATGTATTGTTAAAAAAAGTCACGTGGAAGCACCATCAGAAATAAGTATCTATGACTATAGTGCTAATGCAGAGAAGTAGTTATATCTCAATATTCAAGAGTCATAGAATCCCTACAGTTTGGAAGCAGGCCATTTGACCCATCGAGTCCATACCAACTCTTTGAAGAGCATCTCACCCAGACACACCCTACCTTATCCCTGTAACCCTGCATTTTCCATGGCTAACCCACCTAGCCTGCACATCGTTGGACACTATTGGAAATTTAGCATGGCCAATCTACCCAGCCCACACAACTTTGGACTTTGGGAGGAAATGGGAGCACCTGGAAGAAACCCACACAGCTATGGAGAGAATGCGCAAACTCCACACAGACAGTTGCCCGAGGCAGCAGTGCTAACCACTGAGTCACTGTGCCACCTCATGTATTTGACATTTCAGAAGAACAGGCCAAAAGGAATGGGAGGTGTGTTAGCTTTGTTAATAAATGAGTGTATTGGTGCAATAATGCGTAGTTACATAGGTGAAATAGATCATAATGTGGAATCAGTCTGTTTGGAAATAAAGAGTAGGAGTCACCTATAGAACCCCAAAGAGTTGCATCACTGTAGGATAAAGTATAAATGGAGAAATAATGGAAGTGTGTAAGAAAGACACTACAGTTGTTATGATGATTATAATCTGCATATTCAGTGGAAAAATCAAATGACTAAGGGTGGTATGGAAGACAAATTTGTAGAGTGCATCAGGGACTGTTTCTTAGAGCAGTACATTGCAAAATGTACCCAGGAACATGCTATTTTACATCTTGTAATATGTCATAAGGTAGGATTAATTGATTAATTTCTTGATTTATACTTTGTCCTACAGTGAGGTAACTCTTTGGCGTCCTATAGATGAGCCCAACCTTCCTCGTGGCTGCTTCAGCAGCAGCTAAAGCCGAGGTGGGTCCAGGCCTGGGATTTGAATGGCCCGGGTTTCCCTTGAGGCTTCTGCAGTGTCTTTGTGGTAGCACGTTTGATCTGCTGTGGCCTGGGATTCCTTTAGGCGGCTTTAGTGGTGTTTTTGTCAGTGTCAGCATGGGTCTTTCTGTGGTAGTTTCAGTCAGTCTGTGACTCCATGCAGCCTTTTCTTCAGCGTTTTGGCCTGTCTGGCATGGGATTCCAATGCAAGGGGGTGAGGTCAAGTTCTCGAGCCCAGAGATGTGAAAGGGACTAGGTGGACTTTGTCTTAAACTCTCTTTTCTTAAAAATTTCTCTTTTTTTCTGGTTATATTATAGTGGAAGCACTGTTATTCTGATATTTTTATTTCTTTATTTTTTAATTTTTTACAATTTTTTTTACTTTTGAATTTCTGAAATGCAGGACTTTTTGTTTTATTTTTCTAATTTTTTTCCCTAAGGTTTTGTACTCAAGAATCTTTAACTAGGTACCCATGTCCTTAGGATAGCATTGTAAGTGGTGACTTGTAAACTTTTCACTGTACTCATGTTAGTCCATGTGACAATAAAACTAATCAATACCCGTGACCTCCTTGCCTTACTATTCCTTGTTTCAACCCATAGTTATTCCACATCATGACCTATCTAGCCCATACTGTAACCTCTATCACTACTCATAATTAAGGATCCTCAAGGCATATCAATCACAGCATGGTAGAATGTCTCACATTCCGGTCGCTCAATCTGAACAATCAACCTCATTTCTCCTCCAGCATTCTACAGCCCCAACACTCCCACAACCCCCCTAACTATAGCATAAATGCTGTCCCCCTCTACACTTCATGTCAGCTCTGATGAAGAGTCATCTAGACTCGAACCGTTAACTTGCCTTCTTTCCATGGATGCTGTCTGACCCACTGTGATCTCCAGCATTTGTTGTTTGCAGTACAGATTCCAGCATCTGCAGTCATTTGCTCTTACAGGGTAGAATGTCACATTCAGTTTGAGGGAGAACAACTCTGGTCTCAAATAAGGGCAAGTATAAAAGTATGAAAAAAAGAATTGCCTAAAGTGATCTGGGCAAATAGATTTGGGTGACATGCTCTTTATTCCCCTCTTTATCAACTCTTCCATCGTCCGCTGATGGTTCCTAAAAAAATTCCCAATCCACCGCCCCACTTTGCCACTTTGCATGCCTTAGTTTTTCACTGGATTCCCTCCTTGACTGTATTTAAACATGAGCTCATTTGGTCTGGGACGAAGGAATAGATTTGTTATCGATGTTATGGCTAAATGAGTGAATTAAGGTGAAGGCTATCCAACCCTCGTCACCAGGGAGCTTTACAAATTGGGGCATCCCATCTGGAACTGTAATAATTTTGGGGAACCTTGATTGATCACTTCAGAGGGCAGTTAAGAGCGAACCACATAACTGTAGGTCTGGAATCAAAAGAAATCTAACCAGGTAAGAAGTTTCATTCCAAAAGCACATTAGTGAACCAGATGGGTTTTCACAACAGTCTGATAATTTGATGATTACAATTATTGATCGAAGCATTTTTTTAAAAATCCAGATTCATTTAACTAATTGATTTTAAGTTTCCCCAGTTGCAGTGGTAGGATTTCACCTGAAGTTTTAATTATCAATGCTTTCACCTCACCATTATGGAAATACCATGCCTTGTCCTGACACTATTCTGGTTGGACATCAAAGTAAAAAGGCATATTTTTAATCAAGGGTCATTGCTTGATAACGTGAAGCTGAGCTGATTTTCCTTCTCCTTAGCACTACCCCACCCCATTGCCAATCCAACTGAGGTGTGCCAGCTCAGCACAGTCCTGACATTTCTGGTGTGTGCAGTGCAGGGCCAAAGCAAATGGAACATTGACCGAGTGAATGAAGGAGGGAGCCAAACAGTTTAGTTTAATTGGGCATGAACTAAACAAACACAACAAGACTGTGAAGCAGCTCATAAGGTTTCTGATTAAATCGAGCTCTGTTCCAAAACAACAGTTTAGAGAGGATGCTCAGCAGCATATTCTATTTATATGACAAACACTGGAGACATTTACAACTGAAATAAAAGTTGATTACGACAGCCCAATTGTTTTTATTGTAAGTGGCAATTTTAACACCACAATTGTGTCCGCAGATCTTTGTAAAGGAGTGCAAACACCTGCTGTCACTTGGTAGAGAAGTCAGCAATCTGAACAACCTGAAACAATGGCTGTAATTTTCACTCTGCTGCTAATTCTTTCTTCGAAACCAGACCATTATAAAATGTGTTGTCTTGATTTACAGTTTCACAGTAAAAACAAAGCATAGTTCTCACCCAATGTGTTTTTTGTATGAACAACAGGTGGAATAATGTCAGGCTTAAATGGAATGTCTAAATTCACACCATTCTTTAAAAGTTGGCAGTGCACTGGAATGGCTTTCCTCAAACTTTGGTTGCCATCAGCAAGCTTTCCCTCGCTCCCTTTAACTCCTCACCCCCATCTTTTCTTAATAATCCGTTCACCTGTCTTGGGAGGGTGGAAATGTGAAGTTAAGAAAAAAATAATGAAGCTTTGCAATCCGTTCCCTTGTTTGTTCAATTCAACTGTTGTGAAAGAAGACAGATGAAGGGGTTGATAATGCCAGCATTTTGTCCAATCTGACTGGCAGCCTATTTCCTTTTTGCTGGTTTGGAGTCAAACCAAAAGGACTGCAGCCAAACAGATTTCTAGGCAGATTTCTCTTTTCTCACTTATCATGTTCTTTCACTATTAAATCATCTCAAGGTACAATGTAGTTTTATCTCTTTGTGTAGATAGGCTACAAGGTAACAGGGTTGTAAAACTGTTAACGGCTCACACTTCATCTTTAGCATCCAACAGTGCAGTAACAAGTAATTAACGGCTTGTTCAAACTTGGAATATATACCAATATACAAGCTAATTAGTGTTTAGTCATCTTTGTAATTACTAATTAGGGGCTTGTATAAATAATGTACCAAAAAATAACTGCTACCCTTTGAAGAGCTTCAGAGACATAAATGTTATGTATAAACTGTCTAAACTATTGAAACATAAAAGCTGTAATTTGATTTAGAACACAGGAACACAAGAACACAAGAACTAGGAGCAGGAGTAGGCCGTCTGGCCCTTCAAGCCTGCTCCGCCATTCAATAAGATCATGGCTGATCCTTTCGTGGACTCAGATCCACTTTCCCGCATTCTCACCGTATCCCTTAATTCCTTTATTGTTCAAAAAAAATCTACCTTTTTTTAAAAAGCGTTTACTGAAGTAGCGTCAATTACTTCACTGGACAAGGAATTCCACAGATTAACAACCCTCTGGGTGAAAAAATTCCTTCCCAGTTCAGTCCTAAATCTGCTCCCTCTAATCTTGAGGCTATGCCCTCTTGTCCTAGCTTCACCTGCTAGTGGAAACATCCTCTCTACTTCTATCTTATCTATTCCCTTCATAATTTTATATGTTTCTATAAGATCCCCCCTCAATCTTCTGAATTCCAATGAATATAATCCCAATCTACTCAGTCTCTCCTCATAAGCCATCCCCCTCAACTCCGGAATCAACCTAGTGAACCTCCTTTGCACCCCCTCCAGTGCCAGTACATCCTTTCTCAAGTAAGGAGACCAAAACTGCACACAGTACTCCAGGTGTGGCCTCACCAGCACCTTGTACAGCTGCAACATAACCTCTCTGCTTTTTATTTCAATCCCTTTAGCAATGAAGGAGAAAATTCCATTTGCCTTCCCAATTACTTGTTGTACCTGCAGACCTACCTTCTGTGATTCATGCACAAGGACACCCAGGTCCCTCTGCATAGCAACATGCTGCAACTTTTTACCATTCAAGTAATAATCCTTTTTACTATTACTCCTACCAAAATGTATGACTTCACATTTATTTACATTGTATTCCATCTGCCAGACCTTTGGCCACTCACTCAATGTATCTATGTTCCTCTGCAAAGTTTCACAGTCCTCTGCACACTTTGCTTTGCCACTCATCTTAGTGTCATCTGCAAACTTTGACACCCTACACGTGGTCCCCAGCTCCAAGTCATCGATATAAATTGTAAATAATTGCGGTCCCAACACCGATCCCTGAGGCACACCACTAGTCACTGACTGCCAGCTAGAATAGCACTCATTTATCCCCACTCTTTGCTTCCTGTTAGTCAACCAATCCTCTATCCATGATAATACTTTACCCTTAATGCCATGCATCCTTATCTTATGCAGTAGCCTCTTGTGCGGCACCTTGTCAAAGGCCTTTTGGAAGTCCAGGTACACCACATCCATTGGGTCCCCATTGTCCACCTCACTCGTAATGTCTTCATAGAATTCCAAAAGATTTGTCAAGCATGACCTGCCCTTCATGAACCCATGCTGTGTCTGCCCAACGGGACAATTTCTATCAAGATGCCTTGCTATTTCTTCCTTGAAATAGACTCAAGCATCTTCCCCACTACAGAGGTTAAGCTAACTGGTCTATAATTCCCCATCTTTTGGCTACTTCCCTTTTTAAACAGTGGCGTCACATTTGCTGTTTTCCAATCTGCTGGGACTGCCCCAGAGTCCAGCGAATTTTGGAAAATTACCGCCAGTGCTCCTGCTATTTCTCCCGCCATCTCTTTTAGTACCCTGGGATGCATTCCATCAGGGCCAGGAGACTTATCAATCCTTAGCTCCATTAGCTTGCCCAACACTACCTCTTCCGTAATTATGATTGTTTCCAGGTCCTCACCTACCTTCGTCTCTTTGTCTATTACTGGCGTGTTATTAGTGTCCTCTACTGTGAAGACCGATACAAAATACCTGTTCAATGCCTCGGCCATTTCATCATATCCCATAACTAAATTCCCCTTCTCATGCTCTAAAGGGCCAACGTTTACTTTAGCCACTCTTTTTCGTTTTATATATTTATAGAAACTTTTCCTATCTGTCTTTATATTCTGTGCTAGTTTTTTCTCATGTTCTATCTTACTTTTCCTTATAGTTCTTTTTGTGGCTTTCTGTTGACCTTTAAAGTTTTCCCAATCTTCTAGTTTCATGCTGTTTTTGGCCACTTTGTATGCCTTCTCTTTCAATTTGATGGCCTCCCTTATTTCTTTAGACACCCATGGCAGATTACCCCTTTTCTTACAGTCCTTCCTTTTCATTGGAATATACTTTTGCTGAGCACTTTGAAAGATTGCTTTGAAAGTCCTCCACTGCTCGTCAACTGTCCCACCATAAAATCTTTGTATCCAGTTTACTTTAGCCAAGTCCTCCCTCATTCTATTGTAGTTCCCCTTGTTCAAGCACAGGACCCTTGTATTGGATTTTATCTTCACACTCTCCATCTGTATTCTAAATTCAACCATACTGTGATCACTCCTTCCAAGAGGATCCCTAACTATGAGGTCATTAATTATTCCTGTCTCATTACACAGGACCAGGTCTAGGATAGCTTGCTCCCGCGTTGGTTCCATTACATACTGTTCAAGAAAACTATCACGGATACACTCAACGAATTCCTCCTCAAGGCTACCCTGACCGAGCTGGTTCGACCAATCTACATGTAGGTTAAAATCCCCCATGATAATTGCCGTACTATTTTTACAGGCATTAGTTATTTCTTTGTTTATTGCCCGCCCCAATGTGATGTTATTATTTGGTGGCCTATAGACTACGCCTATCAGTGACTTTTTCCTCTTAGAATTTCTAATTTCCACCCAAATGGATTCAACCTCATTCTCCATAGAACCTATATCATCTCTCAGCACCGCCCTGATGGCGTCCTTGAATATCAGGGCTACACCGCCTCCCTTACCTTCCTGTCTGTCCTTCCGAATAGTCTGGTACCCTTGGATATTTAACTCCTAGTCGTGACCATCCTGTAACCATGTCTCCGTAATGGCTACCAAATCATATTCATTCGCGATGATTTGTGCCGTTAACTCATCAACCTTGTTACGAATGCTACGAGCATTCAGGTAAAGTGCCTTTATGCTAGCTTTCTTACTCTCATGATTTCTAACATCTCTAATAATATCTCCTGAGTTATCCTTCCTTTTTGCTTCTTTCATAGTCTGCCTTGAACTTAAACCCTCCTGCACACATGCTAACCTGCTGCTTACCTTTTTATTTACCATCATACTCCCTGTCGTTTTCCCTTTCCCTACCCCCCAACTCACTAGTTTAAAGTCCTAGTGACCACCCTATTTATCCTTTTCGCAAGAACACTGGTTCCAGATCGGTTCAGATGGAGACCGTCCCATCGGTACAGATCCCTCCGGTTCCAAAACTGATGCCAATGCCCCATGAAATGGAACCCCTCTTTCCCACACCACTCCCTTAGCCACGTGTTTACTTCCCTAATTTTCTTATCCCTAAGCCAATTTGCACGTGGCTCGGGCAGTAATCCGGAGATTATGACCCTCGAGGACCTGTTCCTTAATTTTGTTCCTACTAACAGATTTCAACCCTTTTTTCAGTATATTATAATAAATTGGAGGGAATGTGACATACAGTACCCGAGAACCTCTGATGATACTATGTAAAGAATGAGTAAAGCTGAGTAAAGTGGTATACGCAGGTACAATTACAACATTTAAAAGGCATTTGGACAGGTACTTTATTAGGAACGGTTTAGATGGATATGGGCCAAATGTAGGCAAATGGGATTAGTTTAGTTTGGGAAACTTGGTCAGAAACTTGGTTGGAAGCAAAGGGTTTGTTTCTGTGCTGTGTAACTCTATGACTCTATGAAAGGAGTACTTGACTATTTGTCTTCAGATCCATTGTAAACTCTGCTCCCTCATCGCTGACTCCATCCCTCTCCTCAACCAAGTGCTCAGCTTGAAATCACTGGATGAATCCTTGGCATCTCGATCGGTACTGAATTTCAAACCCATTGGACAGGATATTCCCTGCAGGTTTCATGGTGCCACTATGAACATAAAGTGGAGGTCTGAAGCGTATAATGAGTTGGGAACAAACACCAAGATGTGACATTTCCCCGAACCCATCAGAAGGTGGGATCGCTGTCCAACTAAAGATGGCAGGTGGGTCTTCAAAGCTGGAGAACAAAAGCAGCTTTCCACCAGCATTGAAAGATAGCAGGCTGCTTTCTCAGAAAAGTAAGAAAGACTGTGGCCCAAGTTGACAGAAACCTCTTGTCAGCATTTTTGAATTAAAATAAAAATACAACTAAGCAGCTGAGCCACAGTTTCAGACAGGGAGTCCATCCACATGTTGCCTGTGGATGAAAACAGACAGTCAAGGAGGGCCTGAGTGCCAGTCTGGAGCACTCTCGCCCTAGAGTGCCACCATGAAGCCACCTCCAGGCAGCTGCACTGTACTCCAATGCCTCTGGCGATACCCAGAGGCTGACTGAATCATTTCAATGATAGGACTTAAAAGCGTTTAATTGATGTGTAAGCAAGGAGCCTGGTCACCCTCCTGTCCTGCCATAGAGAAAATAGCTCCTGTCAGGATGGTGTCAGGTCAACAACCAGGAGACAGCAAATTATCACACCAGTTCACAAACATTTTTCCCTTCAATTTGAATCACCAATGGGTGTTCATTTCCAGCACCATGACATCATTGCCTCATCTTCCTCCCCATTCCCAGTTAAACTCTCACCCCCGTATGCATCAATTCTGGACTCAAATTCTTCAATGGGCCTCTCGTATTGTTTTCTGTAGCTTCCAAACCCTGTGACCTGTATCCATTCCTGAAATCAATTCTGCTTGTCAATCCTGTTATCACTGGCTTGGATGTTCCCTCAGCACATTGGATATAAAATTCTCACCCTTAGTTTTAAATCCTTCCATGACCTTGCCTCATTTCTCTGTCCCTCTCACTTTCTTTAAGTTCTTCCTATGCCTTTACACTTCTACTTTTATTCTCTTGTCTTTCCCCTTATTTTGCCCTTCCTCTGGTACCACAGCTTTCAGTTCCTTCTGTTTTGACCTCTTAGACCAGTTTACTAAAATTCTCCCTCTGTAAAAAAAATCTTAAACACCATATTTTCAACCAAGCTTTTGGTCAGCTTTCCTAACTCAGCCCATCATGACTAACATTTGCTTGTATTGAGATCTAAGAGTTTCCTCAGCTCTCCACAAGCAAGCTGAGATCAGTCGTTCTCTTCACTTGGGCTTCCCCAGTTTTCCACCACTGTTTTCCCCAGCGTGAGGTGCCATTGTAGATAAAGTCCAACCCAGACCTGAGAAGCCTCAAACCTGATTCCAAAAGCAACCAGAAGCAATTCAGACTCAAATATTCCCTTATTTCCTCAGCGTGAGCTTTCTTCTTATTAATTAATAGTAGAACCCAAAGTAGAAAGCTGACCAGGAGCCTGAAATTTACAAGCACATTTGGAGTCAGATCTACAGTCTTCAGACTTAAAAGGCAGAGATCATAGAAGATCATAGAATCCCTCCAGTGTAGAAAGAGGCCATTCAGCCAATTGAGTCTGAACTGATCCTCCAAAGAGCATCCATTCAGTCCTACCCTACCCCTATAATCTCACATTTATTGTGGCTAGTTCACCTGGCCTGCACATCCGTGGACACTACGGGGCAATTGACTATGCCAATCCACTTAGCTTGCATATCTTTGGGCAGCGGGATGAAACCAGGCCACCCAGCAGGAACCCATGCAGACATGAGGAGAATGTACAAAATCGACACAGACCAAGGGTGGAATCAAACTCGGGTCCCTGGCATTGTAAGGCAGCAGTGCTAACCACTGAGCTGCCCCAAAAGTTACTTTCACCCGAGATGCAACTCAAACGCTGGCTTAGGGGGGCAATCCATCAGGCCACTGGGGCAGCCTGAGCCCCAGTAAATGAACCAAAATGGGCATAACAAGAAAACTAATCTCTCCAGTCATTGTAAGGTCTGTATACAGATCCAACACATAGTCACTGAAGCTCCATGAGTCACTGAAAGAAATAATTCCAAGGAATAGAAACTCCAGTTGTAGTTATAAGAGAATACAGTAGTTACAGACCCCATCTCCTGCTTACTTTATAAACTATGACCCTACCAAAACAGCAGAAGCGTAATGCTGCATTAGAAACAATTTTATTAAAAGGAATGCAGGATGTTTAAGGCAAAACAACACTTCAATTTGACAGATCATTAGCAGCTGAAGTGAATTGCGAGACACTCTAACATAACTTGCCTTTGGCATGTTACTATTCATATAGCAGGGAAGATTATGCTAAAGAGAATAATCTGGAATTTATTGTACTTTGACAATAGATTTTGGTAATTACAGTTAATGTTTCAAAATCAATGGTAATTAACCTATGTAATGATGTGATAACGTTATTAAAATATCATCACATGGCAATTTCTATAACGCAAACATCATAGGAACTTGGATTATAATTATTTCAGATATTTCTACCAGCCCTGCAGTCCCAACCTCCATTAATGGAAACTCAAATTTTAATGCTTTATGGATTTTAGATGTACAATGTAAACTGGATTTTTATTCTGATTCTAATTGCTTCCAACTTTGCTCCAATGGTTTATCTCATCTGAATGCAATGACATTTTTTTTAGCCATTTATTCATTCAATTACACCTGTCTACATATGAGTATTAAAGTCAACTACAGGGGCAAGGTCACCCTGGAAAGTATTTGACAAACATTCCTGTTTTGTCGAGGAAAAACAAGGGTCCAAACAGCTGTGCAACAACTTTAGTTTGAACTTGTTGCATGCCACTGAGTGAGTGAGTGATCAATGATCTAATTCAATGCAATTTATATCTGTGATCATATGCTTAAAGCAAAATGAAAGTCTTTTCTATAATATGGTGCCTTACTCAGGCAATTGTGTTTGCTATATGGGAAATATGGAATGAGATGGGAGTTTCCATTTCCTCCAGACTTCATAACTTGGATATGTAACTTTACATAGCTCCATGGTTTATACATTTTTTTTCAGGTGCTTGACAATATGCAAGCAAGGCATGAATGAGGCAATACAGAAAGCCTTCATACAAAATAAAGAACTGCGGATGGAGATCTGAAACAGGAATTGCTGAAGAAACTCAGCAGGTCTGGCAGCATCTGTGAAGAGAAAACAGAGTTAACATTTCGAGTTTTGTGACCCTTTTTCAGAACTAGAACCAGCTAGGAAAAGGTGCTATTGAAGCAGATGATGGGGGAATGGGGCTGGGGGAGGAGAGCATGGACAGAACTCCTTACTACTTTTGAAAAACATTCTGGATCAACAAAAAGTAAATAAAAGTGATAAGCGTCTAGTGATGGGAATGACCTATTTTTTCCACATGTGTGGGATCCATTACAAGGCTCCATTAATAGAAGGCCACTATTCAAACTAATAAGCAGTTCAGTAGTAATTTCTTCATTTAGAGTGGGTTGAATGTAGATCTTGCTACCTTGTAACATTGTTGAGGTGAATAGAAAAAGCCAGATAACTACATGAGGGAGAAAGGAGAGTACATTCATAGGGTTGATAAAGTAAGGAGGATGGAGGCTTGTGTTGAGTAGAAACACTGGCATGGGCTCATTAGACAGAATTGCTTGCTTCTGTTGTGTGCATTCCTTGGAATTGTATGTTCAGAATACCTTTTCAGAATCATTAGGCACTTATAATATGAGCGAGCTTAAAACCTCTATTTTATATCTAAAAAGAAAAGAAAAATAATCAATTTCTTCAGCTGTACATTTTCTTATCATTCATACCTTTTATCTGAGACGATAGGGACACGCCATCCTTTGATTTGGCTGAGTTCGGTGTCAGAGACCTCAATCTGAAGGGGAAGACGAGGCACCCAAACAGTAATTTCCAGCGGTGCACTCAAATGTTCATAAGTAAAATTGACAATCGTGTTCACTTTGCCTCTCATCTCCTTGCCATTCACTAAAACATAGTCACATCTGTCTGAAACCTGTGACAAAGGGGAAAAGTCTAATCAGTACAGCAGCATAGAGATGAAAATGCCACTTTACACAAGACCGACGCTGTCACTCAGCTGAGTGGTCCCACACCCAACACTGATATCATCATCTATTAAAGTTACAAAGCTCCTTCATAAATTACTTTATCATCACCTTTGGAAAACAGCAAGTCTAAAATGGTTATACTAATCTTATTAAGAAAAATCAAATGACTTTCGAATGTACAAATTTAGTTAAGTTTTAAGTTACTATTTACCATAACACAGCAGTCCAAGAGGCAGTTATAATTAAGATCATGAGAAAATACTGCCCCTTTTTTTTACATATGTCAATTTACGCAACTGGAATCTTGATATCAGCAATTGTTTACATCTCAACCTTTGCATCATTAGTTAAACACATTTACAACTAAAATAGTAATATTGGTATGTCCTATTGAGAAAATAGATGGCATCACTTTAGGACTGAAGAATTGACAATGAGTCTGCAATTACTTACACCATTCCAAAATACTGCGCCATTGTCTAAAGAAAATTAGGATAATAATCTTTTTCAATTATATTTCTAGAGTAACATTTGGATTAATGTCAGCCAGCTCTAGTCTCAACTACATAAACATGTCATCAGTGTACACTTAAACCAATTGCTCCAAAGAGCACTGCTTAGCAATCCCAACTCAGCTGAAGCTGTCACAGCTCTGCATGACACAACATTCTACTGACATGCACTGAGGACTGCGAAAAAATTTAACATAAACACACAGCGAGAATGAAAATAACATCAACCAGAAAAACCCCAAATACATCAGTTTCAAAACTCTTGTCATATGTTTACAGAGGATGTAAAAATATCAGAGAAATCTTTCCTACAACTGAATTGCAAAAATACCGCCCCTTCTCAAAATACAACTGACAGCAGAACAAGTCTGAAGAATGATTACATCACTGTATGATGCAGTGCCAAGATAGTGGGATCCCCAGAATTAACATGCATACAGTGGGCCTAGGCGGAAGCTGGCAGCTAGAAAGAAGGGAGAGGTGAGACACAAATGGAATGAAATCACCTGTGATATTACAAATACCTTAAGACATTTGTACGAATTTCCTTTATCGCTACTTGAAGAAAAATTATGCTAACCCAATTTGATAATATACAGTATAATTTCAACCTAAAAGAAAACAAAGAGACAAACAAAATAAAAGAAACAAAGAGTGAATTACTGGGTTAACTCATTGTTACTCATTCACAATGTGAAGTAGGTAGAATTGTGTAATTCCCCATTTGGTAAATACCCTGTTTTAACCATTTTATAAGGATAGGGTGATGAGCCAAGAGGATAAACCAGTAGAATAGTAATCACAAAGCAGGTCACTCACTCACATTCAATCAGGAAGTGGAATGGAATGTGCTACTAAAATGGATAGATTCAGAACACTTGAATTAAGCAAGGCTTACTTGTTTGTTCTGGTTTATAAGTTACTCTCAAGTATTGTGTAGTTGCACAGCAGACTATTAATAATGTCCATCGCAGGTGCCCAAACACTGATAGAAATGCTTAGAAATTAGCCTGGTTTTGCCTTCGCTGTTACTGCATTGCCTCTTTGATCATCATTGCTGTCCCTAAAATATGCTGAGGACACAAGACTACTGATTTCATGTGAATGGTAGTTGCTGTTGGATTTGCATCTGAAGTCAGGACCCAGATTTGTAAGTCACTTATTACAAACTTATAATATCATTAAATCTCTTTCCTACAGTGATTACAGTTCGCTACCATTTACCACCCTTGATGGCCAACTAGTACTGAATTATAATTTGAAGAAGTTAAGCAAGTACAGATTTCTATAAACAGTTTATGCAATGTTGTTACACAATATTGTGCTTTAGTCAATATTTCATTGCACTTCTTAGCAATCCAAAATATCTGACTGCTATCTCCCCTGAGGATTAGAAAGAGAGATAATAAATATACATACTGACATATCAGAAATTTGTGGCTGTCAATAACATTTTGAGATTCAGCTTCATACCTGAACTAGCTCCGAGCAAGGAATCTAGCTAAATGCACTAAAGATGTTGGGTTATGTAAGATTTTGACCAACACACTTCAGCTGATGGTGTATGCATTGAAATGTATGTTCTTTAACCTCAACGTCATCTGAGTTTGAACTGTAGAAGCTACTGTTCTTAACTTTTACTCACATTATGCAGCATCTAACGTGTGAAAGATGGACTGGAAGGGGAATTCATTTGACAATGACAAGAACTTCACTGTAGAACAATTTTTATGGGAAAGGCAAATCTATCACATATTATCATTTTGATGATGTAAGTGGTGAAGAAATCAGGAACGTATGACCAGTATTGACTTATATGATCTTGTATGATGCTTTACTGCAGCAAAATACCTACTATGCATCTAAGGACACATGTCTGGTTTTGGAAAACAGATGCATTTAGGATGAAGGACTGTTATCTTTGATTAGTTTGTTGCCACAAAAGGGCCTGTTAATGGGAATGCTAGGCAGAACTATCCCTGTTGCAGCAGAACAGGGAGAAAGTCCTCAAGCTATGGGCATAATTGTTGTAGAAAGGTGTACATCACATTCTCACGAATGAACTTTAACAATTTTTTAACACTAACTATGTAGAAGACATGGTAAGACAGAGGTCATAGGTCTGATTCTTTAGACAGAGGCTCCTCTCCTAGCATCACTATGACAGAGCTCCTTTCGCACATGCTCAGTAGCTATTCTTGGACCAAGGAAATAATTAACTTTTACTCTATATCTTACCCCCAGTTCTTTTGTAGCACAATTTGCAACCATTAACGATTATCCATACTTTGTAACAATTACCCATGAACATTTCATTCTTCATCCTCAGTCTGGCCCCACACTCACCTCCCTCTTCGGCATGACATTGATCTCCAACAGCATGCTCAGCTTTCTTGGACATTATAGGGTGCTTGAGATCTTTTGTCACTGTCTCAAACAGTGAATGCATGGGTGGAGTGGGATGGCCACTTTTTTGTAGACAAAGGCATTTCTGGAACTCCATCTGGGAGCAAAACTTCATCATTATCTGTGAGGAAAGACCCCTCTCGATCTGAAGGTATGAAAATTTGCTGTACAGCACTGTCATCTGCATTCTGGATGGGTTGCATACGGTTGGCTTTAACTGCTGTGGGACACCCTCCACCCAGCCTAAAAGCCAAATGGCTTTGAATTTACACTGGATGATTGAAGATCTGTTTCTAACTCTGTAATCCAAAACCTCTCGGGTTCTCTGTTCATGTTAGCAGCTGTAGCATTATTTGAAATTCCACCCGCTTCTCTCAGTGATGGAACTAGCACAAGATTTTATACCCGCTTCCCATATTGGGTCCAGAATTCTACACAGGGAGCAACTTTCTCTTCAGCTGCGTTTGTGATTTCTCCTGTTGTGCCATGGCCTTTCTTTCAAGCTTTTACATGAGATGGATGATTCTCCTCAAAGGAGACAGTTAGGACTTTGGTGCCCAAATGCAAGAGTTCAGGAGGGTTCTCAATGAAGCTTAGAGAATGAGGGGAGATCTCATTGAAACTTACAGAATACTGCAGGGCCTGTGTAAAGTGGATGTGGAGAAAGTGCTTCCACAATTAGGATAGACTAGGACCTGAAGGCACAGCCTCCGAGTGAAGGGATGACCCTTTAGAACTGAGATGAGGAAGAATTTCTTCAGTCTCAGGGTGGTGAATCTGTACGACTCTACAGGAGGTTGTAGAGGCCAAGTCATTGAGAGTGTATTTAAAACAGAGATAGATAGGTTCTTGATTAATAAGGGGATCCAGAATTACAGGGAGAAGACAGGAGAATGGGGTTGAGGAACAGATCAGCCATGATTGAAGGCAGAGCAGACTCGATAGGCTGAATGGCTTAATTATGTTCCTATATCTTATGGCCTTATGGTTCAAGGTTTCAGTATCAAATAAACAAACAACCCGAATCTCTATGACAGTGTTTTGAAAGAGGGAGGGAAGCTCTGGAATGTCCTTTGCCGGCTGGTTACTTCGTTTGAAGTCTTTTTCTCCCCCAGTTTGCAGCTCCTCCTTTGAAAAAAACTGGAAGGTCAGCAATACTGGGTGGAATGGTGGCTCAGTGGTTAGCACTTCTGCCTCACAGCACCAGAGACCAGCGTTCAATTTCACCCTCAGGCAACTGTCTGTGTAGAGTTTGCACATTCTCCCCGTGTCTGCATGGGTTTCCTCCGGGTGCTCCAGTTTCCTCCCACAGTCCAAAGATGTGCAGAGTAGGTGGATTGGCCGTGCTAAATTGCCCGTAGTGTCCAGGGATGTGTGGGTTAGACAAGGGGAAATGCTAGGGTAAGGGAATGAGTCGCGGGGGATGCTCTTCGGAGGGGCAGTGTTGACTTGTTGGGCCAAATGGCCTGTTTCCACACTGTAGGGATTCTGTGATTCTATGATGAATACTTTGTTGCAGGGCTAGGGCTGAAGAATCACCCATGGAGAGTGATTCCTGGCACTCTATATCAATTTCACCAGTTCCAGCATCTGCTCACTAACACAGGCAACTCCACTGATTCTGAAGCCTTACAAGCACATGTTCCAGTTCCATGTGATCTCACATCATTATGGCGTAGCTCCTTCCACACTTCCAGTGGGTACTCTTGGAGTAAGGATATTAATGGAGTTTGGCATCAAAACTAGAGATAATGGGAATCTGGATCCACTGGTTGGAGTCATACCTGCGTCAAATGAAGATGGCCATGGTTGTTGGAGGTCAGTCATCTCAGCTCCAGCACAACTCTGCAGGAGTTCCTCAGGGTAGTGTACAAAACCCAACCATCTCCAGCTGCTTCATCAATGACCTTCCTTTTATCCTAAGGTCAGAAGTGTGATGCTT
This sequence comes from Rhincodon typus, assembly GCF_021869965.1. NCBI lineage: Eukaryota > Metazoa > Chordata > Chondrichthyes > Orectolobiformes > Rhincodontidae > Rhincodon > Rhincodon typus. Next base: position 21,323,274 of record NC_063355.1, on the reverse strand, counting down.
GCTGATGATTGCACAATGTTCAGTATGATTCACAACTTCTCCGAAAACTGAAGTAGTCCATATCCAAATGCAGCAAGACCCAGACGATATCAGTGGCAAATAACAATTGTGCTATACAAGTGCCAAGCAATGTCTGACTTCAACAAGAGAGAGCATAACCATGTCCCCTTAACATTAAACAGTGTGACCATTGCTGAAACCTCCACTGTCAACATTCTGGGGGTTATCATTGACCGGAAACTGAACTGGGGTAGCCATTTACATATATGTCACAAAAGCAGATCAGAGGCTAGGAATACTGTGGCAAGTAACTCACCTCCTAACTTCCCAAAGACATACCATCATCTACAAGGTAAGAGTCAGGAGTGTGGTGGAATACTCCCCACTTGACTGCATGAGATCAGCCCTCCAATAACACTCTAGAAGCTTGACATGACCCAGGACAAATCAGCCCACTTGATTGGCATCACATCCACAAACATTCACTCTCTCTGCTCAATAGCAGCAGTGTTTACACGATGCACTGCAGGAAGTCACAAAGGCTCCTCATACACCACCTTCCAAACAGATGACCACTGTCATCTAGAAAGACAAAGGCAGCAGAGACAAGGGAACACCACCACCTGCAAGTTCCCTCCAAGCCACTCACCATCCTGACTTGGAAAGGTATAATTGTTCGTTTAGCATTATTGGGCTAAAATCTTGAAAATCCTTCCCTTACACCACTGTGCATGTATCTACACCAAATGGACTACAGTATTTCAAGAAATGGAGCTGCCGGTTTTGGACTGGGGGTGGACAAGGTCAGAAGTTACATGACACCAGGTTATAGTCCAACAGCACTCCAAATGTTTGTCCTGTTGGACAAACTGATGTAATTCAAGAAGGCTATTCACCACCATCTTCTCAAGAGTAATGAGCAATAGAACAAGAGTTAGACCCAATAAATGCTGGCCCAGCCAATGAAGGTCACAAACCCTGAAAGAATTAAAAACGAAACCTCTACATTTGTCTTGTTTTATTCCCTTATTTCATGTATTTGTCAGCTCTTCTTTTCCCATTAACTCTCAATGCCATATGGAAAACCTCAAAGCCAAAGAATTTTTCACAGTTACAAAGCTCCTTTAATAGCTATTGCTGCTTCTTCACTGGTTAAGGTCATCTCTGATAGAGTTATAGAAGTTTTCAACAAAGGGGAAAGCTATCAAAGCCATCATGCCTGTGTGACTCATCGCTAGAGCAATCCAAAACTAATCTCACAATCTTAGCATCTCCCCAGAGCCTGCTATTTTTCTCTGCTAGAAATACTTATCCAATTTTCCCCTAAAAGACTCAACGGTCTCTGCTTCAACCAGTATCTGTGCTAAAGCATGACACAGTCGAACAACTATCACGTAAACAAATTTCTCCTAACTGTTCAATTTTCTGTAGCTGTACCTACATTGAAGAGTAAAAGTTTTACTTCAAGTCTGATCTTGCATTAGCAGGCTCAGCAAATAAGAATATTTCAAAATATTATCATTGCAGTTGACATCAATGAATAGCACAGAAAAAAAAAATTAATTGGACTCTGTCCATGATGAACTATTCTTATTTAAGCTATGAAAGCTGTAGAGGTATTAAATAGATTATATATAATACAGTCATAGAGATGTACAGCACGGAAACAGACCCTTCGGTCCAACTCATCCAAGCCGACCAGACATCCTCGATAAAGCTCGTCCCATTTGCCAGTATTTAGTCCATATCCCTCTAAACTCTTCCTATTTTGACGTGAGAAAAAGAGAGACACAATCTTTTTTGGAAATACAGATGATCTTGCTAGTGAAGCAGGTTACAAAGAAATACTTTTCAAAACATTTCAGACTTTTCACACTCGATTCTTGCTCCCACATGTTACAAGGAAAACAAAACTGCTGGACCCAGTATCCCAAGCACACACCCTGCTGTGCAAAAAGTAGAAAAGGAGAGGTGTAACAGAGTCACTGTGAGAGTGAAGTGCTATTGGGAGAGGGTACAAGATATGAAATCACTGACATCTTATGCAAAGGGGAACCTACATCAGGTAGGGATATTAACTTCAGGAGTTAATCCAGATTGCGATAATGTCAACAATTGTTTGTCAAGACTTATGTGGCAAATGGGCACTGTTATGAAATTGCAAAATCCTGGACATAGCAATGGAGCTACTGCTTTTCCAGTTGCAAGTAGAATTCTCTTTTTTATTCACTCATGGGATGTGCATGTCACTGGCTGGCCAGCATTTATTCCATGTCTCTAGTTACCCTTCAGAAGGTGGTGGTATTTAAAGAAAGAAAAGTTCCCAGCAGAAATTAAATGTGGGGTTAGAAAAAACACTTTGCCCAATGGTTATTAGTTCTCGAAGAAAAAGTATAAGCTATGAAACGTTCAGGATGGCTTTCAGTTGACATCCTGGCTCATGTTGACAGGTGTCACTGGGACCTTTGCAGACCTTGAGCCTTCAGGAAACAATGGGAAATCAGAAGTTTTGCAGGAGGACAGTTGGGTCAGGGTTTCAGTTACCACACTGATCCCTGCAAAAAGGTTTTCTCTGAAAGGCAGAGGACGAATTGGGTAGCTTTGATGTACCCCAAAAGAACTCCGAACATTATCCAAACAAAACTTCATCCCCAACAGCCATAAACCCAGGCATGTGATTTCTAATAACCAAGTCCAAGCATTTATCTTAAAACATGTGACTTCCAAGAGGTTTCTTTGGAAAAATGTCTTTTAGTGACCCCTTTTAAAAGAAACAGTCCAGAAATCTCTTCAGCATTTTAAAGATGAACTAGTGTCCACCATCCTTTCAACATTAATTCTGCAAAAATGAAGTGGCCTAAGTAACAACATTATTGATAGTAGATTCTAGATTTCTCCTACTACTGACAGCAGGCTAACAGGTCGAGTAGGAACTGCAGATGCTGGAGAATCTGAGATC
>NC_063355.1:21288258-21319915 GCF_021869965.1 Rhincodon typus | reverse complement strand
CTGCACCTTGTTATCTCACGCTAACAGGTCTGTGGTTCTTCATTTTCTCCAGCCATCCTTTCTTAAATAGTGGGGTTATATTTGCAACTTTCCAATCTGCAAGAAGCTAAAAAGAAGTATGTTTATTTAGGGCGCTCAAAGGTGCTAATCTGGTTGATTGGAAGGAGGTGGGGCCCAGATGTTACTGGTCACAGAGGTCCCTATTCCTCAGCATGCCAATTCAGGGAGCAGCCTGGATTGTTTTAAGCTGAGTCTTCTGACCATTTCTCAGGTGGAAGATCTACCTTAGTGAGCTGTCAGCCAATCTGATTGGCCAGACACTGCCTGTTCCACCATGCTGAGGGTCCCCGTAAGGTCACAGATCTTCATGGAGATGGAGAGGGGGGGAACATCAAAGGAACATGAAAGCCACCTACAGAATTATATATGCCCCACCATAACCTTTCAAATCTGCTAGTGAAGAAAAGCAACGTCCAGCCAACAGATGACAAGTTTAACTAGAAATTGATTGAATCTTCAAATTGGAGCTCATTGGCTGAAAATAGGGGTGAAATCAGGAAGCACTCCTTTCCACAATTAGCCATATCCTGAGCCAAGCTGTTCCAGGACAGTTACAACACTGGCATCTACCTGATAATGTGGAAACTCGCCCAGGATGTCCTGTCCACAAAAATCAGGGAGATATAAACCAGCTAATTGTGGCACCATCAGGATGCTCTGAATCATCAGCAAAGTGAATGGAAGGTGCATTGCCTTCAAGTGGCACTTATTCAGCAAAACCTATTCACTTGCACTCAAATTTGAGCTCCATCAGAGCCTCTCAGTTTAAACCTCATTACATGCTTGTTCCAATCATGGACAAAAGAGCTGAACTGATGAGGTGAGAGTTACTGCACGATATCAAGTTAGCATTTGACAGAGTGTGGCATTGAGGAGCCCTCACAAAACTAACGTCGATGGGAAGCAGGGAGAAATTTTCCACTAACTGATGTCAAGCCCAGCACAAAGGAAGATGGCTACAGTTGCTGAAGGTCAATTTATCTCAGCCACAAGAGTTCCTCAGGATAGTGCCCTCGGCTGAACCATCTTCAGCTGTATCATCAATGACTTTTCCTCCATCATTAAGTCAAATGTGGAGATGTTCACTGATGATTGTACAATGCTCAGCATCATTCATGATCCACCAGAAACTGCACCAGTACCTATGAGATCCATTCTAATCTCAACTGTCCTGACTTGGAATGATATTGTCATTCCTTCACTGTTACTGGGTCAAAATTCTAGAACTTCCTGGCAGAACTATGGGTATATGTACACCAGGATGGCTCAAAACTACCTTCTGCAGGGCGGTTACGGTTGGACAATAATCACTGAGCTAGTCGACAACACCCACATTCAATGAACAATTTCGTTTTTACAAAGTTAAAAATAGGTACTATATTTTATCTTCAATTGGCTGTGGGTGCTAGGTGAATTGTAACTTTCAAGTCTTATATATTTCTGGTAGATATTGGTATCAAGGGACATGGATCAAACACTGGTATTTAGAGTAGAGATGCTGATAAATCATGATCTAACCGAATTGCAAAACTGGGCCGTAGTGCTGAGTGGCCCATTCCTAAGTCCCTATGATCTTGATAATAATTGATAGAATTGGATGAGAAAGGTCACAGGAGCAGTGGAGGCCAAATTGTAACCATAGAACTGGGAAGCAGAGTGTATGGAGCTTATGGAAAACAATGCGATCAGGGAGCAGTGAATTCAGAGAAGAAAACAGAAATAGAGGTGGAGCGTATAATCACAGAGAATAAGGAGACATTAAATTGAAAGATTGTGGTCAGAAAAGAATGAGGAGATCCTGAAGCAAAACTGTGGTGATAGACAAGTTTAAGGAGGGTTAAGGTGGCGGCGTAGGGGGTGGGGGGCAGGCTAAAGGAGGTTGAAGGAAGAAATGTTATCAAAGGAATTGTGAGGAAAGCCAAGAGTCACAATGTTGCAAGGCGTGAGGTCCTCTATAACTGGCCATATTTCAGTCAACACTCGGATGTCGATACAGTCTGCAATACGAAGGTTTGGTGGCAGAACATGATGTCCATCTTTGGCCTTCTTACTTAGGAATGATAAAACTAGGAAAAGGGCACAGAACATATTTATTAGAATTATGTCAAGGATGTATGAGGCCTCTGTGCCAGGACAGATGACAGAATCTGGACCACTTTTGATTACAGCAAAGAAAGCTAAATGGAGGTGATCAAGATGATGACTATTTGCAAATAATACTTTGTACAAAGGGAATAGTGAGCTGTAATAGACCAAATGGAACTTGGCTGAGGAAGAATAGTGCAAGATTCAAACAGATTTGAGAAGTAATCCTCGGCTATGTTGCCCGTTTGGTTGGCTCTGAAACACTTCAATGAAATAACAGTTCACTGGTCCTAACATATTTTCTTCATTGAAGCCTGAAACCTTGCGCCTGAACTCTCAATTGCCAAAAGTTGTCACTTGATATCTGGATAATTGATCTTTTTCAAATTTCTGTGAATTGTTCGCTGCGTTGAGGGATCATTGATGTAGATGTGTCATGACTCGTTGGTTTTATTATGCACATTACATTGTCAGGATTTTCCAGCACAATTTTATTAGCGGACCAGAAATTATGCTGAGAATTGAGTTTAAACTTGTAATTTGAAAAGAAAACATAGCTCTGAGGTGATATGATCAACACATCACACTTTATGTCAGAGCAATGAAATTAACATTGCAAGTACAAAATCTTCCAATAATTTCCTTTCCTTCAATTTGAATGCCTTAGGGGCCTTTCTTGATTAGTTGTGGAATTCCAGATATTTTAGTTATGTAATCAATACATCCAAACTATCGCTATATACAAACAGTTACTGTTCAAAGAAAGGCAACTGAATGCTGGTCTCAGCACGGATAGTAAGGTCTCAGGCTTAAAAGGTTCTGCCATGACAGCACATCTGCAGAGAGAGAGAGAGCAGAAACTTACTCTCAATGAAGGTACCAAGATGTGCAGAAACTCTGGGACTGTCAATCATCAGTTAGGGAAGAACAGTCAAGGCGTTATATTATGCTGAGACACATTCTAGGCCGAATGAAAACAACAGATTGAGAAAAGGGAAGAAATAATTAGCAGGAAAGCCAGCAGAAAGATCAAGGCTAAAAGGCAGGGTGTATATACTGTGGAGGACATCATAATACAGAAAAGAAAGCACATCCGGTGTGGGGGAAGCAGCATTTTAACTGCAAGAAGCTGAACCACTTTGCATGCCAGTGTTTAGCTGGAAAGAAGTAAAGCAAGCCAATGAAGATTGTCTCTGGAGAGATGTCAGCTGATGATTCTGACAACCGCTCCACACCGTACAACAGGTAGGCATCATCATGTCTAAAGGTGATAAATGGTTTGCAACTGCAAGGGAGCATCAAGAGAATATGACATGTCAGATAAACGTCGGTGCTTTGTGCAACATCGCATTTCTCACAGACCTGTGTGAAGAGGCTCAGGATGAAGAACTGAAAATGAAGTCCTGGATAGCAATGTTGAGTTTATATGATGGAGCCATCTTTGTACCAAGGGGACAAGTGAAGTTCAGACTCCAATGCAAAAGGAAGAACAAAGATCTGGAGATCCTGTTAGAGTAAAATCTACTCATCTCAGCTGAAGCAACTTTTAAGCCTAAACACACCAGGAAACATTTGCAACACTTCACAAGTCACAAAGCCATGAACAGATCCCAGAAGATTACAAAGGTGCTTTTACAGGTCTGCGATGTCTTCCTGGTGAGTATCACCTCAAGGCAGATGGAAGTATTAGACTAACTCAACATTGCCGAGGGAAATCCAGCTGCAATCAAGGCCAGCCTGAAAGATGAGATTGAAGAGCTGGAAAGGAAGGGAGTAATCAAGATGGTGACACTCCTACTGACTAGATTAGCAGCACAGTAGCAATTAAAATACCTGACAATCTGAGAGCATGCATAGATCTAAAGGGTCTCAATAAAGCTTTGAAGTGTTCTCACTACCCTATCACTGAAGAAATTTTGCCACAAATTGTCAAGGCAAAGGTCTTTACTACACTTGATGTGGAGGTTAGTGACTCACAAATGAAGCTGGATGAAAGCAGCAGTTTTCTAACTACATGCTGAATGCTCTATGAGGGGTACATATCACCGTGACATTTCCACTGGTCTGGAAGTGGTTAAACTTGGACTGCATGAGATAATCAGTGATTGCCCAGAGTGACAGCTAGTCTACAGATGGAGAGATACAATGGAAAAGCCATTCAAGACTACAACCAGAGAATACTGCTAGACAGAGATCGCCAAAAGAAACTAGAGCTGAAGAGAATATGGTAGAATTCTTTCAGGAATCACTGGAGTCAGGGAGGATCCCAGAGGACTAGAAAATGGCTAATGTAATACCCCTGTTTAAGAAGGGAGGGAGGCAGAAGACAGGAAACTATAGGCCAGTTAGCCTGACCTCAATCGTTGGTAACATTCTGGAATCTATTATTAAGGATGAGATTCTGGAGTACTTGAAAGTGCATGGTAAAACAGGGCTGAATCAGCACAGATTCATCAAGAGGAGGTCAAGTCTGACAAATCCGACAGAATTCTTTGAGGAGGTAATGAGCAAGTTAGATAAAGGAAAGGCACTGGATGTGATGCATTTGGATTTCCAGAAGGCTTTTGACAAGGTGCTGTATAGGAGGCTGCTAAATAAGATTAGAGCCCATGGTGTTACAGGCAAGTTACTGGCATGGATAGAGGATTAGCTGACTGGCAGAAGGCAGAGAGTTGAGATAAAGGGGTCTTTTTCAGGATGGCAGTCAGTGACTAGCAGAGTTCTGCAGGGAACTGCGTTGGGACCACAACTATTCATGTTATCCATTAACGATTTGGACAAGGGAACTGAGGGCATTGTTGCTAAGTCTGCAGATAACACAAAGATGGATGGATGAGTTGAGGAGGTGTTGAGGAAGTGGGGAGGTTAAAAATTATTTGGACAGGCTTGGAGAATGGACAAATAAATGGCAGATGGAACACAATGCGAGAAAGTGAGTTGTTATACACTGTGGTAGGAAGAATAAACATGTATTTTCAAAATTTAGAAAGGCTTCAGAAGTCTGAACCACAAAGAGACTTACGAGTCCTAGTTCTGGATTCTCTAAATGTTAATATGCACGTTCAGCTGGCAGTTAGGAAGATGAATGCAACACGAGTGTACATTTCAAGGGGGGCTAGAATACAAAAGCAGGGGTGTATTCCTGAGACTGTATAAGGCTCTGGTCAAACTGCATTTGGAACATTGAATGCATTTAAGACAGAGATAGATAGATTCTTGATTAGTAAGCAGATCAAGGGTCACAGGGAGAAGGCAGGAGAACAGGTGCAGGAAGATATCAGCCATAATCGAATGGCAGAGCAGACTTGATGGGCTGAACGGCTTAATTTGCACCTACATCTTATGGTCTTTATGGACTTAGTGATGCCTGAAGTCAAGTGCATATGACATGTATTGATGGCAAAAGGACAGTGTCTGGATCCTGACAAAATGAGAGGTGTAGTAGAGATGCAATGATTGGAGGTTGAAGCAATTTCATGATGGCCTGGATTTGTAAAGTATTTAGCAAAATTGTTGTCTAGTTTTGTAATTAGATTGTGAACTTTGATGCAAGATCACTGCTAGTGGTGTTGTAGTACAGAACAAGAAGCAGCTTTCATTAGAAACAAACCAATAATGATGACAATGGCAATTCTGAGGTACTACTTTGTCGATCATGAAGTCCCATTGCAAATTGATGCCAGCATGACAGGGCTTGGATCAACTTTTACACAGCAATGAGAGACACTCGCACCCAGAGCATTAATGCAAACTCAATGACACTACATACAGATTGAGAAAGAGCACTTGCCAACTGTCTTTAATTGTGAAGATTTTAATCAATATCTCTTTGAGTATCCAATCAGAAGACCCTTCAGACCATCTCCCTCAAACTACTGCTATCTGCTTCAAAGTGCCTACAAAGAATGTTACTTTGCAGAGAGATCATCTGGACATGAAATATAAGCAAGGGATCAGATACTGTTGACATGCTGTCAAGAATAGCACTCCCTATGAAGAAAAGTGAACATAGTTATTTGATAGAACAGAAGTTGGTTATTGCTGGAAAGAATGCTTTTGTTGAACCCTTTCATCTTGCTACTCCTGAAGACAATTCGCAAGAATAACATCATAAAGGGTCACAGGACATGAAACATTAACTCTGATTTTTTTCTTCATAGATACTGCCAGACCTGCTGAGCTTTTCCAGCAACTTCTGTTTTTGTTCGACATTTTTATACTGTATGAGAAGAGCATGCTGATTGGTGGCAAGTGGACTCTGATTGGTAGAGGCATTGCCATGGAAATTACCAATTACATTATAACTGACGGTTAACTTTCCAGTGATGTTTACCTTTAAACCAGGCAGATTTACCCATAATGAACCAAGCTACTGCTCTGAGAAATGAACTACAGAATTGTTATTGCCTATTTTGTTTAGTTGAAACAGGCATGATGTGAATACTGTTTGCACAGTATAGGGCCGTGTAAGTTAATACATGCAGCATTCAGTACACACAAGTGGACAATACTGTGACAACAAGGTGCAGGGCTGGACGAACACAGCAGGCCAAGCAGCATCATAGGAGCAGAAAGGCTGACGTTTCGGGCCTAGACCCTTTCTGCAGTTCCTACTATCTCTGGACAATACTGTGAACTGGTCTAACATTAGTTGTCAGCATAATTCCTCACACAATCAGAATTATTCAGGAAATGCTGTCGAATTAGATGTAATGTTGGATGCTGTGTGTATAGCTAGGGCGCCACGTTCAAGAAGTCAGAGAACGTTACAGAGGGGATGATGGTGGTTGATGCCTCTGATAGACCTCAGGACGTGCAAAGAGAACCTTAACACATTATCTGATACCAATCACACAGCCCACATGGTATAGAGCACCCTGCCCCCATCTCCTCAAGGTGGGGAGATAAGGCCCTTGAGTATCCATTCTCTTTATGGGCTTCCACTACTCCCTGCAAAAGTGCAGACCAGTCTGGGGTTAGGTCACGTAAGCATAGGATGACCACCCCTTCAACTTTAATGCAATTATATGGATCTTGGTCAGGCCACATGTGGAGTATTGTGTACAGTTTTGGTCTCCTGTCATAATGAAATGGAAGAGGCAATAAAGGCTCACCAAACTAATTCCTGGGCTGGATGGATTGTTCTATGAGGAAAGATTAAACAGACTGCCCCCATAGTCTCTAGAGCTTAGAAGAATGAGAGATAAATCTCAATGGAACATAGAAAACGTTGACAGGGCTCAGTGTGGCAGCTACAGGAAGGAGGTTTCCCCTGGCTGAAGAGGTCTAGAACAAAGGAACATAGTCTAAGAATGAGGGACAGACCATTTAGAATGAAATGAGGGGGAAATTCTTTGGAATTCTCTGTCCAGAGGGCTGTGGGACTGACTCATTCACAACTGAGATTGATAAATGTCCACATTATAAAAACAACAAAAGGTACAGGGATAATGCACGCAAATGGTGTTATAATAAATCAACCATGATCTTATTTAATGGTGAATCAAGCTCTAAAGGCCTACTCTTGCTCCAATTTCTTATATTCTACTGTTTACATAGCCCCCCTCTTCAAACTCGTAATTGGGGCAAACAAAAAATCTGGCCCTTTGCACTTCATTGGAGAGGAAAGAAATTCAATCAAATTAATTAAAACAGAAGCAATGAAAATATCTTCTCATTCCAGGTATTTTGCACTGAGGGTTATTATAGTCAAAGACTTCTATTTATTATCCTCACAGATAGCCCTGTTAATCCTAGTATATTTTGTCGCGCGACTATGCGCATGAATTGGAGATTAAAGTGACAAATCCTCATTTTGGCCACATTAAAACCATCACAGTAGAGACGAAGGTGATTGTACAGCCTGGCTCCACTGCACCTCTTTTCAATTCTCCCTGCTGATACATAGGATCTAAGCCCCCTAGATTTATTAGAACGGCCTGAGAGACTCATGTTCTGCTAAATTAAACAGTGTAGCAAGGAAATGTTTTAAAGACCATGTGACTGCTGAATTTAAAGTTTTATTCATTAGGTGGCAGTGTTACTAAACTTAACACCACATAGATAAATGACCAAGCTTAAATAGCAGCTTTAATGAATTGTGCATTTTATGTGCAATTCAAAGGGCTTGTTTTTGTTATAATATAAAGTTACGGAAATTAAACAGATTTTTGTGCTGAATAAATATTCTGGTTATTTAATGTTCCACAGCAGCTGAAGAGTCTTTGGGGTTGAATTTCCAAGGGTGTTGGCACAAATTGTTCTCGGAAGTTACTAAAAGCATCGGGAGAACCTCTCCCATGCAAAATAATGACATATGTTGTGTGGCGAAGGCATCATAAGACATTTTGAAGGCATGGAAAGGACAGATTGAAATAAGTGGTATTTTTAAGGTATGATCTTTTCAGTCTGTTCTAGCATTCTGGCAGCCAAGCCCTTCCCCAGAACATTGCAGAGCTGTCATAGAAAAATGTCAGCCCTTTCCTAAATGTGTCCTAGCAGCTTCTGAAATTTCATTCATCTGAGCCAAGGGTATTTAATCAGGAGAAGAGCATCATATTAGCGTGGGGAGTGAACTTCTCTAAATGTCCCACATCCACCGTCAAGAAACCAAGTGCGACTGGTAAGAGTTTGTCAAGAGTGAAATGAAGTTACATTCTTTTAGACAGTGGTGATAATATGGAGTGATTTACCACCAATGCAAATAAGGCAGCCAGTTGTCAAACTGCCTTTATACTGTTGACTGAGGGGAAGGAACCAACTTAGAACTATTAGAGGAGCATTGAAAGGCAACAGGGAGCCTTTATCTTCCCTGGGCTCCTTCCCTCGTCCCCACCCATTTCATTCTGCCCCTTCCCACCTATCAATCTATGTTAAGTATTGCAGTGTGTCACACAGCACCTTCAATCAGGAATCATTTAAACATGTTACTTTGTGTTTCAGCTCTAATCTTTTCCTATAGGGAAGCAGAAAGCGAGCTGCTGAGAAATGGTTTCCATATTTTGAACTCAGTTTAAAATGACTACTCGCTGTCAGTTTAAGTAATCAATTCAAGTAAAATCATTTCACTTCAAACATATTAGTATAATCTCATTTTTACAAACTGAATTTACAGTCAGAAGGTTGTTGATAATATTTACATGAAGACCTTGGCATAAATAAATAACCAAATGAGTGATTTTTCTTCGATGAACCTTTAGTTCCACGGCCTTGTTATGTGGTCGTGTCGATCTATTCTCGACTATAATGCTCCTTATGCAGTAAATCATTTTGAATGTTCTTCAGATCAATACACAGACTTCTCCTGAATACTTACAAGATTACATATATCAGAAATTATTGATTCACACAGTTGCCAATGTAAATTCATAATGTAAAAAAGCCTCAACCTTGTATGCACTTTGCGCTGATAATTTTGGGTGCCAGTCTGGTAGAAGGAAGGTGAACTATGATTTTTCATCCATTGGGTAATTACACTGGGGCCATCATAATGATGGATTATATAATGGACTAATTCATAATCCCTGAGCATAAACTAAACCTGGGACTTCCCAGGTTATTAGTGATTATTAAACAATAAACCGACTAAAGGACAAAATCGAAACTTGAATAAAATGGAAAAAAAAGAGACTTTAGAATCTGTCTATTGGACAAGCAGCAAAGACAACGGAAATAAAATTCTACTTTAGATGCTGTGTCAAATCTTCTCATTGAAGTCAACAAAAAACACAATTAAGCAGGTCTCTTGAGTGGATGGCCAATCCTATATCAACCCTTTTGTGCCCAAGTTAAATTTGAAATTTCCTCATAATCTCTGTGTGTCGAATTGTACTGATATATCCCAGTGCATACAGCAGTATAGAGGGAGCTCAGAACAAACAGGGGTAACAAAACAAACACCTGTGTGCTTCATTTGTTGTATTCTCCCACTTGCCACAGATGGGAGTATTCACCAAATGTCAGGATATCCCATGTGCTGTTGGTGCAATTGTGCATCCAGTCAAGTACTGGTAGAATGGAGCTGCCCTCCAAGGCACCAGACATGGTAGATAAGGGAAAATTGGCACCCCACTTTACAGACAGGCCACGACTCCAGACACTGCAAACTGGTCCGAGAGTATCACCCCAGTCAGTGCCTTTTCATTAATCCAGAGAGATGCCCAGCAATGTAACAAGAAGGTTAATGACCTTCTCTGCTCTGCCAGGGTAAGTGCCACCATTTTCTCTCAGGTGAAAATGACTAAAATCCTCTTCCCCATGGGGATATAGCATCGTTATCAGTTAAGACGCGTTTTCTTAAATGTCCACCATTGCTCACCAACTGTCTTTACATTGAAGACTTTTTCCAGTCCAGATGTAAACACTTATTACAGATGTGTTCACCATGGATCGCTTTCATGTCCATAAGCTCCCATATACTATAATGGCAACAAATCACCATTTTGGCTATCACTGGCATATAATTTAATTATTAATGAAATACTTTAATCTCTCATCTTTACGATTGAAGAATTCCTTACTCTTTATAATTTTTTTTTACATGACCATCAATCTTATTCTTATTTTAAAAAAGAAATCAAGAAGAAAGACCACAAACTGAAGACCTTGCTTTTCTTTTAAAGACTAGAAATACTCATCAGTCCTATTTGCAAGTCAGCTGTTTTCCCTACACTCGTGTTACATTGTGATCCGTGACGACAGACAGCTCTTCCCCATGGTGGGGGTGTCTAAAACTAGAAGACATAGGTTTAAGGTGAGAGGGGAGAGATACAAAAGGGTCCAGAGGGGCAATTTTTTCACACAGAGGGTGGTGAGTATAAGGAACTGCCAGAGGTAGGGGTGGAGGCGAGTACAATTTTGTTATTGAAGAAACATTTAGACAAGTACATGGATGGGATTGGGATAGAGGGATATGGACCAAACACAGGTAAATGGGGCCAGTTTAAATTGTGAAAACTGAGCGGCATGGGCAAGTTAGGACAAAAGGCCTGTTTCCATGCTGTAGACCTCTATGATTCTATCACTCTGACATTTCATTTGACATACAGTTTTATAAAAAACCTAAAATACTTCAAATGTTCTGAAGAGATTTATTTGAATGGCTGTTTTTATTATCTTGATGGATTTCTGAGCATTTCAAAGGACTTAAGGCAACAAAGGGAGATTTTGAATGGTTGTCTGTTTGGTCAATAATTTTATAAGCTCCTAATGTGGAGTTTGAATGGCTTATTTTTGTTTATTTATTTACTTGATAAACTCTTTAAAAACTTTCCATTCTTATTGCATGGATCACAGTTTCTCTTCATGGATGCTGAATGAGTTGGCATTGAAGGGGCATGGCATTCCAGAAGAGCATTGGGATATATGCAGAGTATGGAGGGGTACAGGGCTGTGGAGGATGGATGGAGAATGTAGGAGGCATGATGGTTATATGGGTATACAGAGGGGTTAGAGCGATATTAGGTACCATGGGGGTAAGGAGGAGGCTAAGAGAGGGCGATGAATGTAGGTGAGGGTTGTAGGCTGGTGTGCCCAGGACAAATGGCTGATGCCCCAGGGAATGGAGGTCAACTTTCATGCGGCATCTGCCTACCCTGGCTTAGATCTGTTTGCTTTTAAAGATTTCTCGCTAGTTTACTCTTGTATTCTATTTTCCCCCCTTCAACAAATTTTTTGCCATCCTTTGCCGACTTCCTGGCCAGATTTTCTACTCTTAGAGTCATCGGGTCATCCAGCAAGGAAGCAGACCCTTAGGTCCAACTAGTCCGTACTGAGCATAATCTGAAACTAAACTAGTCCCACCTGCCTGCTCCTGACCCATATCCCTCCAAACCTTTCCTATTCATGTACTTACCCAAATTGTAATTCTACCCACATCTACCACTTCCTTAGGAAGATCACTCTACACACAAACCATCCTCTGTGTAAATAAAATTGCCCCTCCTGTATTTTCTAAATCTCTCTCTTCTCACCTTAAAAATGAGTCCCCTTGTCTTTAAATCCTCCATCCCAGGGAAAAGACATCTACCATCAATTCTATCTAGACCCCTTATTATTTTATAAACTTCTACAAGGTCTTCTCTAGACCTCCTACATTGCAGTGGGAAAAGTCCCAGCCTATCCAGCCTTTCTTTATAACTCAAACCTTCCATACTCGGGAATATACTGTTAAATCTCTTCTGAACCCTCTCCAGTTTAATAATATCTTTCCCATAACTGGGCAACCAGAACTGGACACAGTATTCCTGGTGGTCTAGAGATTAGGATTTGGCACTCTCACTGCCATGGCTTGGGTTCGATTCCTGGTCAGTGAATGAGAGTTGATCAATCCTGCTAATTTATCATGATAACAGCATTTCTGACTGATGCAGAAGCAGGAAATGAGCTGGCAGGTAATCTGTTTTCAGTGACCATAATTCTATTAGTTTTAAAATAGTGATGGAAATGGATAGACTGGATCTAAAAGTTTAAAGTTCTAAATTGGAGAAAGGCAATTTTGATGGTACTAGGCAAGAACGTTCAAAAGTTAATTGGGGGCGGATGTTCTCAGGTAAAAGATGGCTGGAAAATGGGAAGCCATCAAAAGTGAGATACCGAGAGTCCAGAGACAGTATGTTCCTGTTAGGGTGAAGGGCAAGGCTGGTAGGTGTAGGGAATGCTGGATGACTAGAGAAATTGAGGTTTTGGTCAAGAATAAGAATAACAAGGAAGCATATGACAGGTATAGACAGCAGAAATCGAAGGATTCCCTGCAAAAGCATAAAGTAGGCCGAGCAGAGCCTACATTTGCTGTCAGTGGGATCAGCTTAACAATTTCACCAGCTGCAACCATCTCATTGGCCACCTCCTTGACAGTTTCCAATTAAAAGAGCCAACTTTTGAAGATTCCGCATCAGCAACAGGAGCAGTGGTCGCTAGTGAAGCAATAAGCAGAAATAATAAAAATATAAATGTAATTAGTAATAAGCATAAAGCGATTAAAACATATCATAATACGTCCAGAAAACAAAAGGGCTCATCAATTTGAAGGGTCTCCACTTTGGGGGGTCATTGACAAAGTGTGGGCATGTAGCCCTAATTTGGGCCTGGAACCTGGGAACTGATTGTCACTGCCCTGGAGAGAGAGACAGGAAAATTCTTCCATCAAGCTCGTTGCTTCCCAACAGGGCATGGGGCATTCCACCTGACAGACCCTATCAGTGGTCCTAATATTACAAACCACTTACCTAGCTCCACAGAATGGCCAACGAATCTCCACCCCTAGGAGAAGCAAGAACTGCAGATGCTGGAGTCAGAGTTGATATAGTGTGGAGCTGGACGAACACAGCGCTTCAGGCAGCATCACCCTGACAATTTCGACCCCTGCCCGCTTTCTGCCCGCTGATGGGAAACTCAGCTGGCAATGGGACTGCGAAAGGAACCTGTTCCAACATGACTCTCTGCTAATTTACTGACACTGCCACTTCCACTCCTGACATCTTGCAGCCTATCTCTCTCTGTATTTGTGCCATCAATATATCTATCTTATTCTTAATGCCTTGTGAATTCAGACAAAGAGCCTCAGTTTCATTTTAACAGAAACACAAAATCACACTATTACAGTACAAAGGGAGGCCAATCAGCCTATCATGTATGTGCCAGCCCTCTGAGCATGTTAACTTACTGCCAATCTCCTGCCTTTCCCCTGTAACTTTGCACTTTGTTTCTGTTTAAATAATGATTTAAATGTTTAGGTCCTTTTGAATTCCTCCATTGAATCTGGTCCATCACACTTTCAGACAGTGGATTCTAGACCCTAATTGCAGTCTGTGTGAAGATGTTATTTTTCTCTCACTTTGCATTTGCTTCTGCAGTTTAAAACTGTGCCCTCTGGTTCTCTATCTTCTTTGGATTGGGAACTTTTTTCTCTCTATGTTGCCCAGACCCTTCACGATCCTGAAATTTTCTATCAAATCTCCTCTCTGCCTACTCCTTTTCAAAGAAAATAGTCACAGCTTCTCCAATCTGGCTTCATAACTGCAGTGTCTCACCCTAAGAACCAATCTTCTAAACACCTAACTTTGTCCCCAGATTTGTCCATATTCTCACAATTACTGTTAAACCCTTTAATCATCGTGTCACCATGATTATCCTTACTCAAATCATCACACTGCTGTGTAACCTTAACTTTTCTCATTAGGTTCATATACTTCCCTTTACCCGAACCCTGTCCTTCACTTTTTAGGCTAAAGGTCTTTACTGCAGCTCTGACTGTTCAATTCAATAGAATACTAACTGTAACCTGGTTTAAGCGGAGCCCATCCCAATCCGAACAGTTCCCTCATTCTTCAGTGCCACAGCCTCGGGAACTGAAATCCTTGTTTCCAACATTCTTTGAGTGATACCTTCACACTTTCATCTGAGTTCCCCCTGAGCTAATTTCCATATGGCTAACATTATAAATCCAACAGCTTTGGGAAGATGAAGTCCCACTTTTTCAATTAGATCCCAGGCCCTCAAAACACCACTCCACATTCTACATATGTTGTTGTTTTCTACATGTGCCCTGAAAACTTGATTTTTCACCCAAGACTCCAAGATCTTGCCCAGATGTGAGGATGTGCCCTTTATCTTTGCACAAGGCATGCCATACAACCTTTTCAACTGCAGAACATAACTGCAGAAAACTGTATCAATACATAGTATGGAGATCTCACAAACTCTTTAAAAAACTTATTTGTGGGAGGTAGTAAGTATTTATTGCCCATCCCAAAATTACAGAGCAATTAAGAGTCAACCCCACCGCTGTGTGTGTGGAGTCACATGTAGTCTAGACTATATAAGGACAGCAAAAGCGCCTTCCCTGAAGAACATTAGTAAACCAGAGGGTTTTTATGACAATCAACAGTTGGCTGTCATTAGGCCAATTTTTAATTGCAGATTTTTAATGAATTCATGGTGGGATTTGAACTCAACTCATTAGCCTGGATTAGTGGATTACTAATCCAGTGACATTATCACTAACTAATGCGTTCCCTTATAGATTTATATTATAGAATCCCTACAGTGTGGAAACAGGCCCTTCGGCCCAACAAATCCGCACCAATCCTTGGAGCATCCCATCCTGACCCATCCCCCTATAAGCCACCTAATCTACACATCCCTGAACACTACAGGCAATTTAGCATGGCCAATCCATCTAGCCTGCAAATCTTTGGACTGTGGGAAGAAACCCACGCAGACACGGGGAGAATGTGCAAACTCCATAAGACAGACACCCAAGGGTGGAATTGAACCCGGGTCCCTGGTTCTATGAGGCAGCAGTGCTAACCACTGAGCCACTGTGCCGCCCTAAACTGGAATTCAAAAGAATATCAGACATTCCAGTACATGAAGGAATACAGGGATACCTTAGTGCATACAGCAATACAGTGATGCATCACCTGATGCTTAATTGAGAAGACTTGGATACAAGTCAAGTAATTAAATGAATGTTACACCTTTTGTTCATTTGGAACACTGTGCACTTCATGGGCCAGATCTTGCAATCAGAGTAAGAAATCCTATCTGTGACACTTATTGATCAAAAGAAATACACGTTTGCTTTTGGAGTAGTTCACCGTGTGAACCTCTGAGCCAGGAACCTTCACAGAGGAAGCAGTCTAGTGCAAGCAAGGAATCCATGCAAACTGCAGTGCAGTGAGACCATGTCCCTTTGTTCAACACTAATTGCTGCATTCCAATATTTAAAGGACCTGGAGGCACCTTGAGAGATGCAGAGAGAATGTAAGGTAAATCGGAGAGAGAGTAGGGTTTCAGGTGGCTGAGATAGAAGGGAGTGTGGGTAAATTGGCAAGTAGATACGGGGTGGTTAGGGTACCAGGTGGTAAGAGGGTGTGAGTGGTAGGTGGATGGTGGGATAGGATTCCACGTAAGTTGGTGAATAGTTAGGGCAGATTTGAGGGTGGAGAGTCATGCGGGGCATGGCCAGTTGGTCTGGTAGCTTTAGAGTTGTGGGTATGAGGGGTGAGAGTTGGCTCTGGGTCCACAGTATGAACAATGGTCAGATTGGGTCTGGAGGTCATTGTGGAGGGAGAAGGAGTTGGTTGTCTGTGGCAGTGGTTAATATGGGTGTTTTGTGGGAGGTGTGGGCCTGTAGGGTAGGGTCGGGGGTTCAGTTTTGTAGTTCGCCAGGAGTGGGAAAATGTTTTAATCCTCTTTGGCTTCTCATCTAATTGTTCAGGTATATCAGTTGGAATCTCCAAACTCTCTGACTCGAGCACAGAATTGCAGACATTTTCAGAAAGTTCCAGAAATAGGTAATTGTCCGCTGGAAGTTTCAACTGACTGGGCAGTTACCACAGTCAGTGCATCAGGGCTCACGCATGGTCTTCCAGGACATGGTCAATCTCCGACTATCCAAAGACCAGCAGATCCGGTCCCTTCTGTTTTTTCCAATACTGATGCTAGATCCT
Organism: Rhincodon typus; assembly: GCF_021869965.1. NCBI lineage: Eukaryota > Metazoa > Chordata > Chondrichthyes > Orectolobiformes > Rhincodontidae > Rhincodon > Rhincodon typus. Next base: position 21,303,317 of record NC_063355.1, on the reverse strand, counting down.
AAATCTCTCACATTGCAATACTGCCTGCATTGTACACGTTAAACTCATGGAGCATAGATCTGTACAGCACGGAAACAGACCCTTCAGTCCAATTCGTCCATGCCAACTAGATATCCTAAAATAATCTAGACCCATTTGCCAGCATTTGATCCCTCTAATCTTCTTAAAAATTGGTGGATCTTTACATTAAAATTGTAAGTTTCAAGATTCTTCAGCCATTATGAAGTCACATAAATTACATTAACAGTCCTTATTCCAACCAAAATGATAACTCACATACTTCCAACTTCTTTCTGTTACGATCCTGAATGCTTTTCAAGAGTAAGCTGGAACATTCAGCTTTTATCGCTTTCAGGAATAAATGCAATTTCTATCATTTATGTACTGTAAATACTTTGTCATATCAGGCCCAAAGAGGTGCCATAACTGTCCTGAAGAATCTTTAGGCACATTAATCAGCAATAGTTACCGCCAACAGAAGATGCAATTATATTACTATATCAGACAGACTGATATATCTCTTGAACTGCCCTTGAAATTAGCACTATACTCAGGCAGTTATAATTAACAAGAGATGGGAGGAAAGAAATAATAAAGCATTTTGACAGGCTTTATTGAATATTATGCATAATTTTAGATTGATCGAAGACTGTGTCCCTCACAGCACTGCCTTATTTGAAGGCAGATATGTGTGAATAAATGTCAGTGGTTCAGCCTCAGTGCATCAGCGTTCATTCATAGAATGTCTCCCAGGCAACCTATAGTTTATGGCAATGACCAACACCTCATTCATCACAGCAAAAATTCAATGGTTTCATTCTTATTTTTAGGACCTTTGTGAATTGAAAATCCAGCATGAATGTGTTTACCCCTTGGGACATATCTGTTAAGTGCCATTTCTTGCCTATTTGTAGTAAGTGAAGGATAGTTCCACATTGCTGCTACAGAGCTATTTGGTTAATCTTTAAATTTCACACAAAGGAATGGACTTTTACAGAATTGGAACAACAGCAGAACCATTTAAAAATAATGAGTAGGACCCAGTTGTAGAATTCCAGCCCTGTTTCCTGGTACCCCCAGGTTTTGCCGGTGCAGGATTGCAGTGTGGCTGGTGAGCCTATTCTATTACGGAAACTAGGCATCTTCTAGTTCCTGCAATTTTCATGAAGTTGGGCCAGTTTTTGGAGTACTTACATTTAAAGAACTTTCAAGCAGTCGTGAACCATAGTCTGGATTTTGGAACTTTCCATTCAAAAGGTCTTATCCATGTCCCAATGACCCATCCATTTCAACTCAGTGCAAACCCATGCTCTTCACCCATCCCCATAGCCCCCTTATACCCTCCACGCCAAATCATGACCCTTTCATGGCCATTCACTCAATGTAGACAATGTACATAACCAATGCGCACAGAGGATGATTTTACAGTAGAACTGAATGACCTCAATATCCATGCTTGGCTCAGAGCTGAGATATCTATCATCAGGGGGTTCTGCTCTGACAAATTGCCTGAACTTCTAACATTGCTTGATTGGCATCTTTAAATGGTTGTCATAAGTTGTCATGCTCAAAACCTGGACTATATCCGGGCTTGGGCTGACAACTTATTGGTAACATTTGCACCACACAAATGCCAGTCTATGACCATCACCCATAAGAGATAATCTAATCACCACCACTTGACATTCAATGATGTTACTATCACTGAATCCCCCACTATCAACATCCTGGGGGTTACCATTGACCAAAAACTCAACTGGACTCATTACATAAACACAGTGGCTACAAGAGCAGGTCAGAAGCTAGGAATACTGCGGACAGTAACTCACCCCCTGACTGCCCAAAGCCTGCCCACCATCTACAAGGCACAAGTCAGGATTGAGATGGAATACTACTCACTTGCCTGGATGAGTGCAGCTCCAACAACACTCAAGAAGATTGACACCATCCAGGACAAAGCAGCCTGTAGCACCACATCCACAAATATTCACTCCCTCCACCACCAATGCTCAGTAGCAGCAGCGTGTACTATCTACAAGATGCACTGCAGAAATTCACCACAGATCCTTCGACAGCGCCTTCCAAACTTATAACCACTTCCATCTAGAAGGACAAGAGATGCAGATATACAGGAGCACCATTACCTGCAAGTTCCCCTGCAAACCAGTTATCATCCTGACTTGGAAATATATTGCTGTGGCTTCACTGTCAATGGGTCAAAATCCTGGAACTCTCTCCCAAAGGGCATTGTGAGTTAACCCACAGCATGTGGATTTCAGCGGCTCAAGAAGGCAGCTCCCCACCACTTTCTCAAAGGCAACTAAGGACGGGCAATAAATACTGGCCCAGCAATGTCCACATCCCCTGAGTGAATAAAAAAAATTTTTTTTACAAGATTAAGACGTTAAGTGTTTGAGATCTTTGTCATTGATATTTTAATGGTCTATCTAATTGAGATTTTAGTAGGGTTAAAGAATCAGCAGTTTTGAATGGGTGCTTCTTTCTATCTGAGCAGTTCTAGATAGGTCACTGTTACTAAACAGCTCACTGGATATGCACATTGTGTATACAGGGTGACTGGGCATGAAAGGACCTTGATTCAGTATGGACAGTGTGAGGGGGTATGGAGGCTGAATAGGGCACATGAGTACTCATATATCTGCAAGAACTGACAAGGGGCCATGGGAATGTGTAGGGGCATGAGGAGTAGTTATGGTGGAGCTGAGGGGTTATGAGGGGTGGAAGCTAAATGACCTAACAGGGGCTGCCAGCAAAAGACCATCTGGTTAGATCAGCCAAAGAGGGGCAGAGAGTTGAAAACATCTGTGATCTGAAAGACCATAAATGAGACTGAAAAAATCATTTTATTGTTGGCATCAGAGCCACGTGCTCATCTATTCATTGCTCTATATCCCAAGCACAATCCATATGACAGGCAGTTGGTTCAGAAACCACACGAGTACAATCAATTGATAAAATGAAAAAGTCACATGATTGGATTGACCCCACCTTGAGCTAAACAGCTGCATCTGGAAGTTTCCATCATAGAAACTTGTAGAATGCTAATTTGCAGATTAGTTTCATTACAATGTGTCACAATGTACCTGAACAGGTTGATTAAAAATATCAGCATGCTAGGGTTTTATACTATCTTGTTGTCACATTTCCGTCCCAGGCTTGCTGCAGTATTCTGGTGAAACCCGGAGCAAATTGAAGGAACAGTAAGGACTCCACAGGTTTCTGGACTCAACATTAAATCCATCAACTTCAGTGTCTGTCTTCCAGTTTGATATTTCTTCCCTGTTTCTATAACTTGTTACATGTTTTTAACTTTCAACCATGGAGTCATGTGAACCAGAAATTACCTTTACAACCACTAGGCCTCCCTTTGTCTTTTGTTCTATTGCTCTTTTGACCTTTAATCTTCCTTGCCCTCTAACTTGACCACATTCTGTTTGTTGCTCCCTTGTTCCCAAGAGCATACAAACCATCACATCTCTTTAGTTTTGAAGGAGTGTCATATTGGATTCAAAACATTAAAAACTATTTCCTTCACCTCAGGTGCTGCCAGAGGGGGAGATGGTGGTGTCGTGGTATTGGTACTGGACTAATGATTCAGAAATCTGGGCTAATGGTCTCAGAACATGTCTTCAAATCCTATCTATCACCACAGTTGCTGGTGGAATTTAAAATCAATGAGTGAATCTGGAATGGACAGTTAGTCTCAGTAATGGTGACCATGAACCTATCATCATTTGTCATGAAAATGCATCTGGTTCACCAGTGCCCTTTAGGTAAGGAAAATGGTCATCCTTACTCAGTCTGGTCTATATGTGAGTCAGTGTGGTCAACTCTGAAATGTTCTCTGAGATGGTCTAGCAAGCCACTCAGTTTAAGGGCAATTTGTGGTTCTACAAATGCCAGACATCCCTGTGATATCCTGATTTCGTAACAGACCAAAAGAGAAAGAACAGTTTCTTCAGTATTTTATGTTTTCATTTCAGATCTCCAGCATCATCAATATTTTATATTTATTTTAAAAGAGTGCAGAGATAATGGATACACTGATTTTTTTCTTCCAGCATCCCCTGGGTTCAGTGTGGTCCCTGTGGATTGGAAGGTAGAAAGTGTAACTCCACAGGTCAAGAAAGAAGGCAGATGGCAAACAGAGAGTTACCTGACATTTATAGTGAGGAAAAGGCTAGAATTCAGTATTAGGCTCATGCTAGGAAAGTACTCAGAAATCAGAATGTGATTAGACAGAGTCAATATGGATTTATGAAAGGAAAATTGTGTTTTTGAAACCTTTTCTGACAGTGACTGATGACAGATATGGAAGGAACAATTGTATTGTACATCAGAATTTTCAGAAAACATTGGTGAAGGATTTCACAGGAGAGATTGTTTGGAAAGATTAGGGCTCATGGAACTGGTAGTATTACATTAGGATGGATTGAAGTATGGCTCATGGATAAAAACAAAGAGTAGGAATAAATGGGCCATCTTTGTTGGGTTAACAGGTTGTAAGTGAAATGTTGCAAGGACAAGCGCTTGTCACAGCAATTTACCATCTATACCAATGATGATAAGGAATTGTATTTTAGGGGACCAAGTGTAATGTAACCAAATTGGTTGAGGATTCAAAGTTATATTGGATAAGAAGATGTGAGGACAATGCAAAGAGGTTGTGAAGAGATATAACTTGGTTAATGGAGTGGGAAACGATACAGCAATTAGAGAATAATGACAAGAACATTGAAATTATCCTTTTCGGTAGGAAGAGTAGAAAAGCAAAATTTAATGGCGCCATTGAAGTGAATGCTGCTATTCATGGGGATTTGGGGGAATTTGTCCACAGGTCTCAAAAAATTGACATGGAGATACAGAAAGCAATAAAGTATTTGAAGGCAAGCAGGATGTTAGCTTTTATTGCAAGTGAGTTGATACATAAGAGTAAGAAGACTTATAGTTACAGAACACTTTAGTGAGACCACAGCTGATGTACTGTGCATAGATTTGATTCTCTTACTTGATGCAGGATATAGTTGCCTTGGAAAAGAACACAATGAAGGTCCCTAGATAGATTGTTGGGATCAGAAGACTGTCCTGTGAAAAAAGAGTGAGCACAGCGGGTTCAAACTCTCTGTAGTTTGGAAGAATGAGTGACCTATCGATTTAACATTCAGTTAAGGAAATATGTTTTTCCCACAAAGGGTCCTTGCTCAGTCATAATTATATTCAGGAATTAAAACTGTAAGCTTTTGGGATCTGGGGAAAATCAAGGGATATGATGACTAGGTTGAGTACTGTGGTTAATAATGAAGATCAGCCATCATCTTATTGAATAGCAAAGCAAGTTCAAAGGGCCATATGGACTGCTTATGCTCCTAATACTTATGCTGTAATGAGTAATAACATAAACCATGTCAGACTTCAGCTTAGTGCTAGTTTCCTGCTTCTAAGTAAGAAGTTTAACTCAATAGACAGACCCTGAGAATAGAGACTGGAATATAATTAGTGGGTTGACATCCAGCTGCAAACCCCTGTCAAGATGGAATTATTGTGATTTATTTATTTTATATTCACTCAAAGAATGAGGGCATCACTAAATGCACAAGTATTTATTGATTCTCCTATTTGTCCATTGAGAATGCAGGGGTGAGCTGCTTTCTTGAACCATTGCATTCCATTTGGTGTAGGTATACTCATAATGACATTTGGAAGAGATTTCCAGGATTTTGATCTGTAACATTGAAGGAACAGTAATATATTTCCAAGTCAAGATGGTGAGTGGCTTGGAGGGCAACTTGCAGGTGGTAGTGATTCCATGTATCTGATGCCCTTGTCCTTGTAGATAATAACAGCTGTAGGTTTGGAAGGTGTTGTCTGAGGATCTTTGGTGAATTTCTGCAGCGCATCTTGTAGATAGTACACACTGCTGAGACTGCACATTGATGATGGAAGGACTGAATGTGGTTCTGGAGCTAATCAAGTGGATGTATTGTTCTGAATGTTGTCGGGATTCTTGACTGTTGTTGGAGCTGCACCCATCCAGTATTCCATCATTCTCCTGACTCATGTCTTGTAAGCGGTGGATGGGCTTTGGAAGGTCAGGAGGTGAGTTACTCATGGCAGGATTCCTTGCCTCTGACCTGCAAGTAGCCACTGTAGTTATATGGTGAATCCAGTTGACTTTTTGCTCAGTGACACTATTCCAGTTTCTGAACCAGAAGAATTAGGTTCGGTGCAGAATAACAGCTGTGAATACTGGGTTGATATGCAGGTGATGCCCATGAGTGCACGTAACTCCTGCCCTCATTGCAAAATGTTGCTGGGTCTCTTAATTCTTAGTTAAAGCCCGTCTAGCAGGGGTAGCCTGAAGACAGTAGTCATGATGAAGGCATCAGGAAACCACTTAATCTCCGCTTTGTAACTCACCTATAACTCAGTGAATTTCAGTCACCAGTGTATCTTCATTAATACAACCTAGCTCTCAACATGCAACATACCAAGAGTCTGCACACTCAGAAATTTAAAGTACAGTTCACGTTCCATGTGCAAGGTATCATCAGTCTTAACAGAAAATACCCAAAAGAGAAGGAAGTGTTGAAAAGCAATTTCTCGACAAGGTATTTCATTTTCAGTTCCATTTTAAAAACCAAACAAGACATTTCCAACTTACTAACTACACAAAATGGTCGTTATTCAGTCGAGTTTCTTTCCAGCCATTTTGGCATTCAGAGTTCCATTTGCAACCTGAATTGCTTCAATCACATGACTTATTGCTGAGCAAACAAAATGCCACCCATTGCCATGAAAACCGAACTGCAAGTGTGTTATACAGGAAAAAGACAGCACTGACTGATTTCTGCTGTTGTTTCCATCAGGACTGGATGTTTCAATAACTTCAATGTTTTCATATCGACTGTCGGAGTGGTCTCACAAGATTAAAAGGAATTACTCAAACACGTATGTTTGCTGCCCTTAAAAAAACATCGAAGCAATTCAGAGTATCAGAGGGGACCAAAATGGCCAGTCTCCAAGCCAGAATGACAATGATAATAAAACAAAGATGCTCCACTATTTCCCTGAGAATAGGAAATGCCATATATAATTTAAATTTTAAGAATTGCTTTACTCGAAGAAAACAAAACTGCCCTACAAATGCCTTTCTCCTTTTAATGTAATTGTCAACTGTATGTCACTGTGGTGCAACTGCGCACTGGCTCAAAGTTCTGACTGAAGCTTCATAAACTATAGCTTTATAATAAACACCCTTCAAGGTATGAAACTGACAGTGTGAAAATTCTGTGGAGAGAGAAGTAGTTAAAGTTAACATCTCAAGTTGACGCACTTTCATCAGACAGGAAACATAGGAGATGTAACAGGTTTTAAGCAAATACAGAGGTGGGAAAGTGGTGGCTGGGTGATGTCAGGGGAAAGACTGAAGAGAAAGTCTGTGATAAGGCGGAAGTTAGGAGAGAGTAGATGGCAAAAGGCATGAGGATGCAAGGCAAATGGAGATGGTTGAAGAACAAGCAACAAAAAAGATTTTGTAGGGGAGATGTAAAGAGATGTTTTCTAATCAACTGGCTCAGAGATGCTACCACCCACCTCCAAAGCAGGTGGGACTTGAACCCAGGCTTCCTGGCTTAGAGGCAGGCACACTATCACTGCACTGTAAACAGCCCACAACAGCAGAAGTAAATAGATGTAATAATGTTATTACCAACAGTTGCTGTCTAAAAAAATTTGGAAGCAAAGGTTACAATCTCAAATTGTTGACCTCCAGTGTTGAATCTGGAAGGCAGTAAAGTGCCTAATCTAAAGATGAGATGCAGTTCTTCAACTTCATATTGTGCTTTGTTGGAACAATTTGGAGACCAAAGCCAGAGAGTTCGGAATGGGAGTTGGGAGGAGAAGGTAGAGTTAAACTGATAGAGATATTCCACAATGTGGTCACCCACCTCTCAAGCAGGCCCTAGTGTGTGCAGTAAATGCAATACTCCGAATTGAAAGAATAAATCATTATTTTATTGAGAGAGAGTATTTGGGACCATGGAGAAATGCAAGGGAAAAGTGGGTGTGCTGTGTTGCATTTCCTGCATTTGTATGAGAAGGTGTGATGGGTTGCAAAATGTGGAAAAAGAGGACTCCTATTGGGGTTCTTGAAGGGAGAGGAAAGGGTGAGAAGAAAAGTACAGAAGAGGGAACAGACGTAATCCGTATTCACTCACCAGGAGGAAAGGGAAGTCTCAGTTGTGGGAAAAGGAAATGTGTCAGAAGTACTGGTATGAAAAGTACAATCATCAGGAGGGAATGTAGAATATAATCCTTCCTGGAAATGGACTGGGAGGAGATGTAAGCATGGTTGCTTTCAGAGTGAGCGGGTTTACAGTGAATATTGAACAATCACCAGAGAAGTTGTAGAGGGGAAGTGTCAGAGATAAGTCATGTGAAAGCGAAGGAAGGGTAAAGATTCATGACTTTGTAGTTCAATTACTTCAAAAGAGAGCAACTTTGGGCAAGAACAAAACAATTCTTCCACTCATCCCATGGATTTCCTATCCAGAAGCTTAAGTTAAAATGACACCTTTGGCTTTGATTTTCCCAATAGTTAGTGGAAGAAAATGAAGAATCATCACACAAACAAACACCGAGACTTCGGAGGGTTTAATAGACGTCATTGAACTGAATATCATTAGCACACAAATAAAAAGTAAATTTTTATGATGAATGAAGTTGAATTTTGACTGGAATGAGCAATAATTGCAGGTATAATGAAACTGCTCTCTGCCTTGTCTGACAATGGGCAAGGGTCGAAAACTGACAAGCATTTTGGATCAATGAGCAAATTATTACTTCTTTTCGGTTAATTGTCAGCTTAGTTGAGTTTCACGGAAGATTTCTCTATGTGAGGCCGAGTGAGATTTTTCACCGCAGCAAACCAAACTTATTAAATCCCTACACTGCCCTATGGCACTCCTCTCATATACTAGCTCCACTCCACCACTTACTGCACCCTGAACAACTCACCACTGCTGGGATATTCAGGAATGGGCTGGCATCCCTGGAATCATGCCTCATCTAAAAGCCACTGGGCAACCAGGCAAACACTGTTGACCTTAAGCTGCCTTGCCCGGTTCCTGATATTTGAAGCCAAGGGAAGACTGATGTCCTGCTTTGTAGGCAGGGGCCTGGAAGTCCTGCTGGACGGGCTGGTGCATTGGCTGGGGAGCAGGAGAAAAGCTCCCCACAGAGTAGCAATGAAGGCTACGACATGCCGGAGATGGTAGGAACTGCCGATGCTGGAGTGTGAGATAACAAGGTGTGGAGTTAGGCAGCATCAGAGGAGCAGGAAAGCTGACGTTTCGGGTCTGGGCCTTCTCCAGCCTGGTTGGAAGTTGCGCCCAGAGTCAGTGCAGTCTCAGGTCTCTGGAGGCATGGACAGCAATGCAGGAAGAAGGTCAATGACCTCCATTCCATGACCACGAGTGCCAATATCTTCCCACCAATAGCTCACCTCCATCTCTGCTACTGCATCCACCTCTCACCAAGAACCATGTGCTACCATGCTCATTATTTCCTGCAACATCACCCCTCAGTCACTGATACCCACTCCAAACCCTACAGTATGCCCGCTGTGCTGCCTCGTCACTCATTCAGGGCACCTCCCCACCTGCACCAAAAGTAACAGCTGTGGCATCCACTTTAACTCCCTTAATACCCAAGGAAACCCGCCCAGAATAGGATAGAAGACTTAACATTGGTTGTGTGAGGCCCAATATTCAGCTCCTCACCCCTTTTAAGGAGAGAATCCTGCCTCTGACCACGCCAAGTGTCTGACTGACCATGTCTGAGCCCCTGGACTGGTACTGGAGGTCGCCCTTTCCTTACCGTGCTGTAACACCCTGAACGAAAGCTATCCTCCTCGATTTGACTGAGGCCTGCTGACAACCAGGACAAGTTTCCTGGCTTTGTGTCTGCGCTAAACAGGAAGGCAATACAGCAGTACTGGTATCACTGCCTGAAAAGGCAAGACAACAAAGGGATGCTTTGAACATCCAGCTAGACCTAAAGTGACCAAGCATGAAGAGACCAAGCACACAGCCGGAGATACAGCCTGGTCCTGTCCATAAGCTGGATCCGTATCCCTGAGCACACAGGGTCCTTGCTGCAGCCTCACAATGAGAGTTACTTTTTGCAGCTGGAGGAGCAGCATTGAAACGCAGAATTGTCCTGTAAGTGGATCGGAGACATGTCATGAGTGTGCTTATAGGCCGGCACATGTTGAATGTTAATGGAAACATGGTGGGTGTGGCCAGTGTCTATGGAGCATGTCTTGAGATGTTGGTGTCTAATGTAGAGCTCCTCTGGAGCTGAAATTGTCAGGTACCTGCTCTGACTTCCACGTCGAAACTTCCCAGTGTCCAGTTTACTAGCGGCAGCTGATACAATTAAAGAGCTGAGATCCGCAGGTCACAAAGTCATTAACAAGCATTTACCCCCTTTAATATGCAACTGTCTGCTGCCTTGTGAGAATCTCACCTCAATGCCTGGAGCTTAGTTAAAAGACACAGTGAATTCTGCTCAATGTCGTGATGGGCCACCCTGGTGTCTTGTGCGATTCTGCTGCATTTCTCACTGTAGCCCATGGCCTCTATAAGATTCTGCCCAATGTCTGTCACAAATACTCACACCGTGGGGGCAAGCATGATGGATGGCGATGAACATGCCACCCTCACCCACCGTGGTAACTCATTGATCGCCCACCAATTAGCTCATTGAGAACTAATAGGTGAGCATGAGCGAGTATCTGGCCTGACCACCAGAGTCTCAAAAGAAATGAAAGGCCAGAAACCTCTGGGTCCTGAAGACAATGGTCAACCCCTACTCTTCAGGTGAATCCAGTGGTGAGAGGGTAAAACATTATTATCTTCTTGTGGTGGTCAGAGAGTCATGGAGAGCGTGGAGTCAAAGCAGCAGCAAGGGGGTGGCTTTCCTCTTAACTGACAGGGCGGGCCCCCGGTTTACCGCTCAGGGAATGAGCCACACTTCTTGCCTCAAACACAAACAATAAACAGAAATTGCTGGAAAAGCTCAACAGGTCTGGCAGTATCTGTGGAGAGAAATCAGAGTTAACATTTCAGGTCCTGTGACCCTTCCTCAGAACACTTCCTCCATACACTTCTTGCCTATTGGGGAAACAGGTGATCAGGGAAGTAGAGAGCTTAACCCCTTCAGTAGCCATTAATTAGCAAGTTGAGAAAGTCCCCAATAAACCTTCTTGCCCAGCACTTAATTGCCGAGGTGCCGAGAAGTGTGCAAGTTTCTAATCACCCAGTTGCTTCCTCTCCTTGCCACTTCTCGTTTACCTTCTGGGAGTGGAAAATCACACCCAATATGTATTTTAAACAATTACTTTGACCAGCTTTGAAATTATTGCAATACATTCCAACTGAACACCTTTCCCTCTTTCCAATTCAACCGATCAGTGAAGACAATGTTACCTTCACTTAGTGAAAGAGAAACACTGGGAGGAATGTTCAACATTTTCCGAGAATATATCTTCCTGAGTACATGTAATGACCTTATTGCAGTGTAGCTAAAATATCAACACTTCAGTAATCAAAGACCTTTTGAATAATATCTAGCCCTCCATAATGGCACATTTTTCTTCGCTGAATCTAGAATTAGCTGTGATGTTCACCTCCATGACCCATCAATAAAGAGGCCTTCCATAAATTGGAAATTACATTAACTAAATCAATCCTTAACACAGACCATATATATATTGCACTGATCACTTTGTTCCATTACATCAAGAAATCTCTATCTATTAAAGCAGTAAAACCTCCAACAATTCAGATTTCAATGAGCCATTTCATTGCTCATTTGCAAATGCAATTTAATTATTTGTGAACTCCTGATGGAATATGTCTACCATTCCTTCAGCAGTATCATCTAATGTGCCTGGGCTTCTATCTGTCACTGATTAAGTCATTTTCTCCTCGGAGGTCAAGGGCAGCAGGAATATGGGAACACCACTACCTGCAAGTCCCCCTCCAAGCCACATACCATCCTGACTTGGAACTATGTTGCTGTCCAGTTATTGTCACTGGGTCAAAATCCTGGAACTGTCTGAAGAAAGTGGGCATTTGTTTACCATTTGGAATGCTCACTGCCATCCATTCAAGGGCAATATAGAATGCGCAATAAATGCTGGCCTAGCAAGCATCCCCTACGTCTTGTAAATGCATTTATTTTTAAAGTAGTGTCACTTATGGCAGGCAGACAATCTTCACCTTTCATGCCTGGATAATAATTCGGTGGAGTAGATCACCAGTCTACGGTAGGACCTGTTCAATTTCCCACTGAAATTGAATTGCCAGCCAGGTAATGAAGGTGAAGATTATCCTCAAGGATTTTCTCTGTCTTTATTGTACACAGTCTAATTCTGATAAAGACAGCATGCCAGGACATGCCAGAGAATTTATACATCCAAATACATGTTATAAATCACACATCATGTGAAAGAGCTCCTCAAATGATGCCCGACTCAAAAATGCTACTTGTAACATATACATCAAACTGCTAACTAACTTCCTTGAATATCATATTATAAAAAGAAGCAAGTTGCAATTGCAGAGGCAAGGTCTTTAAATCAGGACTTTAGAAGAAGGAATAAATGCAAAATGTCATTTTGCAATGTGATTTGTTTAAATGTTATTATTTGAGTTCTCTTAGAGAAGCTAAAGATTTCTAAGCAGTTATTAATCTATGGCACTGGAAACTGATCCCTCCTACTCCTTTTCAGAAAGAGTAAAGAGATTACTGGTTAATTTTTTTTTACAAACTTCCATGACCAATGGCAATTAGCTTCGGACTGATATTTAGAAATTTGTTTTCAGGGAAGAGGTTGATCAGATTTCTGACCCAGAGAGACTTCACGAGTGCCAGATTAGAAGGATAGCATTTTACAGTATAGAAGGAGGCCATTTGACCCATCGTGTCTGTACTGACTCCTGAAAGAGCTACCCAGCTCGTCCCACTTTCCAGCCCTATCTCTGTGGTCCTTTAAATTCATCACTTTCAAATATATATCTATTGCTCTTTTGAAACCTCAAATGGAATCCACCTCGATAACTCTCTTGGGCAGCATATTCCAAATCCTAGCAACTCTCTCAATGAGGAAGTTTCTCTTCATCTCACTCTGTTGCAGTTGCCTATGGCTGAATGTGAGAAACTGGCTATTAGGGGTTTTCTTTTTAACTGATACAGGGAATCAAAGGAAGTGTTAGTTGATGTAGCATTTCATATAATTCAAACATGGCCTTCACAGCCAGACAACAAAATGCCTCTGAGTCCTAGTAAGATGGGACTAGAATGCAAACAGTATAGTCTGATAAGGAAGCTCAGGTGAAAACTGTCTGATTTGAAATTTTTGATTTCTATTTGAAATAGGAAGTGAAAGATTGACCTACCTGAGATGAGGCTTTTTAAAATAATTAGAATTGCATTTGTACAATAATAGAAGTTTAAATTTATTAGATGTTGGGGAGTTAGATTTTTGTAGACAGTTAGCCTTGGATGGAGAGAGTGGTTTTGATAAACACCCCTACAAGAACTTTTTTCCATTCTGCAGAAGAACGGGAAAGTATAAACAAGTTAACCTTGCAACAGTACCAAGAGACAAATAACATAGCTGGGGAGGGGGGGAGGGGAGCGGGGTGGAGGAGGAGGTGGCGGGGCGGTGGTGGTGGTGGGTGGAAAGGGGCAGAAACAATTGTTGAACAGCGTCACTATGACCTCGAGAGAATAAGGAATCACTGCTTTTAACCTAACAGAGAGACTGTTTTTTTAACTTTTTCAAGTTGGATATGAGGGAAGCTGCTCCCGAAATTGATAGCTTTGTCACAGAATCATATTATTAGTTTAACTATGCATAGCTTTATAAGGAACTGTGTATTACAGCTGATATTACAAATAAAACAATTGGTAGCAATGAACATCCTTTTAATCTTTTGCACTAAGGTCAGCAAGGGATATGAATTGCATAAGCAAATTTGAGAAGTCATTGGTAATGAGTATACGGTGCAGCTGGCAAATATCTAGGAAGGGAAGTAACCACTGAAGTTGGAATATGGTCAATTAGATATATTGGAAAGAGCCCAAGGACAAGTGATAGGGGGTCCAGCAAACATCATGAGATAATGGGAAGGTCTAAGGTTGACGATAAAGTTGTCCATCATTGATTGTGTATCTACACGATTGGATGTGTAGGTCAGAGGGTATGTGCATGCACTGCTATCAATGTTGTATGTAACGATTGTAACATGGTATGTCTAAATTTCCTGTACTTTACTGGGAAAGGTACAGTGTCACTGACCTCACCAATCTCATCTGTAATTAAGAGGGCAATTGGGCCCCATGTGAAAGCCAGTCTTGGAATGGTCTCTGGCTTCTCCCACACTTGTGCTCTGAATAAAGGTTACTTGTACTGCTGAGCACTAAACTGGATACTCTTCTTTGACACCACTCCCCCACACATTCCTAGCTCCCTTGCTGACAATTGTGGAAACTGTGACCCCCTAGTTACTGACATTTCAACTAGTTGAAACAGAATATCTTTCTTTACCAGCAAAATTGTACATAATTTTGAACACCTCAGTAAAGTCACCTCTTAATCTTCGGTGTCCCAAGGAAAATAAGCCCAATTTCTCAAATATTTCCGAATGTCTAAAACCCCCTTTTACTTGGTATCATTCCAGTAAATATCGATTGAACTCTCTCCAGGGCTTTAACATCCTTCCTTAAATAAGGCATCCAGAAGTAAACACAATACTCCAAATGCGGTGTAAACAATGACTTCTAGAGGTGTGGCATCACTTCCTTGCTTTTATACATTATGCCTCTATTTACAAACCTAAGGATCCTATAAGCCTTCTTCACAATTATTTCAACTTGCCTGGCTTCCTTCAGAGAATTATGCACATGAACCTTAAGGTTCGTCTGCTCCTGTACTGCCCTGAAAGTTGTACCATTGAACCTCAGACAAC
>NC_063355.1:21262179-21278258 GCF_021869965.1 Rhincodon typus | reverse complement strand
GACCCGAAACATCAACTTTCCTGCTCTTCTGATGCTGCCTGGCCTGCTGTGCTCCTCCAGCTCCACACTGTATTGTCTCTGACTCCAGCATCTGCAGTTCCTGCTATCTCTACTCCCAAGACTTTGTTTTTATTACAGCTTCAGCTCATTTTTTAATCTTAAGTATCCAATCTTGATCTGCTTTCTTTCATGGTTTCCTCTCTCTTTCCCCAGCGGCATAAGATGTGGAGGATAATTGTGTCTGATGTAGTAGCTGATCATTTCACGCTACACCCATGTCTAAACCTACAGCCCTGTTTCTGACCATATATTTGTTCATTGCTTTTTTGAACCAGTTAAAGAACTCAACATCCAGTCATTTTGCTGATAGTCTGTGCCATATATCGATTGTGGCAGGATTGGTGATAGTATCAGGTAAGTCAGGGCTGAAAATTCTTCACTGGCCTGAAGTTTAAGGTCCAGTACTTTAACACTCAGGCCACATTTAAATACCCCTGATCCATGCAGGTAAATCTATCATAGTAGCAGAGGACCAATGGGTTGCTCTCTCATCAGAGTTTAATCTGACCACACCTCTGGTGAGGGGCAAGGTCAAGAGACAGGACTTTCACAGTAACGTCAGCCGGTGTGGGTATTGAACCCATGCTGTTGGTGTCACTCTGCATCACAAACTAGTCAACGGAGATAACTCACCTCCGATCTGACTGATCTACTTAAACAGATGGGAGCGGGACACAAAACACAAAGCGGCTGTCAGCAAGTTAAGGTCAAGCAACCCTTGACTGTCAATTAATTTCTGCATAAAATAGTACAGGGATAGCTTTGGGATAGCCTTGTAAGAGGGTAGGGAGGCACTGTGTCAGCTACTTCAGGATTCACCACATTCCCAAAATCCATAACTGATGCAAACTGTGTACTAAATACCTGCACCTCATTTCCAAGACTCTCCTTCACTTTTTGATTGGTTTCAGATCTCTTTATTTAATGATGGTATTGCAAAATTACTAATCATTTCCAGTTTTGAAAGGAATAGATTTACTCTATACCGTTGCAATCTATTTTCTTCATTGTTTCTGCGTATCTTCTACTGCTGTGCATTTTACCTCCAGCAGTCTATTTTATTGGATGCTGCAATAGTTATATTATCTCATAAACAAAAGTAAATGGACATTATGGATATCGTGGTATTGAAGAATCCAACTGATAATTATTACAACTATAGCTTTTGTACATAAACATTACAATCACAGGTACATCAGAGTTTGGGCTAACATCAAGCTGTGACGCTACAAACAGTACCATATTTCTGGTAGCAGGACATGTTTGAAATGATCTGAATTATGAAGGCGCATATAATCTTTATATTGTCAGGTCACTGACTGTGAGACATAGTTCAACAGCTGCCTTTTCCCAAAGATAAACAGCATTTATTCCAAACAGATGCATATGGCTGCACATAGGCACATCAGCAATTTGATAATTATAAAAACAGATAAACCAGAGTTTACCAGATTAACATTTCATATTTCAATGTAACCCTTTATAGGTTTGACAACACATCCTGATCTGGTGATTGTATTCCTATCTGGAGATGTGCTTGTTGTTCTCTGTTATACTTGTTTAATAACTTGATTGTCTCCTTGCTGGTTACTGTCACTCAACGTCACTGCACAATCATTGGAGCTTTCTTTCTCACTCTCTGCGTGCACGATTGATGTGTTGTAAATTGATGTGTGTTGTCTTTTGTTCTTTCACAATTCGGCATCATAATCAGTAATGACGTCGTATGATCTGGGTTGGTTGCATATTGCTGCTCTCCAAATATTTGCATTTCTCACTTGCATGGTCTGGCTAGCATGTCATTTTGATAATCCTCCCACTCACTCGTTGTGTAACTCTTTCATTCTCTTCTGTCTTTGGAAAAGAATGTCCCATTTCTTGGAATTAGACAATTGGTTGCTGGGCAAGGCCATTTACTCTTACCTTCCAAACAAAGGTAGTGCTGAGGATGGTAATCTCTCCTCTATTGTTAGTTCTCAAAAATGCAGCAATGCAAAAATCTGGCTTTGTTGCTCAACTGATATGATTATACAGACCATGCATTCTGCTGGACCATGCTGAGCGTGGACAGTGGGGTGACATTATATGGCTCATTCCCCACTGAGGACACATAATCATTTTATTTTTCTTTATTCATTCACAGGATGAGGGGCGTCACTGATCAGGCAGCATTTATTGCCCATCACTAATTGCCCCAGAGCGCAGTTGAGAGTCAACCACATTGCTGTGGGTCTGGAGTCACATGTAGGCCAGGCCAGGTAACGATGGCAGTTTCCTTCCCTAAAGGAACCAGATGGGTTTTTCCGACAATCGGCAATGGATTCATGGTCACCATTAGATTCTTAATTCCAGATATCTTATTGAATTCAAATTCCCCCATCTGCCACGGCAAGATTTGAACCCGGGTCCCCAGAACACTATCTGGGTCTCTGGATTTTTAGTCCAGCAATAATATCACTAGGCCATCGCCTTCCCATCATCAAACGGTGTGCTAGTGTAATGTAGTTTGTTGGCACACACCATCTGTTCCAGGATACCAAATAAACTAAAAGTAGTGCTCATTCTGTCAGGGCAGTCACACTCATTTTGTCACTAACAGTAAGAAATTTACAGAACTAACCTGTCACAAGGGTGTAATATTCCTCCTGTTCCGTGAATAGGGTATTGCTACTTTTGTCAAAGGAGTGGATGGAACATCGCATGGATATAGAGGCTTCCTCCCCTGTTGGGGCTGATATGTTTGCCATGTCCTTATATGGATTCATGGATCATTGAATAGCCTGATTCATCCCTGGTCAATAAACAGATACATGTGCTAGCTGCTTGTGTATTCAATTCCCATGGGTCTCTGGTATAACATGGACATGATGTCTTGGCATAATCCTTCTGGTATTAGGGCTTGTTTGCCCTTGAACATAACTTATGTTGATATGTCAAATTTGTCTCTGTATGGTCAATGAACAAATCTTCTCAGGTGCTTCTTTCGTACTGTTAGGCCATCCCTTGATGATCTTTTGCAATTCTTGTAGTTTCTCAGCTTTAGTAGTTGCCAGTTGCAACTCTCACATTGGCTCTGGCCAAAGTATAACAGGTCAACGTTAACAACATCTTCAACTGCATGGTCAAGAGCAAAAACGTGTAGATCAAGAGTCTTTATGTGAGTTGGGTAATGTGTTAGTGTGTCAGACACAATTATCCTAGTACCTCGTTTGTAACTCACATCAAATTTCTTGCACCCTGACAATAAGAAGTTGTAAACATGGTGGTGTATTTGTTAGTGGCTTGCAGCAAACTATTCCAAATAGATTACGATTTGTTTCAATAGTGAATTTCCTGCCAACTAAGCATGTAAGAAACTGCATGTTCCAGGAAAATCTCTTTGGAAACAAATGTAGGCATGTGCTTTGCCTCATATGTCGTTTGGTTTGAGAAATGAAGAATGTAACAAGTCAGTTTATCTTTGAGCTCCAAACATATCAATTATGTCTTTACCCCTAAAATAAAAGCAAAGTACTGTAGTTGCTGGAGATCTGACATAGTTTGGGTTCCAAAGAAGAGGTTATATTGGACTCCAAGTCTGCCCTCTATTCCTGTCTCCACAGGTGCTGCCTCACATACTGAATTTCACCAACAATTTGCTTGTATGCCTGCACCCCTTCCCTGTCTATATCAACATTCCCTAGAGCTTATATTCCCTCTTTTACCCATACTACAACTCCATGTCACATCATGTCTTATCTTTTATATCCCTGCTAAATGTATTTTATTTCACATTGACAGTGGGTGGAGACTTGGCAGAGTGGATCATTTCCCATTACAAAAATTGTCCGAGATGTTTTCCAATTGATAGATTTTGAGTTCTGTACTAAGTGGGAATGCTGCCTTTACCTGCTTACTTCCCAAATGATGGTGAAATTTACTCCCCTGCTCATGTGTGGTTATCCACAAAAGACATGACCTGAATACTGATCTTTGGAAAAACTGTAACTCTGCCAGATGGAACACAGTGAAACATACAATTATTCTACACATTGGAAATCACAGAATAACACATCCAATGAAAACTAAGTTGAAAACTAAGTGGTGGCTCTGTTGTTGTTAAAAAATAGCACCTTGACAAAACTGTACCACTTATCCTCATTCCATTCCACTGTTAAAGAAAACTGCTTGCACTATAGCTAAAACAAATGAAAAGAAGAAATACTCGGCAAATGAATGTGCCTACCAAAAGATTTCTCAATAAATGTTTATTTATCAGCCATTTCCATTATTAGGTCTCATGAAGACTATCCCTTGATAGCAAAAGTCAATAATCTGAACAGTGCAAATACAGAATGTACCCACATTGGCCTTCTGAATACTCTACTTCTATCCAAACTGACTATCTGCAAACATACTTCCATCATGTCTAGAAGTAGAATTTACTTGAAGGAATGATTGAAAAGTGAACAGAATGTATTTGTTTGCAGTTATGTTCAGGAGGGTATCAAATTATTTCTAATAAACATAGGATGAAATGGTCCTAATTTACAATTGAATGAAGTAAACCCACCTTCAATTTACTTTCTTGCTATAAAGTCTTCTTAAAACAGATTTATGTAGGCAACATATTTTCCATAATAATTTTTTGACAATCCCATGTTTTAACAAGAATGTGCTGTTATAATCTATTTCATTTAAATAGGTTTATACCAGTAGCAGGTCTGAAGGCATAATGAAGAAAATCTCTACTTCTAAACCGAAATCGCTGGGTTTGATAGTCAAGGAATGTGTCCTCACAAGATGGACAGACAGTTTGAATGTCAACTTCCTCAGCAGCTTTACTGATAGAGTCATAGAGACATACAGCATTGAATCAGACCCTTCAGTCCAACTCATCCGTGCTGACCAGATATCCTAAATTGATCTAGTCCCATTTGCCAGCATTTGGGCCATATCCCTCTAAACCCTTCCCATTCATATACCCATCCAGATGCCTTTTAAATGTTGTAATTTTACCAGCCTCCATCACTTCCTCTGGCAGCTCATTCCATAGATGCACCACCCTCTGCTTGAAAAAGTTGCCCCTTAGGTCCCTTTTAAATCTTCCCCTCTCACCTCAAACCTGTGCCCTCTAGTTTTGGACTCCACCACCCCAGGGAAAAGACCTTGTTTATTCACCGTATCCATGCCCCTCACAATTTTATAAACCTCTATAAGGTCATCCCTCAGCCTCCGATGCTCCAGGGAAAACAGCCCCATCCAATTCAGCCTTTTCCTACAGCTCAAACCCTCCAACCCTGGCAACATCCTTGTAAATCTTTTCTGAACCCTTTCAAGTTTCACAACATCCTTCCCATAGCAGGGAGACCAGAACAGCACGCAGTATTCCAAAAGTGGCCGAACCAATGTCCTGTACAGCTGCAACATGACCTGTCAACTCTTATACTCAATGCACTGACCAATAAAGGCAAGCACACCAAACATCTTATCCACTTCCCTGTCTACCTGGGACTCCACTTTCAAGGAACTATGAACCTGCAGTCCAGAATCTCTTTGTTCAACAACACTCCCCAAAACCTTACCTTTAAATGTATAAATCCTGCCCTGATTTGCCTTTCCAAAATGCAACACCTCACATTTATCTAAATTAAACTCCATCTACCACTCCTTGGCCACTGGCTGTCGTAGACAATGGAAAACGACTGCAGTAAATAGCTAGCCATAATCAGAGACTAATATAAATCAAAAAATGGAAGTCCATTGTCACCAACAC
Organism: Rhincodon typus; assembly: GCF_021869965.1. Classification (NCBI taxonomy): domain Eukaryota; kingdom Metazoa; phylum Chordata; class Chondrichthyes; order Orectolobiformes; family Rhincodontidae; genus Rhincodon; species Rhincodon typus. The sequence continues at coordinate 21,272,443 of NC_063355.1, read as the reverse complement.
CCTCTTAAAAATACATAAGAAATTATAAAGGAAGAAAAGGCTTTTACAGCATAGCTATAGACCTAATGTATATTAGCAGAACAGCAGCTTGTACCTCAAAGAGATTGAGTTCAAAAGTGAACAAATATGTCTTCAGGCATGAAGAGCCTTGGTCAGATTGTATCTGGAGCACTGCATCCTGTGTTAGGGACCAAACCGCAGGAAATATATATTGGTTATTGGATAAGTGGAGCACAGATTCACCAGAATGATCCTTGGGATTAAAAAAAATAAGTATAGTTTGATGAAGTTGTCTTGGATTCCCTTGAGTTTACAAGGCTGAAAGTGTTCAAAGTTATAAAGGAATTTAAAAGGGGTCAGTAGAGTAATTGCTTCCTCAGTGGCATCATTTTAAAATGAGATGAGGGTTGTTCAGGACTGCAAATGGGCAAGTGATTGATCCACAATAAGGACAGCAGAATCCTGCAACTAATTTCCCAAAAAGAATGCTGGATCAATCGAAATTTTTCAAGGCTGAGGTTGACAGATTTTTGTTGGCTAAGTGTATGAAGGAATATGGAGCAAAAATGAGTAAATGAAGTTGAGGTATCTGCCATGATCTAAGTAAAAGGTGAAACTGGATTTGGGAGATGAATGATACTTTTCCCATGTTATTTTAGATTGACTTTACCATAATTCCTTAATACAGATTTCACTCCACTCTTTGATGAAAAGTGAATGTTAAATTCATTACAGATAAATCTGTACTTGTATTGTTCAGATCATTGGTATAAATTGCAACTAATTCCTAACTGGAAGTACATCCAGTTCTTATGTCAGGAGCTAATTAACGCAACAATAAGTGGCTTTGTGTGTCATTTCCATATTTTCCTAGTTTGTGGGGAAGTATTTCTTTAGTCAAGACTCATTTGCAGCCTGCCAATTTTGTACTCGTGTTTTATGTTTTTGTGATTACAGTTTCCCTGCTGACACAATCGTGACTCCTTACAATCTGTTTTCATGATATCAAGTTCAGTTTTATTAACGCCTCCTCGTGCCAGACATTTGAATTAAATCAAATACACAGACTGCAAATGTTTCTTTCATCAGAAACATGTAAAACACAACATACAATGTGATTGTGTCTACATATAATTGAATAGCTTCTCCAGTCTGTTACAAGATACAATGAAAATATGTTGTTACAGTTGCAGATTTAGTGAAGTGTTTCGAAAAACAACTATAAGAAATCTGCCATGGAGTAACGGCCACATTCCCTTTGCAAAATGTACCTTTTTGAAAACCAGGCCAAAATACAAATTGGAGATAGCAAGAACTGCAGATGCTGAAGTCAGAGTCAACACAGTGTGGAGCTGGAGGAATACAGCAGGTCAGGCAGCATCAGAAGAGCAGGAAATTTGACATTTTGGGTTTCCACCCTACATAGTGTGGAAAGTCTACCTTAATAATTCTATATTCTAATTCATGGAATCTTACAAATTACAGCAGTTTTTTTTCCAATTCTTTGTCTCTGTGCTCTAATACTTAATGTTTTTATGTGTTTTTTTTAAATAAATTGCAGTACAATCAGCCTGGATAAATCCACCGAGTTTTTCAAAGACCAAAGGTGAAGTTCATTTTTATATTTGATTCCCAGGATGAATGCAGTTAAACTCTTCAGTGGTTTAACTGAACAATCAGCAAATTCTGTAGGGCTACTGTCAAGATAGCCTTGTTGCTGATTAGGGAAAACTGCACTACAAAATTCATTCAAAATACTTCTTTTTCCCTTGATACATTTTCTTAGTATTGTGCATGAGCTGAATACAGACGCTTTGTTTCCTGATAACCAAGTGCTGGTTTAATCAGAGCCTGATGACTGAATATTCCTTCAACAAAGAAGGTTGGGAGCAGATAACAGTAGAAAGGATCTTAATCTTATCATTCATTGTTCTAGTTAGCTTCTTCAAAACAATTTCAAAGGATTGAGGATCTGAGATAATTTTTCTTACTTTTTGTGGTATGGTATGAAATCCATGATTACTTTATGCAAGTATTATGCATTGTTTCGACAGGATGAGATCATAAAATGATCAATGGACAGAAAATTAATAATCTATCACACTTTGTTTCTCATAACATTACTAGTAATCAAGTCCAAAGGCAGGTAACACGTTCACAGAACAAGTAAATGCATTAGACTTGGATTATGAAGAATGTCAATAATGTTCTGTGCTAGTTTAATTTATGGCATACCAAATCCCTGTCAAAATGTTGAATCTTGAAGGAAGACTAAACTGTGTATTTTGCAGAACATCCTCCCACCCCCCAGGCTTGTTGTGCTGTGGCAACCATCTTCATACACACAGTAAAAGTAAAATTAGCAGAAAAAAAAGCAACTTTTGAAAATTGAACTTAATGTTCTTTCTAACATTTTGCACTGCTCCAAATATGAGTATGATCGTTCTAATAACAAACCTAACCAGTTCTCTTTGACCGATCATTGTTGAATTGTAATGAGAGTCGCTCTTGACCTTGTGAGATCGTGCAAAATGCTGATGGCCATTAAGTAACCTGTTCTCTTTCTTTCCAATTTCAGGAAAGATGCAGAACAGGTTGCTAACTTCTTTTTGCTTATTTTACTGAAAGACAAGATCTACCTCTCAGGATTAATAGTAACACAGGATGTCAAGAACAGCACACCATTAAACTGCATAATTTGAAAATTAAGGGCAGAATGTTCATATTTGGAGTCAAGGTGTTTTGCTGAGTGAGATGCTTGCCTCCTGGTCTCTCCATGGCTCCTAGTGATTTTTCTCATGAGACCTGCTTTTCTTCACCTCATTAGTTATGCAACCAGGCTCTTGGGCACATTTCCCTGGAATCACTTAGCAGCAGAGGGGGGCTGTGCTCCTCACTGGCAGCACCTTCCAGCATATATGTCGCTGGTCGCACATTTAAAGCTCAGCTGCTCACTCCCTCAGATGCTGCAAGCCAAGGACTGCCCCTCACACTGTGGTGCTTAACTGTCATAACCGAGGACATGGACCAGAGGAGAGCTCACTCGCTGTTTCACTGACAGGGATGAGGACATCTTGGTGCGTGAGCTGGTGGAGAGGACGCCAGTTCTTCTTCCTGCAGTCTATAGGAGGTGACACCACTGGACCACCCCAGCCAGGACCCAAACTGCAGCCCAGGAAGTGCAGCGCTGTGGGTGAAAAGAGATGTTCAGCATTGAAGGAAGAGAGTCAATCATCTTTTGTTCTTCTGCAAGGTTAAGTGCCACCATCTTCTCTCTTCTCCGTTATGCACAGTCACAGGGTGACCATTCACTCTAACTCTGCCAATTCACACATCTCTCACTGAGATTCATGGACTAAAACTCTCACCACTGCATGCATCATGTCCACTCAATGACTCTCAACCATCTCATCCTCCCAAGCTACCTATCTCTTCTGCCTTCTGTGCTTCCCATTCAGTCATTGAGGTCATCTTCCATTCTCTCTTGCTTGTGCTTCACCACGAACAGCTCTTCTATCCACTTCCATTCGACTCACAAAACCTTTTATCTCACTGCAGGAAAAACTGGCCCATTCCCCCAGAGTGATGAATTCACAGCATCCGGCTGACATAGCTTTAGTCCCCAGACTCATTGTATTTGACCTGCAGGATTAACTATGACCAAATCCCCAGACTGCAAGGACACAGACCCTGGACTCTAACAGTGGCCAACTCTCTGGACTGGAATTGTACAAGCCCCTTGACTAACTAGTACCGCTGACTGACCATAGTCCCACCTCACTTCACGAAGGACCACGCCCCTCCGACTTTCATAAATGGCCACTCATTTGAAGTACAGGCAACGTGTTTGCAGCGTAAGCTGCTGGCACATGCTGTACGTGTAACATTGATGGAACATGGCTAATGGAGCCAGGGAACAGGTGATGGTTATATATTAAAGGATAATCAAATGAGAGGTTCACTGTATAAATATGGGGAGAAAGTTATCAGTATTTTTGGAGTTTGTGATGTGAACTCTGACAAAAAAGTTACATGACTGGACTCTGTCTAGCCAGCATTTTAATTTCTAGCATTTAATATTGGGAGAAGAGGATGGTTAATGATTTTTCAGTCAAAGATTATCCTATCCAAAAGATAATTTGGACAAAATGCAGATAGATTGCTGAAACAAAATGTCAGGTATCTGGGTCTGATTACTCACTCATTTTCTGAAAGCAAATTTAATGACTTGTAGAAAAAAGAACCTTAGTAAATGCCTTACCAATGAATAAACAACAAACATCCCTGGCACTTTTGCTACCATGCAATTGCAAGGTAAGTAATTCAGTTTTTGTTTCAGAATTGGAGCCTGATGATGTCAACACAAATGAAGTTTCAGTTAAATTATGAACTTTCATGGCCAAAATTGATCAAAAAGATGATTTACTATTTGCTAATTAAGCATGGTCATATTTGGATAAATTTAGAAAAAGTGAAAATAGTCCATACAGGAATAACTAATCAAGAAATTCCAGCTGGAAATTCCTCAATCTGCGCTGGCATTTAAGTAATTAGACTGTGCAAAAGTATTGAGTACAGACAGACTTCTAGTTTTGAAAGGAGTTAAATTTACAGAAAGACACACGCTGCTTTGAACAAATGTCAGAAGCATTCCTTTTATCATGGTGCAAATGTGATGTTAGGCTATATGACAGTAAAAACAGAGGACCCAATGTTCATAGGCTGGTGGCAAGTTATAAGTGACAATACAAAAGAAGAATTTCTGAGAGAAATATAGACAGTATAGCTTTTGACAATTTTGAGAAGCAAAGATTATTTTGGACTTACAAGCACAGGGAGTGGTTGATTGAAGCTCTATGCATGTTTCAAAGTATCATGAACTATCCCAAATGATAAAACACAAAGCCACATTAAAACCAGAAGATTTGGAGGAAGATAAAGGAGACATGGATCAAAGACAGGATATTTTATTTGTCACAAGAAATTCCAAACCAGTGATGAATATATTGGTGTCAGAGAATCTTTTAATTATGCTGTATTGTAGACACTGGATGCATGTCTACAGTGTGTAGAATAAACTGATTAAAATGTTGCTTAGACAGCCCGAGTAATAAGGATCGGTACAAAGATAAGGAATTTGAGATTTCCACCAGTTTCAGATCTGGGAATCATGGCTCATTTAAAACCTTTAAAAAGAGTGGTAATTCCTGATAAAATAGCTGGAGTCAATCATATCATCAGAATGAATGTAGCATTCAGTAAAATACCATTGTTATTCAGTAGGCTATCGGCGAAGGGAGCTCTGACGAAATTTTGGAAAATCTGTGAAGTTGCAATTCACTAAATTGGGACATTATTAAGTTCCTGTAATGGAACACAATCTTTTCTTTAAAAGAAATTTAAAAACTACTTAAGACTGCTGACATTGGGGGCAGAAATTTAGAAAACAAAAGAGCAATTGTGGTAAAACTACGCAAACAATTTGCCCAACTATCCTTCAAAAGGTTAAAACATTTTATAAAGGATACAACAGAAGATTGAGTCCTCCATGTTCCTGGGCTGGCGAACGATGAAGAATACAATAAGTTCGGGAAAGAGATTAGTGATAGATGTGAGATTTGTGAGAAATACTGAAGGACATGATCACAGCCTGCTATCCATATCAAGGGCTTTGAAGAGATAGTGGCTGTGGAGATAACAATAGTGGGTAAGAAAAACAGAGATTCATTTTATATTTTGTACCTTTGGAAACCAGAATTTGGCAACCAGTCTGTTAACAATAATATATAATGAAGTTAAGAAAATAACTGTGGAAAAGGTAATAGAAAAGTAGATAGGGGCTTGACTTGGATCTCCAGCAAAATTTCTCACTGATAATTGGGAGGAGGTGAGTTTGCTAACAATGAATTTAGAGATGCACGTACAAATGTGAACACACTAGTTAGCAGCAGAAAACTCTTCTAGCAATCAGGTGTGTGAAAGGAACCATACACTAACAGATGAAATGGTTCATAAAATATAGGCAGACAAACAAAACTGTAAATTATTATCTGCACCAGCATGAACTGTACATGCCAAGAATTTGCTGTAGGGGTTACTCCAAATCAGTCAATTTCAGGTCGAAAATCTAAAGTTCGATCTGTAACAACTGATCAACCCTCAGCTACAATTAGTTCTTTATTTTGAGCATTTGAATGCTGCAGGCAGAAAGGCTTTCATAAAAGCCCAAGTCTTGGAAAGAATTTGACAAGCCTTCAGAGATAATGGACAGCCTATAAGGAAACTATTTTCAATTGTGGGGACACGGTTTGTTATGAAAGAGAGGGCTTAAAAATTCAGATTTTTTTGATAAACTAAAAATTGATAATTGTACAGCATGGAATAATTGTACAGATGGTTTGGATACAATCTTCAAGGGTGGGTGTGGATTACACATTTGCAGATTCTGAGAGATTTATACAAAGTAACAAGAAACCAAGTACATCACATGACCATGTGTTACACAATTACGAAGGTTAGTCTGTCACAACTGACTATCTGTAGGGAGGCTCCTGTAGTACAGTGGTAGTATCCCTACCTTTGAGCCAAGAAACTTGTGTTCAAGTCCCACCTGTTCCAGAATATTGTTTTTGAACAGGCTGATTACAAAGTAGGGATAGTAGGAACTGCCGATGCCTGAGTCTGAGATAACACAGTGTGGAGGTGGAGGAACACAGCAGGCCAGGCAGTATCAGAGGAGCAGGAAAGCTGACATTTTGGGTCTGGACCCTTCTTCAGAAATGGGGGAGGGGAAGGGGGCTCTGAAATAAATAGAGGGGGGGGCAGTGATAGAAGGTGGATAGTGGAGTGGATAGGTGGGAGAGAAGACGGACAGGTCAAGGAGGCGGGGATGAAGCCAGTAAAGGTGAGTGTAGGTAGGCAGTGGTGGGGTTTGGTCAGTGAGGTGGGAGAAGCGGAAAGATGCAAGAGAAGACGGACAGGTCAATGAGGCAGGGCTGAGAGGGAGGGTTGGTCTTGGGATAAGGTCAGGGGTGGGGAAATTTTGAAGCTAGTAAAGTCTGCATTGAGACCATTGGGTTGTAGGCTTCCAAGGCAGAATATGAGGTGCTGTTCCTCCAGTTTCCGGGTGGCATCGTTGTGACACTGGAGGAGGCCCAGGATGGACATGTCACTCAGGGAGTGGGAGGGGGAGTTGGAGTGGGAGGTGTTGTCATTTGTCGTGAACCGAGCGTAGGTGCTCTACAAAGCGGTCTCCGAGCCTCCGCTTGGTCTCACCGATGTAGAGGAGGCCACATCGGGAACAGCGGATACAATAGACCACATTAGCGGATGTGCAGGTGAACATCTGTTTAATGTGGAAGGTTTTTTTGGGGCCTGGGATGGAGGTGATGGGGGGAGGTGTAGGGGCAGGTGTCGCACTTCCTGTGGTTGCAGGGAAAGGTGCTGGGGGTGGTGGGACTAATGGGGAGCGTGGAGCGGATGAGTGTGTCATGGAGAGAGCGATCCCTCTGGAAAGCAGATAAGGGTGGGGAGGGAAATATATCTTTCGTAGTGGGGTCAGATTGCAGGCGGCGGAAGTGGCGGAGAATGATGTGTTGAATCTAGAGGTTAATGGGGTGATACGTGAGGACAAGGGGAATTCTGTCTTTGTTGTTATTGCAGGGAGGGTGTGTGAGGGCTGAGGTGTGGGAAACGCAAGAGATGCAGTCAAGGGCGTTTTCGACCACTGTGGAGGAGAAGTTGCGGTCCTTGAAAAACGAGGACATCTGGGATATCCGGGAGTGGAATGCCTCATCTTGGGAGCAGATGCAGCCGAGGTGGAGGAATTGGGAATAGGGGATCACATCCTTGCAGGAAAGTGGGTGAGAGGAGGTGTTTTCTAGGTAGCTGTGGGAGTCAGTGAGCTTGAAATAGATATTAGTTTTAAGGTGGCTCCCAGAGATGGAGACAGAGAGGTCCAGGAAGGAGAGAGACGTATCGGAGATGGTCCAGGTGAACTTGAGGTTGGGGTGGAAGGTCTTAGTGAAGTTGATGAAACTTTCACATTAAACAGATGTTCACCTGCACATCTGCTAATGTGGTATATTGTATCCGCTATTCCCGATGTGGTCTCCTCTACATCAGGGAGACCAAGTGGAGGCTTGGAGACAACTTTGTGGAGCACCTTCGCTCAGTTCGCGACAAACGACAACACCTCCCAGTCGCGAACCACTTTAACTCCCCCTCCCACTCCCTGGACGACATGTCCATCCTGGGCCTCCTCCAGTGTCACAAGGATGCCACCCAGAAACTGAAGGAACAGTACCTCATATTTCGTCTTGGAAGCCTACAACCCAATGGTCTCAATGTGGACTTTACTAGCTTCAAAATCTCCCCACCCCCAACCTCATCCCAAGACCAGCACCCTCCTCATCCCCGCCTCATTGACCTGTCCGTCTTTTCTACCACCTGTCTGCTCCTCCCATCTCACTGACCAATCCCCACCACTATACACCTTCTATCACCGCCCCCTCCCTCTATTTATTTCAGAGCCCCCTTCCCCTCCCCCATTTCTGAAGAAGGGTCCAGACCCGAAACGTCAGCTTTCCTGCTCCTCTGATGCTGCCTGGCCTGCTTGATTACAAAGTAGGCTTTTTTTGACAGTCTTATTGGATGAAGGCAGATCAGTTCTGATGATCAAGAAGAGGCAATTGGTCCCAAAGGATGATTCCCAAAAACAAGAACTAAAGTCAAATATTTACCAGAAGGGGAAGGTGAGTAGAGAAATGCAACCATTATAGGTAGAGCAGGGAAGAGCACTAGATATAAGTGGATGGATGTACAGGATGAGGGGTGAAAAGTTAGGCACATAGATAGGGAATATGAAGTACAAAAATGGAAGGGATGAAGTTAGGAGAGTGGATCTGGGGGTTAACATATTCCTAGACAAAGATCACAAATCCTGGAAAGGAATCCTTTCAATAGGAGGGAGAATATCAAACAGTAAAATAGGCAAGGTAAAGGGTATTACTTAACAAAGTCTAAAAATACAGTACAGGCCAGGAATGTGATTTGGTGGCTACAAATAAATTAGAAGACTATTAAAAAGAAACTGTCAGCCAACAAAAGTTATAAAGCTGAGGAGAATTTGAGGTGTACTCAGAGGTGTCAGGTAGGGAACAACCAGCTGTATCATATTGAAGGACATGCATGGTATACATGTCTCCTAATAGGACTTATTAAGCTGAAGCAATGCTCAATGCCATGAGGCTTCAAAGAAAAACTGCTGACTAAGATATAAAAGTGGATTTATCGACAGGCAATTTTGAAGATATTCTGGGTTTTGTTAGGAACAAATGCATGGGAATGTTGATCAATTGATATTAAAGTTCCGTCGGGAGAGCAGGTCAACAGGGAAGTATCTCTTTGCCCTCCAAAAGAGGTACCAAAAGCAGTGGGGACACTGGGTATTGAGTAACTGCGTATCTAGCCTAAATGATGGCTGTCAAGTGGAGAGCCTTTCATTAAATCCATCTTATTAAAACTGAGCTGTCTTCAGTAAAAAGAAAACCCTACCATAATGGGGGTGGTGTGCAGCTTTCAAGCATGCTTATCCATTGGATGGGGGCATTGATGGCTAGGCCGCATTAATTGCCCACCTCAAATAGTCTGGAAGGCAGTTAAGAGGCAACAATGCAACATTGATAATAAATTACTATGGGATAATTTACATTCAGTGAAACATGTAAATGACAGATGGGTGAGGATCAATATCGCAGTTTTAAAACAGATGCTGTAGAATGGAGAAATCCTGAAATTGAAATGGAGTGATAGCTGCAGGCAGCTATCTGATCACTTAATGAACAAAGGAGCAATCTCAGAAAGTACTGGAAAAGGGATGCTTGGAAATATAGTTTAAACAATAAGAAACAGAAGCAAGAATATATGTTTTAATTCTGTACTTATTGTTTGGTTTACTTTTCAGTATTATTGTATATATAGATGTACTTAAAAAGAGAAAGGTGAATCTGCTAGCACCTAGTCAGACTGGCATGGATGTTAAGAGACCTAATGAAACAAGTGATCCTTATATGATAATTAAGGGGTAACTGGATGAGAACTGGGTTTATAATTATAGGTAGTAGGAACTGCAGATGCTGGAGAATCCGAGACAACAAGGTGCAGGGCTGGATGAACACAGCAGGCCAAGCAGCATCATAGGAGCAGAGAGGCTGACGTTTCGGGCCTAGACCCTTCATCAGAAAAGGGGGAGGGGAAGGGGGTT
>NC_063355.1:21245439-21257179 GCF_021869965.1 Rhincodon typus | reverse complement strand
CGCCTCCCACTCTCTCCCTATTTATTTCAGAACCCCCTTCCCCTCCCCCTTTTCTGATGAAGGGTCTAGGCCTGAAACGTCAGCCTCTCTGCTCCTATGATGCTGCTTGGCCTGCTGTGTTCATCCAGCCCTGCACCTTGTTGTCTCTTATAATTATAGGGACACTCAGGCTTCATAGCTCAGAGGTTAGAACAGTGCCTTGTAAACCAGGGTTTGTGAGTTCAATCTTTACTGGCCCTCTTGGGAGTCTTGGGCTCATGGCACAGTGATTGCATCTCTAACTTTATGCTAGAAGATTCGGATTCAAGATCCATGTGGTCCAGGGATATGTCATAACGAGCTTGGGCTGGTTGATTACTTTCTCCACATATTTAAATTATTTGTTATCAGTGTTGTTGGAGTTGATGTGCAAACTAGAAATAAAACTCTGACTGGAAAATTATGCAACTTTATGCTGTCTAACCAGCAATGTAGCCTCAGATATTTAAAACAGCACGGAGACTTGCAGCCTTCAAGTAAGCACAAAATGAGTGAGCACCAAGAAAGCAAGAGTCATAAGATATATCTTGTGCAGATGCATATGTGTCCCTGTTGCAAAGGAGTCTGGCAGAAACTTGTAAGTCATAGATATCCCTAAACACATACATAAAGTGTTGAAAGGCTGAAGTAAAATGTATTGGTCCAAGGACAGGCGTGGTAATGTGGTAAGGCTATTGGTTTGCTGATACTGACTTTCCTGGGCGAAGGTTCGAGGAGGATTTTGGCTCTTGCATGCAGGGACGTTGATGTGAAGTAGTTCGATGATGGCCAGGACAAGTATTCAGTGAGCTGCAACCTAGACCTAGACTGATTTTACACCATCTAATTTCTCAGTATGGGGGAAGAGAAGTGGAAGTAACATATAAATAAGATAGGTCGGGGCTTTAACAAGTTGCAAAATGCATAAAAGCACTGTCAACACAGCTCAATGGTAAGATTCTGAAGTTACCATTTTAAGCTTGAAGGGCAAATTGCAAAAAAAATTCCAATGTCAAGACTCTGGTATTTTCTTCATTCACTCCACATTTTCCCATCCTTCTCACTATTACTCAGGCCATTCAAAGGATGGGGAAATTTCACCCAAAATCTCTCTTTCAGAAAACAACATAAAAATATGACTACAGTGATCTATTGCATTTAAGATGAAGTATCTGCTGTCTTATAAAAACGTGGTTTTGGATTTTTCCTCCCATGCAGTATGGTGCAAGTCCAAAAATTCCTTAGCTCATTACAGCTGCTGCATGAGAAACTCCCCTGAATGTTGAGATCTTTGCTTCAGGATAAGGCAGAGCTGCTGTCCCCTGACACAGATTGAAGATGGTCATGGGGCCATTGTGGGCTGTGGCAGGGTGTCTAAAAGACCCACCACGGTTCTCTGGGACTTCATTCAATGCTGTGTAAAATTTTAGACACTCCTGATCCACCCATCATTTTTCACACTCCTTCATCCACCTCCCATGGCACATCCATGACCCAGTCCAATTTAATGCCAACTGAATGAAACTCATGTCAAGCCATACACTACTCTGAGCACTAACACCCTCCATGCAAATATATATATATATATAGTGTGATATATATATGAATGGTATATGTGGCAGAAGCTAAATTAAAATGCAATAAAATAAGGATCTACATATCATTGCAAACTTCTCTTTTCTAACAAAAAAGATCATTTCCACTAATGAAGGCCTGGTCAAAACTTTTTAATGTCAAGTACTTAATCTCTCATAAATACAAACAAACTTCTAATTATAACCTCACAGCAAAGACAGTTAATCTTTTTTATAACATATTTTAATTGTCAATCAAACTATAGGACCCTCTGCTGAAATAATTCTAGGTTGTGGAAAGACCAAGAAATCAGAGTAACATAATGATAGCCCTTGATGAAATGTCAACAAATAGCTGCCATAACTGTTGGTACAGAATTTTTTTTTCAACTTTCACTGACACAGAAGGCTTGGGTTTGATTTTTTTAAAGGGCCGGAGATTTAAATAACTTCACATCATGACAGTTTAATAGCCCTTATCAGCCCTCCAAGAGTATTTATAACTATTGCAAGAATTTGAGACTCCCACACTGTGAATTAAGGCCCTTGATGCTATAAAAATGTGTCTGTTTGAATTCAGCATTGAGTTGAAGTGGCTTGATGAGTTCAGATTCCACTTGTGTGAGAATCCACACCTTTTCCCCTCCTGAAAGAATGGGATATGTTAAAAATTGGGACACAACGTCTGTTTTTGGGCTCTGCCTGCTGCTTTTAAACATGCACACGGTCTTCAAAATGTTTCAAAAGTATCTGAGCTATAGGTATTCATGTGAGTTTTCAGGTAGGCTATTCATTACTTGTCCAGAAATTTAGTCCAATGAATAAAAATCTTCATTATCAATAAATATAGTTGCTGTATTGCTTTTTTTGTTAAAACAGTTCTGTTTTGCAATTGTAGAGCTGGATGCATCCACTCAAAAGAATTATATAATTTCTAATTATTTATCCATGACACACAAAAATTCAAAGAGCAAATGTTACAAAAGACAATGGGGTGACATTTGACTTGGCAGAAATACAAAACTGGGGTATCATATCTACCTATTATACCTAACTCATAATTAGTCCCGTGATCTTCAATGGATGTGAATATTGGTCAGGTATGTGATAGGCAGCAGATGCAATAATGTTTGTTTTGTGTCCTCACGCAACTCAATTTTCATTCTTCTCCCCAACAATTTTAAGAACAGGTTTCATTTCTGATAGTGAGTAAATATTTGACTAAACCTAGTCATATTGTCTTACTACCCCCTTACTCAGAAATGTGCCTACCCAAACTCATACATCACTGGTATCAGACCCACTTTACACTAAACAGCATTGTCGAGAGCCAAATGGTGAGATATTGTGCACTGAAGACTTATTCACCAGGGAATTAATTAATCTTTGACAAACATACTGCAGAACTATAAAAAGCCATTAGCCACCATCCCATCTGGCTGGCTGGAATTGACTAACGTTCACGCACAAAGCCCTCAATGTAAAGTTCCAATTCCCTCCAATTATGAGACCTTTTACCGCTTTCACAGATACCAGGCAAAATCCTAAAATCCAACAAAAATAGTTGACGTGATTATTTAACAGACCACACATTTCCAATTAAAACTGGAAGGTCTTGAAAGTCTAATATGATTCCACTGTCAATATTTTCCTTTTAAGTTGTTACTTGTAATTATGCAAGAGCTGGAACAGAGATGTCAGGTGATTTGAACATTTTGTTTCTCATCGTGTCTAAAAAATCTGGACACCTGGCAAGTATACAGACACAGCAAAGATGTTTTCCCTTTCTGCAAATCTTGAAAGCCAATGATGCACATTGTGTTGGCTCTAATTATCCTGCTCCAGCTACAAAAACCTGACAGCTGGTGATTGCACGAGCTGCATTGATATTCAAATTTTCCTGCAGCTTTGCAGCAGGTAGTACAAACCCCAGACACGGCTTGTTAAAAGACAACTGATTGTTAGAATCAAAATCCTTGGAATAAAAGGCTGAGCTAATACAGAATTGTCAGCAGTGACTGTATATCCATCAAGCCAAAAAATGATAAGTACTGAATGTTGTTGCCGGAGGGTGCTAGGCACTGACAATCAATAAGTCAGTGCTTTTCTAAGCTGATTATCTATCCATTACTGATTTGCTGATTAATCAAAACAGCAAAACAGTCATGGGCTTCACACACTGCCAAATGTTTTCTGGTTACACATACCCACTAATTTTACATTATTTTAAACGTACAGTTTGTAATTAGAGGAACGTACATATGCAGTGAAAGATTGATCCCGTCTTTAAAACCTTCACCTGCAGTAGCTTTGAATAACATAACGGCTTTCTGCACTGACTGTCAACTTACTCATAAAAAGCATATCATCCAGGTGAGGAATTCAGTGAAAGAGTAATTTGGGAAGTTTTATTTCCCTCAGTATATTTCTCTTGTCCACCTACACTGCATTAAGGATTCCCTTTCAGTTTGTAAAATTCTTTCAATTTCAAGCCATACAATGGAATAAAGAGGTTATTCCACATATAAGTGACTGCAGGTACCTTCCATTCCTAATTAAGTCTAGGCAATGTTGGTGCTTAATGTGCATTTTGCCTACAGCAGGCTATTTTTATCCAGTGTGGCATTGCTTATGTTAGCTCTTATAACATAAAAAAGTTAGAATGTGGGCAACATGGTATTGAAAGATCCTACAGACATTTAGTGCAGTTTATTAATATGTACAAATATCATATTTACAGACACGTCTCTGTCAGGGCTGAGCTATTTGGCTACAACAGCAGTATTTTCTATCAGCATGTCATGCTTCAAGTGTCCGAAGTTAAGCTGGAATCTGAGACCTTCACACTCTGAGACGGAACTCAGGTCATTCTCACAAAACAAGGATGCCAAGCACTCTAAATTGCAATTGTTCTTACCTTGCCATCTGTACCAGAGACCATCTTTCCTTTTTAACCTTATTACCCGTGTTGAACATTGTGTTTTTAATTACGTTTTTCAGGGTAGTAAACTGACTCCATTTTGATTCTTTAATAGAATGGCCGACTGCTAAAAAGAAGATGTTTGTGATTTAAAAAGAAAGAAGCCATTCTTCTTCCTCACCTTATCATTACATCAATTGCATTGTTAAGGTTTCTTGATGTCTTTGGTAAGGTTAAGATAAACAGGTAGTAGATATTAATTGTCCCTGAGAACATAAAATAGGGAGCTGCTGTGACACTGGAGGTGGGAATCAATATATTCTCCACAAAAGAAAGTTATATCTTTGTTTCTATCTCTCCAACTAGCTTGGATAGTATTAATCCAGATGGCTGATGCACTGATTTACACTTGCCATGGGCTAGTGAATGATTTCATCACTCATCATAGAGGAGTCGCAAATAATGACCCTCTGTTCTGTGACCCTACACAGAGTCGAAAATAATCAGAACAACCAAAAATGATTTGAAAAGGGACAAGCAAGCACAGGCAAGAACTAATACAAAATTGCCTGTCATATCATTTCACGTCTGCGTAGAGGATGGTACTCATTCTCAAATTATAATCAATGTTGTTGACATCCTGTAAACCTTAGAAGACCAAAATCCAGAATTAGTTTTAAGATGGACTTAAACTATTACTTTTCACTCTCCTGCAATCAAATAAGCCTGGCAAGCCAGGGTCATGTTGCAGGACTTGTGAGGTACTGGGATAAAGCTTTATTATACTAGCCCTGTGATGGCAGAGGCAAAAGCACAATGTAACTACAGCCTTACATTTGCAATAATAAATTTATCTGCCTGATCCATTTTACAATATTAGGGGTATCAACTCTTTAAAGCCCTAAAGACAGTCTCATTCGATTGAGAATGGGCTTTTTTAAATAGATGGTAAATAACAAAAGTTGATCTTTTTAATGTTACATCTTGCAGAATCTGCTCAGGATTTCATTTCTCCTATTCAAACTGAATTGATTCACAGACAACCAGTTTAATAGGCTTTTCATGAATACATTTTTCTTTGGAATTTCAGATCTGAACACTAGTATATAATTTGTTTGAATTGCTTTCTTTATAAATGCAACTATTGTTTTTGACCTTTTCTCTCTGATGCATTCATTCTGCCACAGTGCAAATGCTGAAGGCATCTTCATTTAGAAGCAAACAATGATTTCTAGAGGCACAGCCTTGACAGATTAAAACTTAATGATAGCTTGAAAGGTAAAAATAGGTTACAAAGGGTTATGACGTTGTTAAAGATATTGACAGATCTGGTTTGCCCCGCAATTATTCTCAAGTCTCATCTCGAATGATGTACTTTTTTCTATGTGCAACAACATTCAGAACATTGGGTCAGAAATTTCAGACATAAGTACAGGTAAGAGCATTCCAACTGAACAAAGATAGATATCCCGCCAATGTGACTTTGCAGCTCTTAAGCTGTGTGGAAGGGCACGGAAAATTTGTGGCAAAGTGCCAGTGGAGCAGGAGTAGGCTATTCAGCCCTATATAACCTGCTCTGCCATTCAATATGACGCTGGTTGATTGTCCCACTCAGTACCCTTTACCTGCTTTCACCCAGTACACTTTGATCATCTTCCCAGCCATCAGGAACATTCTTCCTGTGTTTACCGTACCTAGACTTATTAAAATTTTTTAAGTTTCTCTGAGATCCCCCTCTTATTTTTCCAAATTCCAGTGGATATAATCCTCACCAATCTAGTCTCTCTTCATGTGTCAGTCTTTCCATCCCAGGAACGAGCCTGGTAAACCTTTGTGGACTCCCTCCATAGCCGGAGTATTCTTCCTAAGATAAGGAGACCAAAACGGCACTCAGTACTCCAGGTGTGGTCTCATCAAGGCCCCTGTACAATTGCAGCAAGACACCCCAGCTCCTGTACTCGAATCTTCATGCTATGAAGGCCAACATCCATCTCCTTTCTTCACTGCTCGCGCGTGTGCCCGCTTACTTTCAGCATCTGGTGAATAAGGACACCCAAGTCTCACTGCACCTCCTCCTTACCCAATCCATTGCCATTCAGATAATAATTTGCCTTCCTATTTTTGCTGCCAAAATGGATAACCTTGCATTTATCCACATTTTACCTCATCAACCATGCATTTGCCCATTCACTCAATATGTCCAAATCACACTGAAACATCCCTGCATCCCCTCACAGCTCACCCTCCCACCCAGCATTGTCAACTGTAGTCTTGGAGTATTTACTTCTCTCATTTAAATTATTAATACATATTGTAATAACTGGGTCCAAAAACTGCAGTACCTCATTGGCACTGTCCAGAAAATGAAAAAGATACATTTTTTTTTGTTTCCTGCCTGTCAGCCAGTTCTCTGTCATGTCAGTACACTACCCCCAATTCCATGTGCTTTAATTTTACATGCTAATCCTTTATATGGAAGCTTTTATTGACCACCTTCTGAAAGTCCAACTAAACTGCTTCCACTGACTCCCACTTACCAACTCTACTGGTGATTTTCTTGAAACATTCCTGTAGTTTGTAAAGCAAAAATTCATGCTGCCAATCCCGTTTTCCAAATGTCTGCTATTAAATCTTTCATAATGGACTCCAGCAATACTGTGGAAGCCGACATCTTTGTTGCCTTCTCTCTTTTTTTTGTCGTAATGTTAAACTTACAAAATTTACCTCAATGCATTTCTTTCACAGGACTTCCATCACCCCCATCATCAGTGTCATGAATCACCCAACTAAGTCAGCTATTACATTTCACTGCCTCATTTTACCCTGGTGTCTTCATTACCTTTGTCTAGCTTCTTGTTCCTCTTCCTAGTCTTTTTCGAGGGTCCGTATACAGTAGCTTTTCCCAGCAAACAATTAGTGGCCTATTCATCCCCTGTGTCTTCCCTTTCTTCTTTCTGAGTGACTGGTTGCTTCTTTGCCATTAGTTATGGTCCATAACAGACACACACCAATGGAGCTATTCTGCCACAAATTAACCATCAGTTGTGATCTTCCAATTCCACCTCGCTTTGCCTTTGGCTGAAGGCTGCAATGCTGTGGTGCCCCATTTACCAACTAAGATGCTACTCCCTGTGATATACAGTCATAGAGTCATAGAGTTGTGCAGCGCAGAAACAGACCCTTCAGTCCAACTTGTCCATGCCGACCAGATATCCTAAATTAATCCATTCCCATTTACGGGCATTTGGCCCATATCCTTCTAAACCCTTTCTATACAAATTCCCATCCAGATGCCTTTTAAATGTCGTAATTGTACCAGCCTCCACCACCTCCTCTGGCAGCTCATTCCATACATGCACCACCCTCTGAGTAAAAAAGTCTGTGGACATTTTAAAAAGTGTATTCATTCTCAGCATGTCAAGTCACTGTTGAGGCCAGCATTTATTCCACTGTACTAATTATCTCTAGGAAGGTGGTGGAGGTCAGTTGTCTTCTCGAACTGCAGAAATCCATGAGGAGAAGGTACCCCACCTTACTGCTATGATCCCAGCTGATGTTATTACTGGACAAGTCAGATACCAGACTGAAACCTGGTTTGATAGTTGATATTTTGACATTTTTTGTGGTTTTAACTAAAGTGGGCTCTTACTGAAACATCAGCACACAACGCTGCAGATTTTGCTCTAACAATAAAACTGACTTTTATTATTAAAGGAAATGGAAATAAAATAAACCAAATTATCCACTTAATACACAAAGATTTTTAAACACACAGTAAAAGTTTAATCTCAAAACACTCCTACACAAATTGAAATGACAAACAATAGATTTTGTGTAGTGCCTGAAACACACCCTTGTATAGTAACCAATAACACATTGTATGGTATCCGAAAATACCACACATAACACAGTACTCACACCAAGATTACGGTCTCTGACACCACAGCGGTGTAGCTTAAGTCACTTGTTAACAATTAATAGACACTAATTACAGATAGCTTCTTCCTGGAGCAATTATATACCTGGGTTTAAATATACTTAGCTTTAAATAACCTCCTCATTGATTTATCCCACCACTTGTGTTATGGAACTAACAGTAAGTTTTTACTCCAATGTAATTTAGTTTTATTACATCCTTCCTGTAGTGATTGGAATGAGGGCCAGGTGGAATTTATTGACTATGAGATCCTTGATTGGGATTGTTACCTGGGCCAATCAGGGAGTCCTGGCTGACAAATATAAACAGAAGATTCAGAGAGTCTCTTCATTCTAGGGACTGGCTCTGAACTCGCTGATCAGAGCCCACGTACTGTGTACATGTAAATAGAGGGGGACTTGGTGCTGGGATATCGGTCTCTCTGCAGTTATTTTACTTCTCAAGAGAGCTGGTCTATACAACTATATTCATCAAAAGACTTCACACACCTGCACAGAACTCAACGTAAAACTAAAACACACTCTCTCTGAGCTATCACTGTTTCCCTGAAGCCTAAAAACACCTCTTCGGACCTTTTAAACTTGCTTATTATGTCCAGTTGTAAAAGTCTACTAATGTACAAAAAAATTATAAAGCTAGATCTCTAAAATTTTTTAAAAAGAAATCACAGAAATACTTAAAAGTTCATTATTAACTTCAGACACACAGTAAAAATCTATGTCTCTCACTTACAAGGGATTCATGAATCCAAACTTGCTTAAATGTTATAAGTGTATAAATCACACAGTGTGTCACAGCACGATTAGGAAGAGATACTAGGATCTTGACTCAGCAACAATGAAGGAGTGGAGATATATCTCAAAGTTAGGATGGCATGTGACCTAAAAGGGAATTCACGGGTGATGATGTTCCCAGGCGTATGCTGCCTGTGTTCATTTAGGTGAGGTACTGTTAAGAAAGCCATAGCAAGTTGCTAACATTCAAATTGCAGATGTACAGTGGCGATCTCATAAGATGCTATTTTGGGGGGGTGGGGGTGACGGGGTGAAGATTCAGAGATGGTCACACCATTGAATGTTAAAGGGAGATGGTTAGATCCTGTCTTCTTGCCTGGCACCTGCGCAGCAAAATGCTACTCGCTACTTATCAGCCCAAATCTGCATGTTGTCCAGGTCTTGCTTCATATGGGCATGGGGCGCTTAGCCTGTTGCTGCAAGAAAAATGTGGGAGAATTCTGACTGAATACTATTTGTGGAGCAGCAAGAACTGGGGAGATAAAGTATGCTGCCTACCTCCCCTCTCTCTATCAGAAGCTTTGAAGAGTAAAGTAAAACACTTCCTCAGGAGCAAGTTGGTAAGACATGCAATATTTAAACCTGCGCTTAAACTCGACTCACCAGCTAATATGGGAAATATGCCTTTCCAGAAAAAAAGCCTTATTCCCGATGGTAACAGAAACTGCCTTTAAGCAAGTAACTTCATTATTATGGTAGTATATTTTATATGGCATGTAACAATAAAAATATTTATTCATATCTATAGAACATATATTTTTGTCTTTCTTCAAGAATTGTTACATATTAAGATATTCTGTGTTGTTAGGGCTCTACAATAAATTCTGGACTTTCTGCCTTAATATAGGTTGCTTAATTGAAGATTACAATGTATTTATATTCCCTGCACCTCTTTATTTCTGCTAAAAGCTACACACATTACTGAATGTAAACAAATGCTTACATGTTAGTGGGAACAATTCACACTGAGTAAACAAACTGCTGCTAAATAGTAATTTGCATTCACCTTATAAACATCACATTATGTGAATGCAAAGTTAGCAGGATAATTATGCATTACTCAACATGCTGGACTAGTACTTCTGGTGATGGATCCTGAACATTATCATGAAGCATTGTAGGAAGCAAATATCAAAGTAGTCATCAGAGGGAAAACCTCAATGTGCTTGTACAAATTTATTTATTCCACCTCACTAGATTTTGCAGAATATAATGGTATTTGAGAAAGCGTAAACCAAGCATGTAATGTGCTCTTTTTGTGTTGTGTGGTTCACTGTGTTAACAAGTAGTTCAGTTGCTGCTGCAGGATACAATCTCTTGAGAGACAATACCGCATAGATTCTGTAAGAAAGCAGTTCTAGGGACCTCATGTGGCAGTCTGTTAAGTTATTAAAGTCAACACAGTGTGGAGCTGGAGGAACACAGCAGGTCAGTTAGCATCAGGGGAGCAGGAAAGTCGACATTTCGGGTTTACACCCTTATCAGGACTGCTCAACAGACCTGCTAAGTTCAGCTAAGTGCCAGCTAAGATCATTAAAGGGAATAAAGTTAGCAAATTGGTATGAAGGTACTTGCTGATCAACTGTACAAAAGTAAGACTTTGAGTCAACTTTTGATTCTGTTTTGACAAAGATATATGGGGACAGACATTTGTACCAGTAGCAGGGTAAAAGGAAAACAAACTAAAGCACTTTCAATAGAATTGCTATGTATTTTCCTCTCCTCTAATGCTCTGATGCTTACAGAGACCAGGATTAAACTTTGAAACACTGATGGAAGCGAGGATGGTGATGCTGTTTATGGATGGATGTACGTATGTGTTAGCCAATGTAACATATACCGCAGATAGTGGTATGAGTTGAGTAAGACATCTTGTTACAACACTCTCTAATTGTCTTTGCTCCTTCTTTAGGTGTTAATGAGAGAGGTAAGTATCAGGCACAGAATTTATAAGTAAAAGATCAAAGAGTCACACCATTGATAAGTATGTACTAAACAAACCTAAGATGCAGGTAAATCTTCAATCAGTTAGAAGGCTTTAATTAATTAACATGTATATGTAAATCCCCAAATCCCTTTCAAGTCCCTGTCCTGTGAGAACTAAAGATCTTATCAGTGTAAAGAAGGGGTGACATTTTAGGTCAGACAATGTATGTCAAGTGTAAGGCATTGTTTAGAATCTGTTTGCGTTTTGGTTTGGAGTCAGACTGGTTTTATTTCTAAAGTAGGAATTTATAAAATGCCACATTGACTGACTGTCTATAAGTTGTATACTTTTTGAACAAAATCGAATGTATCTGCAAATACAAATTCACCCCGTAGATTCACGTGTGTGTGAGAGTGTGTGTGTGAGTGAGTTTGTGAGAGAGTGTGTGTGCGTGTAAGAGTGTGTGTGTATGAGTGAGTGTGTGAGAGTGTGTGTGTATGAGTGTGTGTGTGAGAGTGTGTGAGTGTGTGTGTGAGTGTATGAGAGTGTGTGTGTGTGTGTGTGTGTGTG
>NC_063355.1:21171858-21235439 GCF_021869965.1 Rhincodon typus | reverse complement strand
TGTCAGCCTTCCTACTCCTCTGATGCTGCTTGGCCTGCTGTGTTCATCCAGCTCTACACCTTGTTATCCCAGTCTATGTTTGTTTGATCCTAACTAATGATATTGAAACTGGCCTTCCACCAATTTAGATACTTAACATCCACACTATCCTTATTCCTTTCATAAATAACTTTGAAACTTATTGTCACTATCCCCAAAATGCTCGACCACTGAAACTTTAACCACTTGACCAGCTTCATCCCCTTAGATAAGGTTTGCCCCGTCTCCAGTAGGACTATCCATATACTGGCATAAAAAGCTCTCCAGAATGCATTTTAAAAATTCCACCCCATCTAATCCTTTCACACTGAGGCAATCCCAGTTAATGTAGCAAAGTTAAAATCTACTACAACAATGACTCTATAAGACTGATCCTGTTTCTCTCACACCTGTGATTTGCCTGCATATCTGCTCCGTTATTTCCCTCGGCCGTTGGGAGACCTGTAGTACAATCCCTGCAAAGTAATCATCCTTTTTTATTTCTAAGCTCTACCCAGTTGGCCTCATTTACAGACCTTTTCAGAGCATCGTCCCTCATTACTGCAGTGATATTTTCCTTTATCAATAATGCAATGACCTTTCTTACCTGCCCACCTCCCATTTGAGGTTTGACAATGGACAGGAAAACCCAGCCTCTGCTTTGTGACTCTATGGCTGCTGTTCAAAATGGCCTCAAGTGCTGAAGATCTAATGGACTTGAAAAACAGGGCTTCTCCGACATCTCTCCGGTCTTGCTGCTTGCCTCTTTCACTCTAAGGTGAGTCATATGCAAGACTCACTTCTTGCTGTCCATCCAGCTGATGTCGGAACAGGAAACAAACTGGGTAGGGTACTGGGGGTGGTGGTGCATGTTTGTATATTACTCCCATTTCAGTCAAATGAAATCACAATGCTACATCAGGTGAGTTTCAAACTTCAAACCCACCACAGAAAGCCCCATGACAATACAAAGGGTGGCAGAAAATCTGTATTTTGAGTTTCTACCTTAATTTATTCAGCGATCCAGCTGTGTATTGCACCAATCTTGACAGCAGGCTTTCGTTGATAAAATTAGAAATACTGCCTATCCCCCCCAAGACAATGCAATAACTCACGGGCAGCAGATTGGAGAAAAATTCAGATCCACAACATCAGTGGGGAACGTAAAGGCCACGCATCGATTGGCACACCAGGATAACACAGCTGCCTGCCGCGCGAAAGAATTCATCTAAAAGTTAGATGGGTTTTAGTTTAATAAAGTATAAAGCAAGCGCCCACCATACAAACAAGAAAAACGTTGTAAGCAATTTCCAGCTCGGAGAACGAAACTAGTGACACCAAGAATGGCAAACAGTAAAAGTATATCACAAATGTCACTGGTAGTTGGGGGAACAGCCGTCAGTGGAAGTTCAGCCAAGATGGAGAGAGGGAGGTTCCCTGATGAGTAGTACGGTGACTGCAGGTTCTGAAAGCAACTTGGGGCAGAATACTGGCTTAAATATTTTAGAACTTTTAAATAGATGGCTGAGGACCATGGAATAATATCTTTTGTTCCTTTTTGGAGAGAAGGGGCCTTACCTTTTCATAGAAAACATTTAGTTTTAGTCATTCATGGGATGTGCGCATTGCTGGCTGGGCCAGCATTTATTGCCCATTCCTACCTGGCCTTGAGAAGGTAGTGGTGAGCTGCAGTCCATGTGCAAAAGGTAAACCCACAATGCTATTAGGGAGAAAATTCCAGGATTTTGACCCAGTGGCACTGAAGAAACAGCGATATCATAGAATCCTTACAGTGTGGAAACAGGCCCTTCGGCCCCACAAGTCCACGCTGAACCTCAGAGCATCCCGCCCAGACCCATCCCCCTATAACCCACCTAACCTACACATTCCTGAACACTACGGGCAATTTAGCATGGCCAATCCATCTAGCCTGCACATCTTTAGACTGTGGGAGGAAACCGGAGCACCCGGAGGAAACCCATGCAGACACGAGGAGAATGTGCAAACTCCACACAGACAGTCACCTGAGGCTGGAATCGAACCCAGGTACCTGGTGCTGTGAGGCAGCAGTGCTAACCACTGTGCCACCATGCCACCATGCCACCCTTATATTTCCAAATCAGCAAGCAGAGAGGTTTGGAGGGGAACTTCCGGGTGGTGGTGTTCTCATGTATCTACCACCCTTGTCCTTTTAGTGATTGGTGCATGTCATCTGGATGTTCAATCTTTCTTTTTGAGAAAAGTTAATAGAAGTCTTTTTTTTTAGTTAGCTTCCCATGGGGAGGCAAGAAGGGAATGGAGAAAATTGGAAGAAACTGGGTAAGTTGGGAGTTGTGGGGAAAGAGGGGGAAAGCAGAATTGAGAAGAGACAATAATGTGGGAAAAGAAAGCATGGGTGGACAAGAATAAGGAAGGAGGGGCGGAGAGAGAGCTTGGAAGGAAAGGAAGGGACAAACGCCTAAGCAATAAGCAAGCAGTGTGAAGGTACTAGTGACAATAGAGGCTGTTTTTGAGTGAAGATGGGTGCAGTTAGCCAAACTTGGCCTCAGCAGAAGAAAGGGATTGCTGTCCATCAGAGAGATTTTTCTGTATCCAATTTTGTCCTTGGCATGGGAATGTTTCTGGATGAATGGTAGAGTTGGTGAATTGAGCAGCATATGGGAATATTGGTAGGAGATGTCATGTGAAGATATATTTGCCAGTATCTTAAAAGGGGGGAAAGGGAAAACCAGAATTCATGACCTGTAGTCCAACATCAACGGTAAGGACAATTATAGAGCTTATTGTGAAGAATGTTATAACATAACATTTAGAAAATAACAATGGGATGATACAAAATCAACATGAATTTATGAAAGGGAAACCTTGTTTGACAAACTTGCTGAAGTCCTTTTGAAGACATTACTAGTAGAATAAAAAAAGGGAGGAACAGTGGATATGGTGTATTTGGATTTTCAGAATGTTTTTGATAAAATCCCATGTAAGAGATTATTGAGCAAAATCAAAGCATATAGGAATACTACAAGATACTGGCTTGGACTGAGAATTGGTCAATAGACAGGAAATAATGTGGGAATGCATGAATAATTTTCAGAGTGGAAGGCGGTGACAGTGGGGTACTGTAGGGATCTGTGCTTGGGTCCCAACCATTCACAAAATTAGTGTGAATTTGTCCACTTTGGTAGGAAAAAGATAACAGTGTAAGACTGGATATGTTAATGTTCAAAGGAAACAGGGTGTCCTTGTACTCTGGTTATTGAAAGCAAGCGTGTAGGTATACCAAGTGATTAGGAAGGCAACTGATATGTTGGCCTTCATTCAAGGTGGGGGTTGAGTACAGGACCAAGGAAGTCTTACTGCAGCTGTATGGGACCTTAGTAAAACTGCACCTGGAGCATTGTGTGCAGTTTTGGTCTCCTTACCTTGGCAAAGGGAGTGTGCAGTGAAGGTTCAGTGGACTGATTCCGGGGATGGCAGGCTTGTTGTGTGAGGGGAGACTGCATCAATTAGAGCATTCAATGGAGCATGCTCTTGACCAGGGGTTTCCAGAATGAGGGACACTGTCTCAGGATACATAATTGGGCATTTTGGACTCAGACGAGGAGAAATATCTTCACTCAGAGGGTGGTGAACCAGTGGAATTCTCTGCCACAGAAGGCTGAGGAGGTAAAGTAATTGGATATATTTAAGCAAAAATAAATACCTTTCAAGGGGAATTGATTTTCCTAGTTCCCTCTTCCCACTTCCTTCTCAGGGTGGTCCTTGAGGGCATCCTGCTTCATTTCATGGTCCTTGTGGAAAAAAAAAGTCTTTCTCTACCTGCCCTGCTAATTCTCCCAGCACTGTATCTGTCATTCCTGAACTCTGTGTCTCATCAGTCCTGGTGGTGTCAACTTTGCAATAATTTACATTGCAGCCACGGTTTAAGGTGCATGCTACTTCCAAGAAGGACATGCTGACTGTCCACACTTTGGACAAACAACGCAGCCAGCAGCCCCTGAGATCTCAGACTGGATGACAGAGAGATGTATCTGCTCAGGCCAACACCACAACACTGCAATCATGTAGGTGAGGAGGGAACAAGAGCATTTTCTGGGATCCAGCTCAATAGGCATGGATGTAGGCTGGTCACAATTTGTGATCCCTACTCCTAAAACCAGGAGCAACTCAATGTTTTACCCAATCGCTCCTATTTAAACCATAATATACAATGTTACAGATTTATACTACTTCTTTCCCAGTTACCCAGGAGTGCAGATATGTTATAACTACCGCATCATCCTGACTGACCCTCCTTCAGAGAATTCAGTAAAGTTGGTCAAAAATGATGTCCTTTTACTGTGTTTTCAGATTTTAGATATTTTTACGTCTTTGATCTATTGAGTGGAATTTAATGGTTGACCATTGGTAAGGAGCGAGGAAAGCAAGGTAATAATTTAAACAGCATTGTATCACTGTACCACTGCAATTTCTTTCCTAACTCCATTTAATCTGTACAGATGTGATCCATCTGGACCAGGAGCTTATACTGTCCAAGTTTGAGTTCCTCACTAATGATCTCCCCCATCTGTTATGATCTCTTATTCTTATCAATGTCATGCCCACCATATCAATTAGTTTCCCTGGTAAATAGTAAGATTATTAATATTTTGCCCTTTTGCTCTCATTTCTCCTGTATATCCCTTTTGGGGGAGTTATTCTTCGTCTCTGGAAACTTCTTTAGCTTTACTTAACCATTTTCAGCCCAAGGTCTCAATTTGGCAGTGAAAAGGGTCACATCTGGTGAGGAAGTGGCTCCCCCGTTGATACCTTACAAACCAATAACGTAGATCAAGAGAATGAATGATTACAGTTCCATTGGAGAGACTGGAGAAGAGGGCTGTTTGCCTTTGAGTGGTGAAAGCAAAAAGCAGTTTTGAAATAGATGTTTAAAATCAGAAAGTGTTTCGTTAAGGTAAGTAAAGATTATTTATTTCCAATGGTTGATAGCCAGAGGGCACAGCTTTGACGTGATTGACAAAAGAACCAGAGACAGTATGAAATTTTTTTTTATGTGGAACAAGCAGCTGGAATTCAGAATCCACTATCTGATAGAGAGCTGGATAAAAGTCGATAGGACCTTCCAAAGGGAATTACTTCTCATCTTCCTACCACCTTTTTAAATTTCCCAGGCTATTTCTACCAATGGAATATCCATTAATATCAATTGCAATACTTGCTTTTCTGTACCAGCTTGGCAGATTTTAGGATGAATTTCACTGAAAAACAGTAGAAGCCATTGAAAGCTCCTGTCCATGACATGCAGTAGCTTTCATTTATAATCTCATGAACAAGTATCCAGGATCCAAACATTTGTTCCAAGAGAAATGCCATGTTAGTGTACTTCCCCTGATCTAGTTTACTACGTATGCTCCTCAAAGTGGATTCTGCTTTACAGTGGTGACACAAGGCAACAATGAAGTGATCGCTTTGCCGAAGGTCAGGATTTGGACTTCCTCAGCATCACAACTTTGGTCTCACCCTCACCCCTCCACCAATCTCTGTCCTTCCTCACTATCTCAGTATAGAATTCGGTATTGATTAAAAAAAACGCAAGCCGCAAGTTCAGCCAACAAATCTTCTCCAGACCAACATACATTCAAGCAGGCAAAGCCATTCCACTCTCCACAACACCTCTTGCCTTGCTTTGATAATGTCACAAAGGGACAGCCTCTCGCAAATTGCCTTTCACGAATCTTCACGAGTTATTAATCTATACAGCAATCTTTTTGCTGCTGAATTTCATATCTTGTGTTATACCAATCTTCACTGGTGATTTATATTCATGTCAATGCACAATTCTATTACACACCTACTCCTGTATTCTCAATTTCCTGTATTATTCTTTTTGTGGTTAAGTAATAAAATTTCTTTATAAATCCCAATACCTAATCTGTGGCCTGTCACCTCACATTTATGATCTATAACAAAAATGTGCATTAATGCTTATTCTTATGACAGTCCACAAAGCTGGCACATTGACTGCATCCAAAAATCTCCTGTCTGTATTCCCAAATGCATCTGAACTCCACTCTGATTCACTGAGCAGGAACCTCGTTATAAGATTAACGCCTAAAACTTTCCACTCTAATGTATTTTTTTTGGAAGTGGTAGGGGTGGGGATGGGTGAACTGCTACAATCAAATCATGTCTGGACTGTGGCTAAGTCTGTCTGCAGAAGCAGCTGCCACTCAACAAAGCCAATACTTGAAAAAAATATCAGCCAGTATTCGTTTCTAATGGTATAAAACCATGGTTCCATTCATTCCATTGTGCAGATTGCAGCTGTGAGAAAGGAAACATTTGAAATCAGTGCATTAAAGGCATGACACAATTTTCTTTTTAATTCAATCACAGGTTGTGGGCATTGCTGGCAAGAGCCAGAATATATTGCCTATTGCACCACAATGAATTCTCAGACCATTTCAGGGAATAGTTAAGAGCATGTAGGTCTGGAGTTACATGTCGGACTGATTAGTTAAAGGCAGCAGATATCTCTGCACAGATATCCCCAAAGAATATTCATGAACCTGATGGGTTTTTAGGACAATCTGACGGTTACCTGGCCTTTCTTATTGATACTAGTTTGATGAATAAGCTACATTTAAATGTCACTGTTGCACTGCCCCAAACTCATACCTTTGGATCAGTATCCAGGTCTCAGGATTATGATATAATATACACTGTACCCCTGCAACAGTCAGGAACTGCTGCATTGGTGATCATGCACAGGCCTGGACTTTTGTTTCCAGCCAGGAGCGCTGAGTCAGCAAACCCTGCCTGGGAAAACATGGCGTGGAAGTTGGCATATTTATTCCAGGATGGCAATGCTCCCAGGGAGTTGGGCTGGGCACCTCTGAAAGAATGGAGGATACCAGCTACGACATGTACCTTTGACAAAGGTACTGTCATGATGCTGAAGACTTTTTAAAAAAGAATAAAGCATAGACAGACTTCCAGCCCTTACCTCCTCCCTGCCCTGTGCAGTCTGCCAACAGACATACCCCCACCATGACCTATCCATGCCAACTTATCATCTTCTGCTCACCCCATTTTCCTGACACACAACTTCAAGTCTTTTATAGTCCTTACGTAGTTATGCCCCTCTGCCTAATCCACCAGTGGCCTTGATGACAAAGCTCTCCATAATGGTAAAAATCCAACCCACAGTGTTTCATTACCAACAAGGTTGAAATTCATGTTCTGTCTGTGCATGGACTTAGATTTGCATTCTTACAATTGGAGTTGGCATTTAAACAAATGTGGAGTATTATCCATTTAATGCAAGTTTGATGAGGCTTAAGAATAAATGCCCCTGCAACTCAAGCAATGCCAGGGAGATTAATTTCACCATGTCCTCGCCCAGAGAAACCCAGTTGATATACAACCTTCAGACCTGCATTTATTTCACTGGGTCCTTCAGAGCCCACTTGTAAACCAGCCCAACTATAGAAGGAATAATTACCATACTAATACTAATTAATTAAGAAACTTTGGAAGGGACAAATTGTCTAAATTATGCAACAAAACTTTTGAGCATTATACTAGACAAACAACAACTTTGTGACAATAATTTCAGAAAAGTTGAATCTTGGCAGTCATTCACCATATTTCAATTCTAGTTGATCTCTGTCTTTCATTGGACTTTTCTTCCACACACCTGCAATCTGAAAGGTACAAAAGGTGTTATTGCTAACACTAAGCAGCTATCCTCACAAATGCCTTCCTTTTGATAGATACTGTGCATTGGTAAGGACTGGAGGAATGAAACACAACAGATTCTTCTTTTTTCAGCGGTGGTCATGTGTTTAATGCCATACTGCCCCAAATGATAAAACATTCTGTGAATGTTTTACAGAAAAGAATATTATCTGTAAAAGGACTCGCCATGGATCCTTGCGCAACTACCAACGGAAAAAGTGTGTTCATTATTTTTGTTCTTGCTTATCAGTGACATCTAAACCAGAATCTTATTTTGTATACAAACTTCTCTTAAATTGCTTGCAATCTCCCTGCAAGTCATTCACATAATATTGAAATTATATTTTAAACATAAAGGGTGAAAAGTAAAGGGATAAAATGGTTTAGGCCAGGAATTCCAGAACTTAGGGTTTTGGCAGCTGAAAGTACAGTGTCAATGGTAGAGCAATAAAAATTAGAGATGATTATATACCATATTATGTTTATATTATAATCCAGAGTACATTTTAATAAATTGGCAAAATGGCAGCCGAATCACAATATCAGCAATTCTTTCTTCTTTCATAGGATGTGGTCATCACTGGCATTTGTTGTCTATCTCTAATTGGTCTTGCACCGAGTAGCTCCCTCGGGCATTTCAAAAGACAGTTAAGAGTCAGTGCATTGCTGTTGGTCTGGGAATTGTTGCTGGAGTCACATGTAGGCTGCAAAAGGTAAGGATGGCATGTTTCCAGCCCTCATTAATAAGCTAGAGGGAACTGAATGTCAATCAATGAATTTCATGATCACCATAACTGGGACTAGCTTTTGATGCCATATTTATTGGTTGAATTCAAATTCTACCACATGTAGACCTTGTTATGTTCTGAGCATCCCAATATTGCATTGTGGAAGGGGATGTGAGTGGTGTAAGATATCTGAATATGCTGGGACCCAATGTTGTTTCAGTATCATGACCGTGGATCATAATTAAACTTTAACTCCAACCTGTGATTTTTACAGGACCAATAGATACAGCCATAATGATCACGAATTTAGATTCAGTGGCTGTCTGAAGAAAGAGACCCTGGAACATCACACCCTCCAAGGTGTCAAGGAATCTTCAACAAATGATGAAGTGAGAAATGAGCTGCCAACTGAACTGTAATCTCCCAAACAGTAATCATGATGGAAGAAAAGCCAACACTTGGAAAACAGACATGTTATGTGTCATCCCTATCAAGAATACAAAAGACTGCTGCTGTTTCTCCTATCTGCAGTCATTCAGCCTGTATCAGTCCTCTTTTTAAAATACATTGGAATTAATGTTCTATTTGTCTATAGGTGAGCCGGGGTGATGATCTACGGTCACGAAACTGAAACAAGCATTGAGCCTTTTGCATATTCCAATACCTTACACTTTTTGAACATCCTGTCCCATCACAACATAATATCAAGGTGTTTAGAACGTAACTAAGTCTATATGCAACCAAACAGATGGTACTCTATAGGGTTCACTTCAAACGACAACTGACCAGCTAAGTGTCTAACTTAACCTTATCAGAATTTGGAGCTAGTTGGAAGCAAAGCTTCTTCCCCTATCTCATGTTAAACCCACTGGAGTGCAACCAACGATTGTTCTACCAAACTCCCACTGCAGAACACTGAAGGATTTGGAACCAATATGAAATGCTTTGCTATAGGTCTGACATAAAATGAATGCTTTCAATATAAGTAATAACTGTCAATTATTACTGTTACTAAATGCCAGTTCAAACATGGTTTGTGTGTGCCAGTGGAAGAAGGTGTTTTAGTGTATGACCCTCTATTCAAGTGCTAGTGTTCTGCAAAGGTCACAGTCAATGAACCACCATTAGTCATCCCAGTGTTGAAGGTAAAGGACTCTCTTGCTCTGAGTGTGAGAAGCCAGCAAGACAATCAAAAGAAAATAGGACAACATTATTTTTATTCACTAGCAAAGCCAAATCCCAAGATTGACTTTTTAATTATTAGCATTCCACAATCTGCTCTGCATGAATAACCCACAGAAACCGAAGCATATATCTCTTAACAACATATATCGTTTAACTTTTATCAACGTGTGGACATGTGTGTGTGTATGTGCACGTGCGTGTGTATGTGTGTGTGTGTAAGTGTGTGTGTGTTGCATTCTTCTTGTGTTTAGTACTGGTAGTTCATTCTTCATTCAAAAAAAAAGCCTATCTTCATTTAAAACATAAATTCATTTAATCTGAGAGAGAGGTATCCATAAGAGATGGGATCCTTTTGAAATTAATCTTGTTGTGATCATCTTAGGGGCGAGTGAATAAAGAAAGGGGACGCTTCTCAGTCAGGACCTTGACCATTTCAGGTATCCTGTCTGGAAATGAAATAACTCAGGGTCTGATAAGTAACTAGGAATGATAGGTTTGTTTTAAAATCACATTCGGTGGATGGCACATTAGTAGTCCATAATGAGAATGTGTTTTCAACTCTTCTGGAGGCTTATAAGGCCCCTTAATGCCTAAGATACATGTCATAGAGTTATACAGGATGGAAACATACCCTTCGGTCCAACTCGTCCATGCCGGCCAGATTTCCCAAACTAAACTTGTCCCACTTTCCTGTGTTTGGCCCATACCCCTCTAAACATTTCTTATTCAAGTACCTATCCAAATGTCCAAATTAAATGTTGTAACTGTACCTACATCTACCACTTGCTCTGGCAGTTCATTCCACATACGAACCGCCCTGTGTGAGGAAGTTGCCTCACAGGTCCCTTTTAAACCTTTCTCCTCTCATCTTAAAAATATGCCCTCTAGTTTTGAACTCCCCAATCCTAGGGAAAAAGACTTTTTATATTCACTTTATTCATGCCCCTCATGATTTTATAAACCTCTATAAGGTTAGTCCGCAACAATGGGTTAAAAAAGTCTATGTGCTGCGAGGTTAGAGTTCTAACTCTAAAGCTGCTCCCCTTTAACTTCGCTACCAATCCCATGGAAAATGACAAAAATCTCTGTTTATATAAAAAATATTTCTTGCTTGGCTATTCAAGTTATGAGGAGAAATGCACAAGCTGAAGGACTTATACTTTTAACAAAATAAAATGACACCGTGCCTCCACTTTGGATTCAGTGAGAATAAACATTGGAATCTGTGAGCAAACATCAGCTGACAGTGCAAGGCACCTGAATGATCCACATTAACAAATATTTACCACCTGAGCAGGGGTCAGAATGATCTTGGAAATGAAAATCAATCCAGTTATTAAATGGCTACCCTCAGCCTGGATTCTGGGCTTTGTGCCATTAACTGTGTGGCATCATAATACAAAGACATTCAGATTGAGACGCTGAATATTTTTCATCTCCTTAACTTGCCTCCATTCTGCTCAAGGTTGATTGAACAGTCAATATATTGTTTCAGTTACAGCTTTTTCTGTGTCATATTAATTATTCAACGTGCATGCACCATTGTTCACACACTGCACAATGAATAAAGTTATATTAGTTAAGACCCCTTGAGACTTAATAAGAAAGGACGTTTGGTATTAAAAGTTGATTTTCTCCTCCATGCAATTCCAAGATGTTGCTCAAAACAGTAAACAATGGATTTTCCTTGTAATCAAGCCATAAAGACCAAAGAAACGTGTAAAAAAAACTGAATTTCATTTTAATGTCACCTTGGAATTCTCACAACAAAGTTGTGCCAATTGCAGTTTCAAAAAATGGATGTCTTCCAGGCTTGGGAATCCATGCATTCAAGACCCATTCAGTCCAATAACTTGACATAAATTCATTTGGAGTTAACACACATCACAACCAAGAGACAACAGCAGAACTGAGGCTGAGAGTTAGCTATTTAACCCCTTCCTATGCAAAAATGTATACTTACATATTGTCATGGTCACGGACATAACCCAAGATCACCTTGGACATATTAAGCTTTTAATTTCCAATATGTGTTTTGTTTTCTTTAACAGAAGACTGATGCAACCAAAATAACTGCAGATGTAATCCAAGGTTGCCAGAAGGGAGGAAGAGGAAGAGAAAGAGAGAGAGAGAGAGAAAGAGAGAGAGGCTGACTCTGGAATGGCACACTTACAAGATGCTAAAGAAGCTTCAAGTGGAGAAATTCATTACAAATTATACTGTAATAGCCTGTAATTATCTTAAACTGTGAACATGATGACTTAAAAAAAAACAGCAGTCTGGATGATAGGCATATTTGCTTTTTCTCTTTTGAAAATACACACTTCTACCCGGAGCTGCATGCATTAGTGGCCAGATGTCCTCATGAGTGAAGGTCACAACTTTGAGAAGAGCCACTAAACACTCCTGCTGCACAGGAAAAAGATACTCTTTCACTCTGAATGCTGCTCACCAGCCACATTGAAAGGAATCAGGACAAAAGAATTTCAATCAACTTGCAAAATCAAGAATCTTGACATTGGCTTCAACTGTCAAAGTTAATGCTACCTGTAATATCCACTGTAACAGCTGTACTTCCATCTATTTCTTACATATGACTCAGAGACAGATCCAACCTTTTAATCTTTATCAAACTCACTTTTAGATTCTAAGCTCTGTACATGTACTGTAGTATTGTTTCTTTTACATTTAGCAATTAATAAGCTCACCCTTTTTGTGAACTCAAGAAAGCCTAGATAAATTGGTTCCTTTTAAAACACAAATTCATTTGGTCTGGGAGAAAGATATCCACAAGGGAGGGAATTCTTTGCAAATTAATCTTGATGCCACTAACTAAGGGGCCAGGTGAAAGAAAGAATGGGACCTGGTTTATCCCTCTCACCTGGACCTTGACAATTTGTCTGGATTTGTAATAACTTAGGGAACTTCGCCTAGGATCTTATTGTAATAAAATATACATGCACATAATACAGAGGTCATGAAGGAATTTCCCAGAATCCTTTCTTTAAACAAATTGGCCCGGATTTTTTATCTATTCTATTGGTTCTCCCGGGAGACCATACTGTTTTGGATGGCGTAGACAGTCTATATTTTGTGATACATTATATATTATGAATGTCCCAATTGTATCAGACAGGCTGAATGAACCAAAGATCTTGAGCTATCCATCATCGTTCGTATTTGAACACAATGAACATACCTACACTATAACTGTCAGCACATTGTTCGGCACATAAGCAGCGCTGAAAACCCACAACGTTTCATCTGCAATAAAATTTTTAATTTTACAAAAGTGCCATGACAACAGATGGAAGGAAACAACCCCAAATGAAAGAAACTAACTAACTAATAGCAGAGACAAATGAACCAACCATTAATATAGTTGTACAGATTTGACCTGTGAGAAACATTGATTTAACCTACACAGCCACATTAAGAAATAAGAACTGGAGTAGGACATTGCTTCCCCCCTACCCTTGCTATTAAAAAGGACCAGTTTATGCACCAACACATGGAAGAAAAATAACTCAAAATATTTCAGAGTATTGTTGGAATGACCAAAGGTGCATGCAACTCAAACTGCATTTTTCAATGGTAATCGACCCAGGACAGCAGATATCTAGCTATCTGGAAAGGAATTAGGTTGGGATTTTCCATTTTGTAGATAAAGCAGGTGGGATGCAGTTATGTTTCCTGGCAATTTATTCTCGACACATTCCACCGAGGAAGTTTGCTGGATTGAGCTCCGATCAGCTTAAGAGGTGATTTCTTGGTGAATCTCAGGTCTCGGCCTCGGAATCAGAGGCCTGCACCTTTAGTGTTGTGCATTGCATTGCTGGAGGCTGGGTCTTCAGGAGCTGAGGTAGCATGAAAGCTTAGTCCTTTTCTTTCAGATCTTGTGCGGTGGGGACCATCACAGCTGTCAGTTGCTTTAGGCAGCTATCAGCTTTGCCCCCAACCCTGTCCCAAGTGGCCTCAGATTAGGGTAATTGGACACCACTACCTCACTAACCAACACCAACCCACTCCAAACCACCTTGGTTTGCCAGTCAGGAAAGCTGCCACATAAAAGCAAGATGCTGTGTGTGTTGGAAATCTGAAATAAAGAGAGAAAGTGCTGGAGAAAGTCAGCAGGTCTGGCAGTATCTCTGGAGATAGAATCAGAGTTAACGTTTTGAGTCCGGCATCATTCTTCTTCAGAGGGTGGGGTTGTGGGTTCAATTCCTGCACCAGCTGAGGTTACCATGAAGGACTTCCCTTTTCAAGCCCTCTCCTGACCTGAGGCATGGTGACCCTCAGGTTAAGCAACCCACAGTCTTTCTCCCTAATGAAAGAATAGCTTTAGTGTCCAGTAGCTCTTTGGGTGAGTTTACCTTTACTTCTTCAGAATCTTTTCTTGCCTGCCCACAAGGCAGATTGTTAGGCTAGTGCCAAGTTCAGGCTGTTAAGTGACAATTAATGGGCACTACTTGCCAGCAAGGCAAGGAGGGGGCTGGTTTCTCTCCAGGGCCAATTCATCCAAATATCGCCAGGCAGGTGTATTCACTCCCAGTCAGGGAACACTTCAGCTGTCAAGGACATTCAGCCTTCAGTCTTCGGGTAAGCGTCCACCAAAGCGGCCTTTAAGATACACAACAATGCAGAATCGCCGAGCAGAAACTGACAGCCATGTTCCGTACCCATGAAAACAGCAACAACCATGATCTTGGGTTCATGTTGTGCTGCATGTGACCCCACCATACTGTTCTGTATTTGTAAAATCTTCCTTACCATCCTGTTTGGACACCATCACTTTGATAATTTGTTACGATTGCTCTACCATTATTTTTTGTACAGTTTTGGATTACTTGTTACTTTGGTCAGACTCTCATCATGCGACTCTTATACCTATCATGTTATTCCAGCCGTTTGGTTTGTCTCCAGCAACATCTTATTTTTAATTTGTTGTAATTATTTCTCTGCCTCATTTAATCAGATAATAGGTCATCCCTTCACTTGTTATTCAGCTTTTGACACTTTACTCACACCATTTGACACTTTTGATCACCTGGAAAGACTTATTATTCATCCGATCAACACTCCACTCACACCATTTCTACTATCTTTCAAGACTCTTAATTACCGAGAATTATCTTGCAATGATTTCTCCGCTTGTAAATTCTGTGCCGGTGCACTTCCCTCCACTTCACCTGATGAAGGAGCAGTGCTCCAAAAGCTTGTGATTATGAATAAACCTGTTGGACTATAACCTGGTGTTGTGTGACTTCTGAGTTTGTCCACCCCAGTCCAACATCAGCAGCTCCACATCATGGCATTCATGGTGTGAACCTTTGACCTTTTACTCACACTTCTGTGTCTGATACTACCTTTCCCACTAACACCTGAAGAAGGACTGAGGCTCCGAAAGCTTGTGTTTTCAAATAAACCTCTTGGTCTATAACCTGGTGTCGTGTGACTTCTGATCTTGGCATCCAAACACTGGACTTTCTCACTACCTTTCTAGCCACCTCCAGCAAGGGGAAAACCACACCCTAAGTCACCAGATCAAAATCTGCAAGACTGTGCATCTCAAGCTATGCAGGCCTGAGTTAGTGGTGCAGACCATGAAATAATATGTATAATAGTCCACAGGGCTTTGAAAATTGCAAGTTGCAAAACCACTTGTTCTAAGATGGTCTATCAATGCACTAGCTATAAATATTGTTGTTTACAAGCCTAGATAAAGCTTGATACTTTTATTTCTTCATGGAGTTACTATTGAAGTGGCTTTCACTTTTATTGCTCTTGTCAACACCAGCTTCTTTAAAGAGCTCCCTAGATGCCCCCTTACTTTGAGGTTAATTTTATTTGGTGCCTGAACTCATCTTCTTTGATCAGTTTAAAGAAATGTCAGTATTTAGCCTTCCAAGGTATCAGGCCCTGTGGGATAGAAAAAGTGCTGAGCGACTATCCCTGGCTTTAGTTTGCATTTACTAGCTTGTTATGTTGCTGTCAGTTGTCTGGTTCCTGTAGCAA
Source organism: Rhincodon typus (assembly GCF_021869965.1). Classification (NCBI taxonomy): domain Eukaryota; kingdom Metazoa; phylum Chordata; class Chondrichthyes; order Orectolobiformes; family Rhincodontidae; genus Rhincodon; species Rhincodon typus. The sequence goes on along the minus strand of NC_063355.1, from coordinate 21,219,753 downwards.
AGCTAATTACTGGGGGCAATTGCCGAGTCAGAGACTCTGAAGCTATGAGGCACCTGAGGTTTTAATGCCCAGAGTATAACAGCAACTAGAAAAGTCAATGCAAACAATCTGACAGCAATTTAATGAATGCCGAAAGAGGACAGTAATTTGAAATGATCGATAGCAGATTGTGTAGCTCAGTAGTATCTGAGAAATAATCTCATTTCCTAGAGCACTTCCTGTTTGTCTGACGATAGAGTGAATTAACTACCTTGTGATTTAGATAAGCCCAGTTTGAACTGACAACAGCGTCTGGAATTCAAATACCCTTCAGCGCCTCCCCTATCTCTCCTTCCATGCTGACAATTTCAATTTCCTAGCAGCCCCTGAGGACTGCTGCTAGAAAGTGGTCCCTTTAATTTTCTATGGAGAACCGCTCGATCTCACCGATTGTGACAGCTGACCTTAAATAACATCTATAGCTCGGTTCAGGGATCTCTTAAGTGGCAGCAAAGTGCATCCATTACTGGAATTACTAGATCATTTTATTTTTAGAACAAGCTTTATTTTTGGGAAATATTTTCTTCTGTGAGTTTGTTACCTCAACCACCATTGCTCCTTCAACCTGGAAAATGACTAGTCCTAGAATTATGTCCATCCATCTTGAGTGGACACTGAGTCCCAAAGGGCACCCTTACTGTCAAATACTGTTTTGGGTCAAATCATCGACAAGCACTTAACTACTGCCCTCTAAGACATCAATTACCCCTGCAATATGCTTACAAATGTACAGAGTTGAAATTTAAGCTTAAATCCACTTACTGAACCTTCCATAACTCCAAATACAGAACTCAGCATTTTTTTGTTTACATATTGATGGGCTGCATTGTCATTTGATTCAATTGGGGTGGTTTGCTTCAATTATCATTTCTGCATTCATCACTCCAATTGAAATTGCCTTTTTTTTTGTTGATGTCATCTTGAATATGATGAATTATTCCTCAAATGTCAGTTCCAGGCATGTCAGTGCATGAGTGTGGGAGGGAACTGCTGCTTAATAAAAGGGGAAACAAAAGTTAGCGAGGAAAATATTGAGATTAGCAATGAACAAGGTTCAAACTCAAAGCAGAGGGCTTTTTTTTAGTACTACATCCCTTTTTAATGTTATGTCAAATTCTCAGTCTGAGATCATGCTTAATGAACAATTAAAGCGAACCTCCAAATACGACAAGCAAGGCAGAGGATAATTATAATTGCCAATTGCCAAAATTTGATAGAGGAATTTCACAAGATGTTAAGATGAACATATTGTATACATACCCTTGCCTTTGGGAGAATTCACCTTAAAGGAACTCCATGAACTTTGCGTAAACAATGTTGCAACTCTTGCTATTTAGCCTGCTTTGGGTTTGCAGACTGCACACACTGAAACCAATTGGTTGATGTAACATCTGCTTCATAAATTTTCATGTGTGTTACGGTTTTAAACTAACTAACGCAGTGTTAATGAATCCCTGATGACCAATTGATTATTAGATATCTTAATTTACAGCTATAACCAAAATATTTTTGTATCCTCTATTGTGAAGACAGAAATAAAACATTGGTTCACTCCATCCCTCATTTTCTTATGGTTGACCATTCCCATTCTCTAGCAGAAAAACACTCATTTTACTATTGTTTCCATTCCAAATGCCTGTAGAAACTCTTGCTACACATTTTTATATTTCTAGCTAGCTTCCTCTCAGTCTGAGATAGTAGGAACTGCCGATGCTGGAGAATCTGAGATAACAAGGTGTGGAGCTGGATGAACACAGCAGGCCAAGCAGCATCAAAGGAGCAGGAAAGCTGACGTTTTGGGTCGGGACCTTTCTTCAGAAATGGGGCGGGGTGGGGGGAAGGGGGCTCTGAAATAAATAGAGAGAGGGGGAAGCGATGATAGAAGGTGGATAGAGGAGCAGATAGGTGGAGAGAAGACGGACAGGTCACGGAGGCGGGGATGAAGCCAGTACAGGTGAGTGTAGGTAGGGAGTTGGGATGTAGGTTGGTCAGTGGGGAGGGAGGGACGGGTACGTGGGAGGGAAGATGGACAGGTCAAGGAGGCGGGGATGTGGCTAGTAGGGGGTGAGGTGAGTGTAGGGAGGAAGTGACCAACCCCCATCACTGACCAACCCCCATCCCAACTCCCTACTTACACTCACCTGTACTGGCTTCATCCCCACGTCCTCAACCTGTCCATCTTCTCTCCACCTATCTGCTCCTCTATCCACCTTCCATCATCGCCTCCCCCTCTCTCTATTTATTTCAGAACTCCCTTACCCACCACCATTTCTGAAGAAGGATCCAGACCTGAAACATCAGCTTTCCTGCTCCTCTGATGCTGCCTGGCCTGCTGTGTTCATCCAGCTCCACACCTTGTTTCCTCCCAGTCTAGTTTCTTTCTCCCAATTAACCTTTTAGTCATTTTCTGCTATTCTTTATGTGCTAACCAATTATCTGACCTGCAAATTATTTTTGCACAGATATTTGCTTTTTTCTGAGGTTTGATGCTTTCCCTTGCTTCTTCAGTTAACTACACATGGGTGGGTTATTCCCTTAGAATTTTTCTTTTATTAGGAATAGACTTATTCAGATATTCCCAAATATCCCCTTCAATATCTGCTGCTGCTTCTTTCTTGGTCTATCCCCTTGCCCAGTTCAGTTCAGCTCGCTCAGCCTTCATAATCACATATTAGCCCTTATTTAGAGCTAAAATTTGACTCCTAGATCCACACTGCTCCCTTTCAAACTGTATACAAAATTTAATCATATGTGGTTGTTGAGTTTACAATTGGAATAAAATTACATATGATTATTGCTCTATCTTTATTACAAACACCTATACATCAGCCTACATTATGGCTACTATTGAGAACATGTAGACTTTAAGTGACTTCTTTCCCCTGCTATTCCTCATTTTCACTCAAACTGATTCTACACCCTGATCTCCTGAACCAAGGTCATCTCAAACCAGTGCCATACCTGCTTAACAGTGCTACCTCTCCACCTTTACCTAGCTTACCATTCTTCTCAAGACTCATACCCCTCAATTTTCAGGGCCTAATTCTTGACATCATGCAGCCATGTCTCCATAATAACTGTCAGATTTTAGTTATTAACATCATTGTGTGCTATCAATTTGTTTATTTTGTTTCAATTGCTACATGCATTCAGATACGGAACCTTCAGCTTTGACTTTTCATCATCTTTGCAAGATCTAGTCTTGACTATTGGTGTATTCATTAGTTTATTTTCTCTGACCCTCTAGCCATTCTATGACCTTCATTTCTCAGAATGCTATTTTGACTCTATCCTTGATTTGTTAACTCTTCCCATTATTTAAAGATGTCTCTACCTCATTAGTTACATAGTGTGCTAAAACACTGGTCCTGGCCAATGCTCCCTCTAAACTCTTTTCTCGGCATGCAGACCTCTGCTCTGAAACCAGAAGTCACTATGTCAGTATGCTGATCAGTGTGCACAGAACCTCAGAGTGGCTGGATGGCCACGCAGCTTAGAAGGAACATTGGTCCCAGCACGATTTATCCAAATAAAACAGCTCCCACGTTTCCCAGTTCAGATGCTGGTGACCCACAAACTAGAACTCACTTGTCCCTCACCAGTCTTTCAGCCATGTATTAATTTCACTAATCTTATTTATGTGCCGCAAAATGGCATGTGACTCTAGTAATAACCCAGACAATATTACTCTTGAGGTTCAGCTCTTCAGTTTGATGCCTAGCTCCTCATACCATCTAAGCAAAACTCATTCCCAGTCCCCCCCATAATATTGGTATTGACATAAATTACAACTGGATTCACACCTTTAACACATCAGGATCTTGCCTAGAACTGAGTATATGGCTGGATTAATATTGCTGGAGTGCAAATACAATCAGTCTGCCTGAGCCTCTCATATGTTTTACATTGTAGACACTTTGGGCCTGCAACTGCTGGTCTACCGACATGCCATGACCTCACACAAGTCATAACCTGTATAATCAATCAGACATCAGACAACGAATCAAACACAGAAATAAGCTCAACTTCAATGCATGGCCCAACATTTAAATATCCAGAATGTTTTGTTAAAATTGACAGTTTCAAGGGAGCAGAAACATTGCATTGAAGCAGAACACAAGCCTCTGTATTGAGTCATCACCTAAGTAATGTACAAATTGCACGTTACTCTAGGCAAGCTGGAAAGAGATGGAATCATTAAAAGAACCCAGAAGCACACAGATTGGTGTAGTTCAGTAACATGCATCATGAAGGAGGATGGATCTTTGAGGGTATGTTGTATCTATGACACATATATGCAGCTTCAAAATGGTGCCCTTACAAAGTAATGATTTTAGAAGAACTAAATCTGAGGTTTGCAGTTTGAAAGTTCTTATGGAAGCTTAATGTCAAGCATGGTTCCTGGTGAGTACATCTTGCTGAAAGACCCAAGAGCTCACTAAATTCTGTAACTCATTCCGATGATATTGTTTTCAATGATTTCCCTTCAGGTTGTGTATTTTCTATATTTCCTTTCAAACTCATCTGCATTGTATTACACCAATGGAGTCAGGACGTGTCTGCATCACCATGACATTACCATGGTAGGGAGAACAAAGAGTGAACATGATCACAATCTGCATTTATTGATGCAGGTAGCATGCAACAAAGGACTGATGTTCAACAATTAGAAAAGTCACTTGAATGTATCACAGATTAACGTATTTGTTTCTATTTATTTCAATTAGGGCATATACATCTAGATCCAAGTGAAATATATGACATAAAAGCTATGCTCACCCTTCAAGATAAGGATATTATAGAGTCATTGAGTCATAGAGATGTGCAGCATGGAAACAGACCCTTTGGTCCAACTCATCAATGCTGACCAGATATCCTAAATTAATCTAGTCCCATTTGCCAGCATTTGGCCCATATCTCTCTAAACCCTTTCTATTCATATAGGCATCCAGATGCCTCTTAAATGTTGTAACTGTACCAACCTCCACCACTTCCTCTGGCAATTCATTCCATACACGCCCCACCCTTTGCATGAAGAAGCTGCCTCCGAGGTCCCTTTTATAATGTTTCCCCTCTCACCTTAAACCTACACCCTCTAGTTTTGGAACCCCTACCCTGGGGAAAAGACCTCGACTATCCACTCTATCCATGCCCCTCATGATTTTATAAACCTCCATAAAGTCACCCTCTGACACTCCAGCAAAAATAGCCCCAGCCTATAGAGCCTTCTTCAAAGATGTCTAGGATTCTTTCATTTCTTGTTATTATACATTTTCAATTTTTCTCAGAAGTTTTAATAAATAGGGAATTATTCAGAAAAGAAATGCCTTTCCTACAGCACTAAGACCACCAAGACCTTTTCAATGCACTGAACCAACACTATCAGATGGATCAAACTTGCAACTTTATAATGCTGGGGAGACAACTATCCTGAAGATAGATGCTTCACAGTCAGGTCCAGGAATAGGCTTGCTAGAAAGAGGCAAACCAAAAGTATTTGCTTCGACGCACTGTCTGTAGCACAGTCCAACTTCTCAAACATTTAGCAGACACACGAGCTTTTGTTTTCTGGAGTCGTGCATTTTCATACCAATGTATTCGGTAAAAGATTTGTGGAAGGCACCAAACTGCAAGCCGCTGGAAATATTTCAGCGAAAATTATTGACTAGGACACTGCCAAGATTGTTGAGTCACCTGATAAAGGTCCAAGGTTAAGACCGTGAGATTAGGTATAAACCAGAAAACCAGGCAATCACATCACATTCACTTGCTCAACCCAGTAAAAACACAAGATGTACCTTTGGATTTGCAAGTTGACTTGATTAACATCAAGCTTGAAAACATTGACCGAGTACATTTTGTAGAAGGCAAATGCAAGCAGCTGTAAGAAGAAGCAGCAAAAGATTCTGCACTAAAGAAATGATAAAAAATATTATTGAAGGATGGCCTGATTCAATTCAGCATGTCCATAAAAGGAAGAAAGCATATTAAACTTTTTGGGATGAGATAGACACCTCTCGGGAATCATTTTTGAAGAAACACTGGTCATTATACCAGAATGTTTGCGACTTGATATTCTTCAACAACTCAGTCGTTCAAACATAGACAGAGTGGACAAGAAGACTCATAAGTGAGTCAATATATTGACTGGTTATCAGCAATGACCTCAAAATCCTTGTTAAGAACTGTGAGGCATACGAAGAGCATAAACGAAGTCAGCGCAAGAAAAACACTGGACCATTACTATATGAAATCCCTGGCATTGTACATCAAAAATTGTATCTGAAGTTTCTAGCATCCATGGAAATAATTATACGATCACCACTGACAACTACCAAGTAATTTGTCAATTGCACAATAAGACATGCACAACTGTCACAGACACTTAAAGCTCCATTTTTATTTTATTAGATTCCCCAAGAGAGATCATTACCGACAATGGTCCTCAATTTATTGGTAAGGGGTTCCAGGACATGTGAAAAATGGAATATCGAACACAATACTACTTCTCCATATTACCTCAGGTCAAACTGTCCAGCTAAGCGCATAATTCACACTGTCAAAAATCTCATCCCGACATGCAGACAGACCAAGCAAGACCTAGACATTGTAATATCACATTTGAGAGCAATACCTTGAATGCAATCATTCAATCACTGGCAGAGCCCAGGTTAGTAGACCAGTGTGTATCAATTTACTGCCACTTACCCAAAGCTCTCTATTTAAACTCGAGAGCAACTTGTGAAACTGCAAGCTTAGATGACCAACATGCATGATAAAAATGTGGGCACCAAACTGTCAAAATTACATTTTAGTCAACAAGTTCACATCCAGGATCCTGCACCAGATACATGGCAAGGAACTGTGATAACATGAATGTACTGTAGAGAAAGGATACTCTGAGCCTGTACACTGATGGTACAACAGTGAGACAAATCAAGTTTGTTCCAGCTTCCTAACTACCCCTTAGTCCTGTTACAGCATAGATAGGTTCCCAAATACAAAGAGGAATGACAGGTAACATCACTGATGACTGTGGGAAATCAAACTACAGCTCCAAATAAACTCACCTTCACAAGGTCTGGATTTATCAGCAAGTTACCTATTTATGATAAAGACTCATAGGCCCATATATTATTGTAAATAGATAAACCTTCTTTTGGAAAGGAGAGGGATATTGTGTATATATATCTTGTCTTGAGCAACATTGCAACTCTTGCTGGCAGATAGTCTGCTTTAGGTCAGCTGGAAATCAGCTGGTTGCTGTAATGTCTCCTTCATAATGTCTGCTTTGTATCACTGTTCTAAATAAACTAACCCACTGAGCTAATCAATCCGTGATGAGTGACTGCTTATTAGGTCATTATCATAAACAGGCCAAAAAGTGAATTAATTTGTTCAGCAAGAACCTGCTTAGTTTGGCATTTACCAGGACCACGTAACTCCAAGCCTTGGTCCAAAGATAGTCAACTGAGCTGAATTCAGAAGCTGGGGTAAGCATAACTGCCTTTGACATCAGCATCATTTGACAAGAAGTATTAGTAAAATTGAAGTTAATGGAGATGAGGGTTGGAGGGGGGGGGTTTACAGTATGCATAAGTTAGGTGGTGTATCCTTGTAATGTTTCAATCTAAAAATAAATGTAAGACCAAGTAAGGATTGGTTTATGCTTCACTGACTGACTTCCCAAAATCAAACAATGATAAAGAGGGGAGGGTGTAACAATTATGTCACACAAGAAGTTAGGTAATGACCGTCTCCAACAGGACGGAATCTAACCATTCCCCTTGGCATTCATTAGCCATCACTGAAGGCCACACTATCAACATCGTGGAGATGACCATAGACCAGAAATGTAACTGAACCGGTACATAAATACTGTGACTAGAACAGCCAGTTAAAGATTGGGCATTTTACAATGAGCAACTCATCTCCTGACTTCAACAAGTTACAGGACACAAATTTAAGAGTGAATGAATGCCCTGTACTTATGAGTGCAGCCAGAGAACTCAATGCCATACAGGTCAAAGCAGTCAACTTGATTTGCACCCCATCTTTACTTAAACATTCACTTCCTCCTCTATTTCCACATCATGACACCCAATGTGTATCGTCAAACTTCTGTATTAATTTGCTAAATGCACTAGGGCCTTTGTAAATTGAATTAAATTAGCTACAGTAAGATGGCAAAGAGCTGATCAATAGCACAAATATTGCCTATGATACTCAAATTATTGAGGAAAGTGTATTATCTAATTAATATATGAAAAGGAGTTAAGGGAGTGTTCTTCAGCAATATGTTGCCTTTTAATAAAGCAAATCTACCATTTACGTTGCACAGAATATTTACATTTGGGTAATAAGGAAACTGTATTATCTAATTAGCCTAAATTCCAAATGCAAATTAAGTGTCATTGATATAATTGATTTAATGGCTTACTTAATTAGAATAAAGATAGGAACTACGCATCTTGAGTCATTAAAAGCAATACAATGTTTTATTGTGTTTCCATATTTTTGTTATATTTTAAACAACAGCAACAGATAGAATAACAGCCAACCAATCATTGCAATTAAGTCATAACAAGTCTCTTCATTCAGCCAGACAAAGTTCTGTCAAAATAGCCAAATACATTTTAATAACTGAAACCTTATCCAAAATGCATCTCCATTTCAATTACTGCATACTGATGACCGGGGTAATGATTCAATGATCTGGGTTGGAAGAATAAAAGCAAAAATGAACTGGAGTCAATGAATCACATTACGAAGTAATGGGATTATCAAAGTTTTGTTTCAACATTGCTGCCTGTATAAAGTTGACAGAATTACATGAGGTCATTCTAAAATTACTTAAACTTGATAAATGTACAGACCAAGTCTCAATATGGTTGTATCCTGTCAACCAGTCTGTTGGCATAGCAAGACGAGGTAGTACTCTCTAGCTTGTATCCAAACATGAAATAACTCCAATTGCCTGATAACACATATTGACTTAATCAGGGATTACAAGTGCAAAAAATACTTAATAGCCTTACAAATGTTCCTGCAGAAATAACTCTCTATCATCCTGCTTACTCGTTTAGAACAGGATGAATGACAGCAGAAACATGAGTAGGATATTCAACATTTCCAATCATAGCTACCCACTAAATTAGCACCACATATTATAGTATACTGTAATCCTAAATACTTATGCTGAACAAAAGTCCATAAACTTCAATTTTGAATTTATAATTCCCAAAATCTAGAAGAAAACCCCTTCCTGATATCACCCCAAATCTACATATTTTTAAATATGTTCATGGATGTGAGCACCCAAGGCCAAACTACTATTGGCCATCCCTAAATGACCTTATGAAGGTTTCATCAGTGGGTTACATAGGCCATATGAATGTTTATCCACAGCTCCAAATAACTACATCTGAATTTATTAACAAATGTACTTGGCTGCTCTACAGATGGTATTCTGAAATTAACTGATCCAATTTTGCACAGAAGGCCATGAGGCCTGTAGTTGAACTGCTGCAGTGTCTGAATATGTCAGATTTATGGCAATAGGCAGACAGGAAGGAGTGAGTCCAGTTGTGATGCTGTGTGATTGCATTCAGATCACACTTCAGGGGATGAATCCAATTCATCTTGACTAGCTCATCTCAACGCCCTTCATATAAATGAATACTTGATTACCTTTCATTTCAATTAATAGTCTGGGCTTCTGACCTCCTCATTTATTACTAAAAAAAAAAATTGGCACGGATTTGCACATGAGATGTTTAGATAGTTCACAGTTATGGATAAATAGGATATCAAATTTTAACATGGCCTCAGCCAACTCACTGTTTCGGACCTCTGTCACAGTGTGATATTATTACTTTTGTATTGTTTTGGCCTGGTGTTGAATCCCATGAGTAAAATCAGGTTTAAATTACTAGAGTGAAGTAATCTGAAAATTGCATTGACACATTCAGTGAAAAGCCTGAATTGCAAAAGTCTGTATGCCTTTTGAAGTTTATTTAAGTCTCTGAGATTGGCTCAAACAGAGAACTGGTTTGATATTAATTAAGATGCTTCAGGGCAAGCAGTTTTAACTGTTTAATGAAATAGTTCAGACAAGTAGCCAATTAACAGAAAAGGACCAAATATGCTTTACAATGTGGCCACTTTTTCAAGTGTTTTATATTAGCTTCACAAGAGTGTGTTATGGAAAGTAGCATAATATATTGATCTGAAACTAATTTGCTAAATATTATCCATTAATGATGATCAGTCCAACCATCAAACAGAATCTGGGAGGTGCAGAGAGACAAGCCAATATTTTAGGATGCTAAGAAAGCAGTGACCATGATCTGAAAGCTCCCCTGCTCTTTTTCTCAATTAAGAATTATAAGGAAGCAGATCAGTGGATTTTCCTGCCTTTCATAACTGCTTGGGATCCAGGATAAATCTGGTTCAGATGCCATTGAAGCTGAAAATTTGCTCTTTATATATTTTTGGACGCTTCTTCTCTCTACAGATTTTGATGCTGGAGGGAATGTGTTTTGCATAATAATATAAAGCCTCAATTTAGCTGGCACAGAAATGGGCACGTGGCAAACATCAACATTTTAATTTGACAGTTTCAATCATGAGTTGAACTGTCACCACTTCATAAGAAATCCCAAGTCAAGACTGGAGTTTCTGCTCATTCAGAGAGGCTCTAGGAAGAAAATATACTCCTGGTTTTTTTTTTACTGACTTTGGGGTTTCACAGTACCAAGCAATCAAATTATTTGGATCACATAATTAACTTTCTTATGTAAAGGATAACTTTCTTAAATTAATTCCCTGTAACTGTAGCGAAAGAATTAGAATAAGTAACAGAAATAACAGAGGGAGTGGGTATGGCGATGAATATTGATGTATAAAATTACACCAAGGTTACCACATTTAGGTCTTTACCCCAATCCACAATGCAGACCGTTGCCTCGTGCTAGTTGAGAGGTTTAAAATGGATGCAATGCTGACTAATTTAATACGGCGATGCCCAATTTGCACATGTATTCCGGTCATCGTTATATTCATCAGGTCATTTTCGCAGGTGGCCCTTGCAATGAGAGAAGACACTTCATCTCAATATTAAGGTCAAGTTGCTATTTTCTTTGTAGAATTAATTTGCTCAATAAATTTTAAAAGAAACCAAAGCTTGCACTTTGCAAACTTTGAAGTTGTACAAGGTCTACAGCAGCTTAAACAGTGGTCCTTGAAAGAAGCTACTGGAGGCATCTGTCAAAATAGGCAGCTATGTCTTTAGTTTAATTAACTTCCCTAATATTAACTGCTTTTCCAAACCTTTGCACAAATGACTGGACAGCCACGTTGGAGAACTATGCCCAGTGTAGGAAAAAGAGGCATAAGGGAGCTAGTTAAACATCAGAGAAACTGTAATGTTGAGCCAGGGACTGACTCTGAGCATTAGGGATCTCTGATGATGAAAAACATGCAGTAATCTGGGCTTTACAGCTTTGAAAGGAAGTGACTGAGCTGTGTTTTTATAGAGCTTTTCATGACAGAATAAAGTATCTTTAAGATAACTCTCCATTTTGATATGAACTACGGTGGGATGAATGGCCAATGTCATCTGGGATTATCATGGTCTGATTGTTGCATGGGATCAGAATCTGCAAATGAATTCTCCATAGGTAATCATACTTCATGAATCAATCATTAGCATTTTCCACATTCTCCCTAAAATAAAATTAAGAACTAAAATTAAGAAATGCTGGAAATGCAAGAATGCTATGAAACGAACACATGGAGTTCTGCAGATTGGTCATAATCTAAATGAAGGTGAAACAAACTGAAACAAACTTGAGGGATTGAGTAACATTTCTGTGAATAAACCTAAGTCAAAATCAGGAAATAGTGGGTATACATCACCACACTCCAATGCACAAAATGAATTCAAAATGAGCAAAATAGATTAACATTTCTAATAGATCCTTTCATCAGAAGTTAAAGACCCAAACGTGAAACATTAACCAATTTCTCAAATTCAAATGTGCTCTGATCTGTGCATTTCCAACATTTCCTGATTGCAGTTTTTAATTTTTATTTTAGGGAGAATGTGGAATACACTAACGACTGATTCATGAAATATACTTGCCTATGGAGAATTAATTTACAGATGTGGATCCCATGTAACAAGCAGGCCATGATAATCCCAGATAACGGAAGCTGTCAGAACAGATCCCAGGTCATAATATGTAGCTTAATCACTGAGAAGCTCCCTATTGTAACCACAGAGGAAAAGTTACATTTTCAGGAAATACCACTTGTACAATTTGGGTCATTTTTAATTAATTAAACTGTGTTAACACATGACAATAACCTGAACAGCATATTAATCATTGATACTACGGGCTGCAAGCACTTAATTTATTCATATGTACAAATTAAAATTTTGAGTGATTAAATTAATTTTTTTGAACACTGATTTTGCCACAGCCTGTATGGTTAAGCATTAAATACTCTGCCCCAAGGTCATATTTTCATACTTTATTAATTCTACGTTGGGATCATGTTATCCAGCTTCATGTTAGAGGTCATGTCAAGGTCAGGTATAAACACAAACCCAGCCTCACCCTGTGCTGTAGAGTAGAGCAAATCTGTAATCATACCTTATTCTGACAAGCCAACTATGAAGCATCATGGTACTCCTCCAACCAATACGATTCAGAGTTCATAAATTTGAAGATGTATGGACTCCAGTAACAAAGCATTGCAAATTGGAAAGGGAAAATGCACACGCGACACGAGGCCAGTGCACCATACCGTTCACAGCCTTTGACAGATTTTAGAATCCCTTTAATCTTTTCAGCTTGTCAGAAGCATTACTTTAAATCCTTCCAGTGTAATAGACCTGGTGCTTCAATAACTTTCTCATTTTCTAAACAGCAAATGAACAATCATTTGCAATTTAGATCATAATCCTCGCTCTCACAACAGGAGGGTACCGGACATATGTGCTGCTTCATTGAATTGCATGAAGTGGTTGGAAAGACATTTAGCGGTTCTGACATACCTGCCTGCTTTATAAAATATTCTCTGAATGTGGGTTGAGCTGACTCCTGGATCTGAGCAGGCAGGATAGGGGCACATTGAGTCTTCCCAAACCTTAAGGAGTGTCCTCAAGTCTCCCCGGATGAATTACTAATTTTCAGGACAAGAACCTATGAGAAGAATCAAAAACAGAAATTGCTGGAAAAACTGAGCAGGTCTGGCAGCATAAATGGAGCGTACTGAGAATTAATGTTTCGGATCTGGTGACTCTTTCTCAGAGCTTTATGAGAAGAATAGTCAGTTAAAAGAACTGTATGACTTTTCCATTGTCTTTGAATATTTTGCATTAGTTACAAGTACACCAGCAATAGAGAAAAAGGCTATTTGCATGGTGAGTTTTGACATTGGATAGGCATGTGATTAACTATCCAGTAAATATTCTATAAGGGTGGCAAGTCTAGTTAGAGCAGCTTTCATATCCATAAACTTGGGAAGAACTGCCGTTCTGGAATGATGTGTAATCAGTCTAATAACCGAGCTCTTCACTAGAATTATGTCTGTCCAATGTCAACGAAGTCAGTACGTGGACTGCAGCGCTTCAAGAAAGCAGCTCACCACCACCTCTCAAGGGCAACTAGGGATGGGCAATAAACGCTGGCCCAGCCAGCAATGCCCTCACGTCACAAATTGATTTCAAAAAATTATTGCCCATCCCTAGTTGCCCTTGAGAAGGTGAGCAGCCTTCTTGAACCACTGTAGTCCGTTTGGTGCAGGTAAACTCACAATGCCATTAACGAGAAGAGTTCCAGGATTTTTATCCAGTAACACTGAAGAAAGGATATATTTCCAAGTCGTGATGCTGAACGGCTTGGAGGGGAACTTGCAGGTGGTGATATTGCCACGTGTCTGTTGCCCTTGTCCTTTTAGATGGTAGTGGTTCTGAGTTTGGAAGGTGCCATCTAAGAAACTTGGTGAGTTTCTGCAGCACATTTTGTAGATGGTATACACTGCTGCCACTGAGTGTCGGTGGTTAAACAACTGAATGTTTGTAGATGCAGTGCGAATCAAGTGAGTTGCTTTGTCCTGGATGGCATTGAGCATTTTGAGTGTTGTTGAAGCTGCACCCATCCAGGCAAGTGGGGAGTATTCCATCACCCTCCTGACTTGTGGCTTGTAGATGGTGGACAGGCTTTGGGGAGTCAGGAGGTGAGTTACTTCTGATGTGCTCTTAGAACATTCATATGGATAGTCCAGTTTGGTTTCTGGTCAATTATTACCCCTAGGATGTTGATAGCGGGGGATTCACTGATGACTATTCTGTTGAATGTCAAGGGGTAATGGATAGATTCTATCTTGAAGATGGCCATTGCCTGGCATTAGTGTGACATGAATGTTACTTACTACTTGTCAGCCCAAGCCTGGATATGGTCTATTCATGTGGCTTTGGTGGCAATATTTCATACAAATAATGGTACTTTGACATGTTGCAGCATTCAAGTCCCCAAATTTTCTGAAGCCAGTGCAGGAGAGCAGGATGGTAGCGTTGGGCACCTCAGTGCAGCATCCATCCCAAGAAATGTCAATTCCTGATTCTGTAATTTTGAAGAGCTGACAGCCAGTCAGAAAGAGGTTTGTTAATCTCCTACTAGGGTGACCTCTCTTTGTCAATTAGTTATTCAGAATATGAGTGGCACATAGAGGTTTCTTCCCCTCATACAATTGTACAGGACTTTTAAGTACTAGCATACATGGTCATCGTATGTGCGCTCAGAGTGCACTCTGCACAAATAAATTATACCTTTCCACATGACTTCAGTCACATGCATAAAGGTATTCATCTCAAAACAAATCCTTGCATCCGCATACAGCTGCATTCACATATAATCACATCCGTAGCTGCACTATGATCCTCAAAAATGATTGGACTTGGTGTTCAAATCCTGGCAGTTTGAACTTATCAGCTCTGTTTGCTGGATAAGGGCATGGATCGTGGGTAGAAAAGGAACCAGAGAACTTGAAAAATATTGTGATTTTCCCTTCAGGTCATTGGTCAACAAGGCTCGGAGAAATACTGGCGAGTGTATCCACAAACAGGGTGAATTCTCTCTTCCTCTTGCTCTTCCTTCTCATTCTACTCACTCATTGATGTCAAAGTTCACACAAGGTTCCCACCATGTAATATTTTCTGATATAATCCTCCTTTAGAGGTGGTCATGGGAAGTGTACTGTAACTTATAAAACCCAATGTTGCAGATATGGCACAACCAGTAGCAGGGCTGTTAGATGACTCAGCTCAGAAAGTACAGTCCTATTCACTGACACACAACACTCTGGCACTTGGCAAGAGGGAAGCACATGAAAGACAAACACTGTTTGGTTGCATTAAAATGTTATTGAACTGAGCTTAAATTCTCTTCCGAGAATCTGCATGGTATGGTGTTAAATAGTGAATCATCAGACTCTGTAATAGGGCACTTGGTGGTTTATGTATAAGCAATGATTGATAAATGTCTTTGATGATGGAATGATGAAGGTGATCACAAACCTATAGAGACAGTGCGTGCATGGAGAACTGAAGAGAAAGTCCTGAAGATAAAAGCCTGGTGTATGGCTCTGTGCCTGAAAAGAGACTGCAGCAAGGTTTACAGTGTCCCACATCTCATTCTCTTTGTCACCATGATGCGATTGGGTACCCTTCTCTAGGCATTACCTAAGCTTATTTGGTTCACAATGTTGTGCAGTTTGCTTAATCTGCCACTGATCTGTTCACCAATGACCCTCAAAACCTCATACATGTTAATGTACGTGTAGTTGGCAGATGCCTGTGGTCTTCCTGAGCCAGGGCAGAACAGGGCTGATGGGAGCCAATATTGTACCTTTCTTCATGGGTCAAATAATGAGGTCAAACTGGAGTGCCTTAAATAGCTGCATCCCACCCGATGCCTGGGGAACAAGCATTATATGAACCTAAGTCGATTATCACAGATGAGGTGAACACTGATGGAATGATAGCTTTGCGTTTCCTGAATGCATTGAATACAGGGTCCAAAAGGGCCACAAGGACATTTAGTAATGTTTTGCACATGTAAAACCTTTACACTTGAGAAACTGAAGTATAATGTATCATGCTGGGGTTGGTTGTCCAAAGGGAAAGTGATGTAATTGCTTTTCCCAGCAAACAAGGCATCAGTCACTTGCTCATTACATCTGTATCTGGCTGATTGACTGATGTCCCACTGGCAGTCGAAAATGAGCCTCAGCCATAAATATTGGATGCTGTGGTAACCTTAGCAGTTAGTGTCGGAATTTGGTTGGAGATCAGGATAGCATATAGGGAAATCCATCATTCGTATGATAAGAAAGTCTTTATTTTTGAAATATTTATTTATGAGATTGTAGCTGGTCCTTTTCAATTTAGCCAACTGAAAAAGACAGTTAAGTTGAAATGTATGTCCAAGCACCATTTGATATTTTCAACTTACACCAGACATAAACAATAGAGAACTGACGTAGGTCCACTTTAGAAACATTGGATCGGAGACACAGGACAAGGTTGTTAATCCTTCAATTCTGTTCCACTATTCAATAAGATTACATTGATCTGCAATCTCATCTCTTATATCCTTTCTTTGAACCATAACCGTCGATAACTTTGGCAAACAGCTCAACAGGAACGGAGTTAATCTTTTGAATCCACAATGGATTTATTTCCAGAACTGAAGAGAGGCTGGAAAATTATTTTTTAATGCTATAAACAAAGGGGTAGGAGGAGCAAATGGAAGATGGTGAAGGTGTGGCGTACTGACAGTGGTACGGGAACGAGTGTCGATGCAGAATAGGTTTCAATGGTATGTGTGAATAATAGAAAATAAGTCAACTCTGCTGAGAGTAAGCCCGTGCAGAGAAGACACTTCATCCACCTTGAAATAACTGCCAACATTCTGCCTAATTGCTTACTATACTTGCTTGCTAACATTTAGTGATTCATCCACAAGGTCACCCAGACTCCTTTATACTGCAGCATCCTGCAGTCTCTCTCCATTTAAATAATACTCTCCTTTTCTATTCTTCCTGCCAAAGTGGACAATCTCACACTTTCCCACATGATATGCCATCTGCTACCATTTTTGCCCACTTAACCAATATCTCTTTACAGATTCTTTCAATACTCCTCATGACTTGCATTCCTACCAAACCTTCGATCATGAACAAATTTGCCAACAATATCGGGCAAAACCTTCCCAAGTCCCTGAACAATGTGGGCTGTGGCGTGAACTTTGGGAAAATCAGGTGCAATGTCCAGCGAGGCCGTTATTGGGACCAAAAATGTCGACAGCAATATTTTCCCACCAAATCGTGGACATTGAGATGAGATTTTTACTACTTGGCAGTGAAAGGCCTATTAACAAGGATTATTGCTCATTATTATTTAATCTTGCCTCATTAATATACAGTCTCTCAAACCCCATCTGACAGATAGAGACGAGATGCCAAGAATTCTCATCATGAAAGTCAGACCAAGTACTTGGCAACTCCAGATCGCTACTTAGTCTTCTGGACCTCCACCTTGAACCCCAGCAGCAAAGTCTCAGGGCATGGTCCATGGGAGGAAGTCACGCACACCTCATGTTCACAGACGTTGGCATCTGACACACAGCAGCCTCTCCACATCATCTTGGCCCATTTCTGATCCACTTACTGTATGTTCTACACTTCAATGGTGCACTATGGCAGGCTACCAGCTCCCCTCATTGCAGTGCCTCTGGAAGGACACTTTGTCCACACAGGCAGCTCATGGATTGAACTGAGCTGCTCCTCAGGGCTGCTTATTCACTCTCTTAGCACTCACTCATTGTGCTGCTACCTGGGTGCTCATAGCAGCCCTGCCTTGCCTTTCTACATTGCACTTTGGCCCTCCAGCTAGACAATAAGGGATCACAGTCCGTCTTTCTTGCCTTGCTGTTTAGTGTAGATACAAAGCTAGGAAGCTTGTCAGCACTCAGCAGTCAAGAGGCGAACGTGTTCCTGTATGGCACATGCTCCAACTTGTACCACTGTTCCAAACACACTGTGCGTACTGCAAGTAAATAGCCATGACTTAAAGTGTAAGGGGAGTAGTCCACAGTCAAGTCCAGTGAGACACCTTACAGGCAAGGTGTTCCTGGCACAGTAAGTCAGAAGAAATGTCTGATGTCAGTCCAGGGGATTGGGCACAGTCAGCCGGCCTCTCAGGGTGATCAGAGTCAGAGGATCCGTGACTCTGCAGTCCAGGGAATGGATCAAGGTCAGCCCTGTAGGTTCAGAGACCAATCCAGGGAGTCAAGGAAACATGGTCTGAGAGTGTGCAGATATCAGTCAGGGGGCTTGTCATTCATCGCTGTGGATATCCGGCTAAGTCATTCAAGGGAGTGAGCCACAGTCAGTCTCCGATGGTGGGTGGCGAGGGGGAGGAATTAAAACATTGAACAGAAAAATAAAATCCCTGTTCCCCTATAAATGTTGACCATCTGCCAGCACATAACCTGAACTGTGGAACAGCCACTTTATACAGGCTGCTTGGATACAAATTAAATTCACAGGTGAACAAATTCCAGGCAAAATTGTGTGTATGTCCCTTTCCAATGCATTTCATTTCCATACATATACCGTTGCCTGTTTATTCTGACTGGAAATTGTTCAATGCCCAAATTCTGGAGTGTATTTGCCAAACGCAGCCACGACCATGACTTCAGGCCAGTTCCTGCTACCAAGTTTGTGCCTACATTATCTGCATGTACCATCAGAAAAGTGTGCTTTTAAAGAAACTACACTTAGAGGTTTCAAGGTAGGGAAAATCATTCATTTTATGGAAGGGCAGTGGGGACATGGTGAGTTCTGTTGATTTGAGGATTTTATTTCAGTGCAGGAGGACCGTTAGCACTCAGGAATAGAAAATGCTCCCACCTCACTCGCAGTGCCAGTAGCAGTATTCCCAGATTCCAAGAATGTACACTAACCCCAGCTGGAGTCAAAATAATCAATTCAGAGCCTGTGGTATCTGTCCATTCTCCACAGTATCAGTCTTCATTGCCTCTGAGTAACATTGTCAATGGACAGGTAGGTTTAATATTTCTCTGACAGTACAATCTCTCAGCCAATGGACAGCCAGGAGTCTCATCCTGTCAACCTACATCGGGATCAAACCCAAGTCCTTCAGATAAAGGTTAGCATCCCATCTCTCAGCCTAGAAGTTCAGGCAGGCTCTTATTTTGGAAAGGAGCTTCAGAATAACTGCTAAAATAAATGTGTTTCTTATAGAGTGTAGAACATGAGTTTCAAAGTAAATTTTTTTTCACTTTTTGAACACATTGAGATCATTAGTAGAATTTTAGTCACAAGATTACGATATTGCATTGCCTACTGCTGCCTGATATTACATGAAAACCTATTTCTATATGTTTCAAGTTTTTTTTCTCCTTTCAACAGATGGAACAACATTACACAAACAAAAGTAATGAGGAAGGGTCACCAGACCTGAAACGTTAACTCTTTTTTTCCTTCACAGATACTGCCAGACCTGCTGGGCTTTTCCAGCAACTTTGTTTTTGTTCCTGATTTACAGCATCCGCAGTTCTTTCGGTTTTTATTACACAAACTTCCTTTTCTACCAAATAGCCAGCAAAAGCCTGTTCTATGAAATTTCCTAATGTACAAAAAAAGTTAATTTTCACGTTTCTCTGCATTTTAGTATCATCTTCGACATGCCATTAAAGGTTCAAAAACTAACTACCCCTACCCCCATACCAAACAAATCTCAATTTTATGGAAACCATTCACTATGAGCTGAATCTTACAAGTTTTTTGGGAAAGAGCTAGGAAGCCATCGTCCTATTGGCAAGCCAATTTTCTAGTGGCTGGAACACTGACAGTTCGGTTGGCCAATGAGAGACCAATTAAATCATATAAGTGACCAAATGATGGCAACTCCCACCTCCATGGGTGTTTTACACACTTTGGGAGAGGGGGCCTACAACCATGTTTGTTAGCCAAAGCTGGCCGCCTCCCAGTAGACTGTCCAAGGAGATGGGGGTGGGGGGGGGATGCAATCTTTAGGGACACTTCATGACCCACAGGAGAATGTCCCCCAACATCGAGGCAGGACTTATGCCTCATGAAAATTCCTGAATTCCTGAATGTGGGAAATTAATTGGGATGGAATTTTCACGGGGCCCAAAGAACTTTGCCAATCTTCCCAATTTTTGCTGGTAGGGGGAAAGTGGAAAAGTATGATTGACACAGCAGGAAAACTTGAACTCAGCAATACCCTTTGACCTCAGTGCTGAGTTTAAACAACCCCCAATTTTACTGTTGCAAAGATTTTAGCCTGCAGTGCGTGAGTCACTAATTAATGTCGGAGATGAAAACACCTTTGGAGGCAGATGAGGTCACTTTAACTTTCACAATCTGAAGTTTTGTTTTAAATCCACTGCTCTTTATATAAAAACTGACTGCAATCGTCAGTGATTGTTAACAAAATCTCTGTAGGACTGCTTTAATTGAAAAGGTAGCTGTAAGACATTTGTTCAAGCATTTTCAATAGAGATATTTGTTGATATCTCCCACAGGGTCATTCATTATCAATGCTTGGCTGCATTTCATTCACTACAATCATCTCAGCACAGTGTTTTAAGTTCATTGTTTGACAGACAGTTTAAAAAGATTATGAAAATATTTTTTAAATTCACTTGCGTCATGTGGGCATTGCTGTCTGACCAGCATTTATTGCCCATCTCTAGCTGCCCTTGAGGCGTGCTGGTGAGCCGTCTCCTTGAACTGCTACAGTCTATGTCCTTTAGGTAGACCCCAAATTCCCTTAGGAAAGGAATTCCAGGATTTGGACCTGGTGACAGTGAAGAAATGGCGATATATTTCCAAGTCAGGGATGGTGAGTGATTTGGAGGGGAACTTGTCGGTGGTGGCGTTCCCATGTATTCACTGCCCTTGTCCTTCTAGATGGAAGTGGTCATGAGGTGGAAGGTGCTGACTGAGAATCTTTGGTGAATTTCTGCAGTGCGTCTTGTTGATAGTAAATATTGCTGCTACTGATTGTCGGTGATTGAGGGAGTAGATGCTTTTGGACGTGATGCAAATTAAGCATGCTGCTTTGTCCTGGATGGTGTCAAGTTTCTTGAGAGTTGTTGGAGCTGCACACATCCAGGCAAGTGGGGAGTATTCCATCACACTCCTGACTTGTGTCTTGTAGGTGGTGGACAGGCTTTGGGCAGTCAGGAGGTGAATTACTCGCCACAGTATTCCCAGCCTCTGATCTGCTCTTGTAGCCACTCTGTTTAAGAGGCGAGTCCAGTTGAGCCTCTTGTCAATGGAAATCCCCAGGAAGTTGATAGTGGGAAATTTAAGAACGGTAACATGATTGAATGGCAATTGGCGGTAATTAGATTGTCTCTTACTGGACATGGTCATTGCCTGGAATTTGTGTGGTGCAAATGTTACTTGCCACTTGTCAGCCCAAGCCTGGATATTGTCCAGATCTTGTTATATTTGAACATGGACTGCTTCCATATCTGAGG
Organism: Rhincodon typus; assembly: GCF_021869965.1. Taxonomy (NCBI): domain Eukaryota; kingdom Metazoa; phylum Chordata; class Chondrichthyes; order Orectolobiformes; family Rhincodontidae; genus Rhincodon; species Rhincodon typus. The sequence goes on along the minus strand of NC_063355.1, from coordinate 21,198,106 downwards.
AGTCATGAATGGTACTGAATGTCATGCAAATCATCGGCGAACATCCCCACTCCTGACCTTATGATGGAGGGAAGATGATTGATGAAGCAGCTGAAGATGGTTGGGCTTAAGATGCAACCCTAAGGAACTGCTGCAGAAATTTCCTGGAGCGGAGATGACCAACCTCCAACAACCACAACATTCTTCCTATGTGCCAGGTATGACTCTAACCACCGGAGAGTTTACCCCCTGATACCCATTGATTCCAGTTTTGCTAGGGCTCCTTGATGCCATACTCAGTTCAATGTAGCCTTGATGTCAAAGGCTGTCATTCTCACCTCACCTCTGGAATTCAGCTCTTTTGTCGATGCTTGAATCAAAGCTGTACTGAGATCAGGAGCTGAGTGGCCCTGGCGGAACCCAAAATGGGCGTCCACTGAGCAGGTTATTGCTGAGCCAGGTGCTGCTTACTAGCATTGTTGATGACACCTTCAACAACTTTACCAATGATCGAGAGTAGACTGATGGGGCGGTTATTGGACAGGTTGGATTTGTTCTGCCTTTTGTGCATAGGATGTACCTGGGCACGTTTCCACATTGTCAAGCAGATGCCAGTATTGTAACAGTACTGGAACAGCTTGGTTAGGGGAGCGGCAAGTTGTTGAGCACAAGTCTTCAGTGCTATTGCTGAACTCTTTTCAGGGCCCATAGCCTTTAAAGTATCCAGTACCTCCAATCTTTTCTTGCTATCACGTGGAGTGAAGTGATTTGGCTGCAGACTGATATGTGTAATGCTGAGGACCGTGTGGTGGGGGGGGGGGTGCACGCGGGCTGAGATGGACCATCTACTTGGCACTTTTGAAGATTGCTGAGAATGCTTCAGCCTTATCTTTCGCACTGATGTGCTGGGCTGTTCCATCATCGAGGATGGGGATATTTATGGAGCCTCCTCCTCCAGTGAGTTGTTTAATTGTCCACCACCATTCATGACCGGATGCATCAGGACTGCAGAGCTTAGATCTGATCCTTTGGCTATGGGATCACTGATTGATCATTGTTTGTGGTATTGTTCAAAGTTTTTTTGTAAGAAATTAACCATCTGAGGTGATTTCAAAGTTTTCACATTTTAATAAATGTGAGTGTTTTTGACAGTTAAGCCTATATGGTGAGAACTGTATTAAATTTTTAGAAATTTATTAATTTCATTTCCATATGGCTCAGTTTTTAACCACGGTATTGATATGAAGTTGGTGGAGGGATAAGGGAATGTGAGAGGTGAGGGCCGGTGAGCCTAAAATCTTCAAAAACCAAGTTCAAAGGCAGGAGCTCAGCTCCATGACATCCAAACAACTGTTCACAGTTCACAGGCCAAAGTACCCCTCCCCACATTCTGAAGCAGAAAAGCAGCATGCCTTTTAAACCAAAGCAATCGGTAAGTTAGGAAATTTTCCGATTGGAACTACCTGCCTCAGTAGCCAAACTTGAGCCCCAACTGGTGTTTGGAACCAGATTTTGGGAAGTATTGACTAAGTACCTAAGTTGGATGTTAAAGTGCTTCTTAAATGATCCAATTATTTATAATTTGTGGGGGTCAGTGACTTAACGTTATCCATTGAGAGTTTACTGTGAGACACAATGGTGATGCCTTAAATTATCTTAGCTAGTTGGTTGAAATCCCCATAAACAAAAACACACAGTTATAGAGGCTGAAATTCCACAGAACAGTGCTTTCAGTGGAAGCCCTGTGAGATTTCAATCATTTATCTTTTGTCTAAATTCTGAAATGGGATAATAAACATGAGTTAAATGCAGAGTTGAATTGAGACATTGCTCTATGAGCCAAGCTAGATTCCTTACGCAGATATTATTTTAAAGATGCATTTTCAATCTTCCTCTTTGCAGCTACTTGTGGGTCAAATATGGTGCACAGTTGGAGTGAATGAGCTGCTCCCAAGTTTTCTGCATTTTTCCAGTTGTCAGAGACGGCCATTGGGCGTCAGAGTTGGGCAGCACAGTGGCTCAGTGGTTAGCACTGCTGCCTCACAGCACCAGGGACCCAGGTTCAATTCCAGCCTCGGGTGACTGTTTGTGTGGAGTTTGCACATTCTCCCTGTGTCTGCATGGGTTTCCTCCTGGTGCTCCGGTTTCCTCCCACAGTCCAAAGATGTGCAGGTTAGGTGGATTGGCTATGCTAAATCGCCCATAGTGCCCAAGGATGTTTAGGTTAGGTGGGTTAGACATGGGAAATTAGGGGAATGGGTTTGGGTGGGATGCTCTTTGGAGGGGCAGTGTGGACTTGTTGGGCCAAATGGCCTGTTTCCACAGTATAGGGGTTCTATGAGACACAAGATGGTACTTCTTGAATGTTCACTCCCTCGTGGTAGGGAATTGCACTGCCTTTACCTTAAAAGGAGATAAGGGGCTTAATGCACAAGCACTCTTGTGCAAGGCCGTGACCTCCAAATTGCTGCTGTTCTAAAGTATTCCATTACTTTCCAATCCTCAAACCAGCAAATGATCACAAAATAGCTACATGCCAGGCTACATAACAACCTCAATGGAAAACTTCAATCGCCATTGCTGCTGTGATTAAAAGATATCAAAATAATTTGCAATATTCAAAAAACTCTGATTAAAAATGCCTTCAAAGCTGTGCTATGCAAACTTGGCTGCTGAAATACACACCAATGATTTCCTGTCACTTGAAATTAGGACACAAGAAGAAACATCTCATTTTGATTCTTCCCCTACCAAGTGATTAATTGTATTTACATCAATATCACACAAAAGGGGACAAAGGTGTAGACTGCTTTCTGCACTGTTGTATTAGCAGAACAGAACAGGAGAATCATGGGAGTTACCTTCAACACGTTTTGATCTGCTGATTTACAGGCCACAAACTCAGACACATCCGTCACGGTGCTGTCCTCTTCCACCACAATGACTTTCACAGGAACTGCCACTGTCTTGCCAGTTAGAATTGCAGTATTGAGAATTTCAGTGTTCTGCAAATAAAAGAGTTTCTCAGGTTAATATCTTTCGGGAACCGTACAGCCTTATGCATCACTTTAATAACATCCTTTGATCTGCTGAACTGAGCAGTTAAATATTGACTTATTAAGCAGGACCAATGTACATTTAGAAGATGTTTTTCAAGCCCACACACAGAAAGAGACATATTAGAACTGCAATTTCCAGATTGCCTTGCACAATTCAAACTATGTCATGGAGCTATGCACTGTCACATGAGATACCGACATGCTACAAGTCTACACCCACCTAAGGTGGTTGTTGACCTGAGCACATCGACCACAACTTTTCAAATGTATCTTGTTCTAACATGCGTCACCTGCTTTCAAGAGAAGGCTGTACATAATTTGTGTGAACACACAGAAGTCTTACTGAGCATCAGCTCCTGGGGGCTATTAGCAAGAGTGAAAGATGGGAGGTTTGGCTGAATGAGGCATTCTCCAAGCATTGGGTTTAGTACCACCGTTTGCATTTCTGCGTTTTCTTTCCCACTCAATCAAAACCCTTTCTGTCCTCTCATAAAAAGTTCCACTGTATTTTTCAAAGTAATACTGAAGAGATTACCTGACCTTAATCACTTTGGGTTTTATGGGAGTTTTCTGTATTCAAATTGGTTGCAATATTTTCTATCAAAGGTGGCATATATATGCAACTCTTTCTATTCATTAATTTTTCATTCACACCTATGGCTTAGCATTGTCAATGACGATCCTTTGTCAGGTGTGACTCTATGTCAAGCATGTTATTGCTAACATGTTAAAGAATGTGCTTCCACTCCCTCTGGAAACCAAATGCTGAAGGTGGCTGAGCCAAGTGATCAGCCAAGTCAGTCTACTCACCCCTCTGGGCATCACCCTGTCTTTGCAATAACAAATCTATCCTGGGACAGGGTCATAGCTGCATCAGATTAAACTTGGTCAATCACAGAGTGTGTGAACAAGAGTAGGTGCAGATGGAATACTGTAACCTGCTGATTGACAACTAGCTCAAGGGCTCCTTCATTTGCTGGAGTTTGGACATTCCAAAGTTTAGCTGCAAAATACAGTTTGAAAGCTTAGTATTACAAACCATTCAATGAGGCGTAAACATCTGCACAGTTTGATGGGAGCACATTCAGGAATTCACAGGCTATACTCACACACTCTCTCACACACTCTCTCTCACACACACACACACACACACACCACCCAAAGAGCCGAGAACACGTGGCTAATCATCTGCCAATCAGCTTATTAACAGCTGAGAGGCCAGTGTGGGCGAGGTTGTCAGCAGTTATCCACCCAGGATGCCCCCTTAAGAGGATCCAGCTGCAAGGCAACAAGTACTTTGTTATACACTTCTCCCAGGGTGGGAGTCATGGCAAGAGAGCAATGGCTTTCAGAAGCCAGCCCCTTGTGCCTCATCCATACCCCCACTTGTCCCCGGGTTGGTTTGCAATTTTGCTATTGCTAACCATAGCATGCCACGGTTTGCTGGTCGGGGAATCAGCCGCTTTCCTTGACTACCTTGGAGGCAGGTGACCAGGGAGCTGTTAAAACTGTTAAGTAGCCATTAATTGATCACTTAAGGGCTTTAGCTAGTGGTAGTTAGATAAGGCCCCCTTTGGATCTGCTTGCTGAGAACTTAATTAGTGAGATGGTGAAAAAAGGATGAATTTTTGCCACATACAATAACTTCCTAGGTATAAGTATGCTCCCCTCTAGTTCTCACTTGGAAGATGGAGGCACACATTGGTTCCACTTCCATGAGTAGAACAAACCTCTGACCACCTCACTTCATGAGCTATTCTTCTGTGACCTTGCGGTATGAGGGTTAACAGGCCATTCAAAGACAGATCATTCATTTCTCTTCTTGAGAGTCACGCATGTCAATGGCACCAGAAGTTAAGGCCAGACATTGGGAGTGGAAACCCTTTGTTTCCAGGGTATGCAAAGGTTAATGGCAGTACTCCTGCCTTTGTGCTGGGCATTATTAACTAATACAACAATCACTATGTTTAATTAGTAGTCCCACTCCTCCATGAGTCATAACATAAATTTAATTATTATACCCAGTTCCCAGTATAGCCACCATACACTTTCTTTGTATTAGATTTATTTTGAAAAATATCTGTTAATCAGGTTTCTGTAATTAACACAAAATAATCAATTTATTATTAAACTTATTCAATTAAGATGTAAAATACTGGTTAACACAGAGATTGTAACAAGAAAATAAAACATTTACTCCTCTAAATAGCCCAATACACACACAAACACACCAGGTAAAGGAGAAAATAAAGGAAAAGAAAATCACTTTTGGTCAATATGCATCATTCTTGAAGGCAAGAGGAAAAGGTTTGGGACGTTCAGATTGTTGTTAGTCTGACATTCTCATGCAAAAGGATATCATTGAACAGATATCGATGTCACTGCAGAGCTACAGTTCAGGAAATGTCAATGAATTATTTCAGAAGCTTCTCATACAACAGCAGCTAGACCAGGTACTGCACTGCACCTATACAAAAGGTCTTTTTCAAAAACAGGAGAGCTGAGCTGGGAAACTCTTTTCCTTCAGCAAGTTGATCACTAACTACACCAAACGACATTTAAATGAGACAGTCATAAACCCAGGCAGGGGTCTCTAGTAAACAAGAAAAATCACAAGACAAGTGACCAAAGAATACCTTGTTTAAGAGGAAATTCTAAAGTACTTTCATTTCTCCAAATTTAAGTCCACAAAAATTGTTAAATATGAAACCTTCATAGCAACTGAAACAGAAACCTCCTCAACCTCCATGTTGTACATTGTAATAATTTAAAACGTGTCTTATATCAATTCATCAAATTGTCATTTATCTATATTATTTATATATAAGCAACGTCTTCTTCTGCTTTCTTTCCTGCCAAACAGCAAAACTATACGAGGCCATTTAAATCCACATCCAAGCACCTCATGAATCGTTGAAACATTACATTGCGCAATAGTACTGCATACATTGGTTTACTGTACAGAACATTCTGAGAAACTTCAATAAGTGCTTATATTTTCTCTGCAAGTGTCTTAGTAAGTTAGGGCATATGCTGATCATTTTCTTACTCAGCATTATGCGCAACTGTAGCCTTATGCTTTGACCTTGAAGAGCTCAATTGCTTAGCTCAAACTTTTGATATTGTAACTGTATCTCACTAAGGAAAAGAACTGATTCTTTCATTTGCTCAGTAATTTGTTTTATTTGCAAGCTTACTAACATCTCCAGGACTTTGCCCTAGAGAGTCAACAATAACATTGTTGATGGAAGTACAATCGAATTATAAGTGAACAACATCAAGGCAAGTGCACTCGATGGCATTAATGCACAAAAAATCCCTAAGCCTGGTAAAGGTAATAGCAGTGCTTCCAAAACTAACGCACCCCCCAGATAAAAAATACATAATGGATCACTAGACCTACAGCATTCTGGCAACATGTTCGACTTGCACTGCTATCTAACAAGCTACTGGATTACTGAATAAATCTATTAATGTTCTCAATGTTTAATTTGTTACCATAATTATACGAAAAGAATCTGCATTTATAGTTTGCCTTCCAAGAGGTCAGGTTCATAGCCAATAAACTATAAGCACGACCTAACGAAGAGGATTACAACAGCTAATGTGTGCAGAGCAAGATCCCATTAACAAAAGATAGTTTAATGACCCATTAATCCATTTCAGCAAATTTGTTCAGGGATAAATGTTGGTCAGTACACTGTGAAAATTCCACTAGTATCCTTCAATGGATATCTTGCACACCAACTGAAAAGAACATATGATACCTTTTTTTTACTACAATTCAAAAGACAGCAGATCTACGTGTGTTATGTCTCGTGGTCAGCATATCAGTGTACCTCTAACAGACATCCTCATGACATACACAGAAGTTGCTGGAAAAGCTCAGCAGGTCTGGCAGCATCTGTGAAGAAAAGATCAGAGTTAACCCAAGCATTAACTCTGCTTTTTTTCCTTCACAGATGCTGCCAAACCTGCTGAGCTTTTCCAGCAACTTCTGTTTTTGTTCCTGATTTACAGCATCTGTAGCTCTTTCAGTTTTTATGCTCATGACATAATTAGTGTATCGTAGTATGTCATCTGAGAATGTAAAGATTGAAGACTTCTAACTTAGATCACTTGAAGCGTGACACAGCACTGAATGCATGCTGCTCTTTGTAACCTAACAGCGTCAAGTGATCCCAGAAACTGATATGCCTGTAAATATATTGTTTGTACATAGATCACCAGCCACAATCAATTTCTGTTGGATAGTTCTATACCACATTATCTATGTTAAAATTTATATCATGGGTGATAACGTATCATTGCTGCATGAGGTGAAACAATCTGCTAGAGATAAAACCTACATCACTACAGTGCAGCACTCTCTCAGAACTGCACCAAAGGTCAGTGTAGATTATTTCGTCCTGAAATCAAAATTTTCTGATTCAGAAACAATGTGCTACCACTGAACCAAAGCCAACAGCTTCCTCCAAGATTGATGCAATAGATAGAATAATAATTTAGTGACATGTGCTATGATTGTGACAGGAGCAATGCACTGATAATGAGATCCCCATGACTCCATCAATTACACCATTGGTCCAAAATAGCTAATTGTTTCTCTTTAGTACTACTATCATGGTTAAAAGAAAGGTCAGCTAGGGTTGTTTAATAAATTAAACAATAATCCATTTATCCAATTATTCTTAAAGCTAGTGGCAACAAATCTCCAACATCTAATCTATCATCTGGAGAATAAACTATTTCCCCTTAATCTCACAAACAAACACAACTGAAAAAGACAAGTCTTTACAGTGATTATTTGTTTTGTTTTAAACAGGCAAAAGGAAGAAATAACCTCTTTGGACCAAGGATCTGGAAATAAAAGATGGAATGTGATGACTTCACATGTGCAACTTTGGCTGCTAACAAAGTCAAATTGCTTTAGAGATAGTAGGAACTGCAGATGCTGGAGAATCTGAGATAACAAGGTGTAGAGCTGGAGGAACACAGCAGGCCAAGCAGCATCAGGGGAGCAGGAAAGCTGATGTTTCGGGTCTGGACCCTTCTAGCTTGATAGATGTCCACTTCTTTTCCAAACAAACTAGATTTGACACTGTGAGAATTAATTACAGTCTACTCCAGGTTTTCAAAAGGTGGATGGAAGTACAGATATTTGGAAACTCTATGAGTTTCCCAGAATTTCTCTGGAGTGGTGAGCCCATGATTAGATTAGTTCATTGAGGCTTGGTTTGTCAGATTTTGACAGCCCTTTAAATTTAACACTGGCTGGATGTGTTTCCCAAGATTCAAGAAATCTGGTATTTGAAGGGAAGCAGTAGCTGCAGTTATAGCAGGAAATCTCTGCTTTTCAGTGGCGGAAGAGAAACAGTTGCGCTTCCCCGGCCCCTCAAGCAAATTGGCTGCAGATGGGTTCATAAATTTAGCTTCAAGTTAATAAACATCTAATAGACAGAAAATCACTACAAGGCCACAGGTCTGGGTGGGAATGGATGTTATACCTGTTTTCACCTCCACCTGCTTGCTGAATGCAAAATTCAACCCAACATCTTAATAGACTACCAGTTTTATTGTGATTAAAATTTCAAATTTTCAATGTGGCGAAGCATTTTAGGAAATCTCAAGGGATGTGAAAGACTATATGAACGCAAATATTCTCATTTGAAAAAATCTATTATGGTGAGCGAAACTGTTGTAAAGAAGATTCTTATCTAATTCTAAGATGCCCTGTTCTGGAGTGTGCTCTGCAAACCATCAATGGTTTACATTGTCCATTGTACATAAAATCTTCATTCAACCCTGATCTCTCTTACAACAAAGAACTGCGGATGCTGGAAATCTGAAACAAAATCAGAAATTGCCAGAGAAACTCAGCAGGTCTGGCAGCATCTGTGGAGAGAGACAGCAAAGTTAGCATTTCGGGTTCAGTGACCCTTCTTCAGAACTGATATCTCTTAGCTACTCTCTACCTAAACCTTTAAGACTGTATGGTGACAATATTCAGAAATTTCAATTTCGCTACACATTAAAATGTGATATGTTGTATTCGAAAGGAAAAGTCTATAATGGTAAAAGCTTTGAAGTTATTTGAATTTTATTATATATACTTAATGCCAATGTAGTGCATTACATCTGCTATTTGGACAAAACTATTATCTATTTAAATAAATGACAACATATTTTTAAATACAATAGAAAAGGTATTGTCAAACAAACACAAGAAGCTTTTGAACACATATACCACAGAAATTTCTAGACTGATAAATTTTAACAACTCTCCAATTTGTGATTTAACAAAAATGTTTAAGCCACCATTAGAAATTCCAGCTTTTAAAAGAATGTAGTAAAAGGTGTCAAAACAATATTGCAATGAAAAGCCCGAACCCCTATTGGCCTTTTTAAATTATTCAAGCGAGAATTACTACAGGTATTGCATTAAACCCAGTAGAGACACAGAGATGACTTATTCAGTTACATGCTATTAACATTTTGACTGAAGCCCAGGTTAATTATTTTATGGAAGTGGTGCTTGAGACTCTGCAGAAGTGGATATACTTCAATGATTTTCTACAACCTCTTCACTTCAACATGCAATTAATTGAGTACACAAGACAAAACTATACAAATCCATACTGTGGTGTGAACTTTCTAATTTTAATATTGAACATTAAATCACATAGATTGCAGATTATTGGGATTAATAGATTTTTTTCTAGAGTTTGAGAAGCCCTCAATCATTGACAGTACTTTTCTGCATAAGGTATTCAGCTTTTGTACCAAGAAATATTGCATAATATGTAAACATTTTATTTATGACAGAAAAACTCAAGATTCTCAAGTGTATTAGCACTTCATGGTTGAATAGGACAATGGTGATGTAAAGACTGTATTTTTTTATTATTCTGTCTTGTTGAATGTAGACTGACATGGGAAAGGACTGCTTTAAAACCAATGATTGTGGAAGGGACTGCTATACTTTTTAAAAGCAAGTTACTGAAACTCATAGTAAGTGATGTTTACACTGCTGCTTTGTACATGAGCAGGGGAAGCTGGTTGCAGGTATGATGGCACCAGAGGTGTGTACAAAGTGAGATTCGACTGGCAAAAAAAAAGCTGACTGGTTTGTGGAATCATGACCAGTTGTTAACGACAAAAGCTATCAGCCTGCAAATAATTATGTGACTGACTCTTAGGTAGCTGAACAGCTTGCGGGTTTGAACAATATCACCAGAAGCCTTTGGATCTATGGTAGGAGAGGCAGCATCTCTCTCTGCTGTTAAAAACACCTAAAGTCTAAAGAAGACTTCACCATTTTCCCTCACCAGTTGCTGTTAACTGTGGCCTTTAGCCAGTAAGTAAGAGACTTTGTAATTAATGTATTTGTTACCTGGGCTTCCTATGTAGAAGTGAAAAATAACCTGGGGAGAAAAAAACAGATCAAAGGACAGCAAGTCCTCCATCTATAACACAATTTTTTGTTGTCTGTATGTGTGTGTAGGGTTGGATTTTATAAGGGGAGTTAGAGTTTTAAATACTAGAGTTATATGTTGGCAGTTCACATTCAGTGTTAATCAGGGGTTAGGATCTATTTATTTATAGTAAATAATGGCTCTTGTTAAGTACAGAAGCTTGGTAGGTGTTTTAAATTAATCTCAGACTGAACAGACAGGTGAATTGGGGAATCCTGCAAACTTTGATAAATCATTCACTCCAGGAATAGCAGAGCATGTTTTCCAGTGCTCTATCCCAGTGAGGTGTAATAGTGACCAAAATCAGACTTTGAACATGATGGTTGCATTAATTTCACCTAATTGTAAAGTCAGGGTTTATTTTCATTATGTTTTTATCATTTCGTTATAGGATTTAACATGGCAATATAGCACATGTTTTACGCTCTCTACGTCACAGTCAGGTCTCACTCGGATGTAACACATCTCAAATGGATGATGTAAAACAATGATTTATTGGAACTGATGAGCAGCTCGAAAAGTTTCATGAAAAGGAAAGTTGGAGGTGAGAGGCCAGGGAGATCTGAATGGCCTGTCAGGAGACTGGGTCCTTCCTGAGACTGCAAGTTCAAAATATTAATTTTAGCATAATAAAAACATTTACAAATTATACAATTAAGCTTATTATGTCTTTGAGTATCCTTCTTAATGTTTCCAACTCGAGACCTTGTCCAGCATTTCACAAAATCTACAAGAGTAACTGCGTGTGTTTCCCAAAGCTTTCTTTCAGGATGTGTCGGGGTAGTTTTCCAATGCAATTGGAATGAGTGTCCCTTAAACTGGTCTTACAATTTATGGATTTCATTTTTCTCAACAAAGTTCGAAACAAGCTGATGACCAAACATTAAACACTTTTGCAAGTTAAGCTTGATTTTTACATCAGAGAGAAAAAAAACACAGACCGGGAATAAAAAGAGTGATTACAACAACAGCAATGACTTGCTTTGTATACCATTCCTCATTTGTAAAATGTCCCAGAATACTTTTCAGCAAGGAGGAAGCTACTATTGTAAAGTAGGCAACAAACATGGAGAAAGTGAAATGTTGGAGAGATTGAAATGGGCAAATCAAAGATAAGGTTGAACAACGGGATTTTGCGAATTAGAAGGTAAATGGAATTGAAAAGGCTAAAGCATAGTAACTGATTAGGCAACACTAACACAGAGAGGGAATGAAGGGTACTGGAAAAATAAAACAAATAGCTAGGGATGAAATGCAAAAGGAGTTCATGAATTAGGGTTATTTAAGACAATGAGGAGATTTGAAGACAATGAAGAATTCTGAAGTCAGTTGCTGGGTTATGACACATCACTGGTGTTGGGAAGCGAGGTGGGGGAGAAAAGTATGTGTGAAGATACAGGGGAAAGCATTTTGGTTGAATTTGTTGACAGTTGAGGTGAAAAGTCAGAGCAATAGGGAGTCAGAGCAAACATGCCTTCATGGAAGATGATTTCACTTTTAGGGCTGGGAAAGATAAGACTGGAGGCAGATAATATTGGGAAGAAAGTACCTCAATGAATATTGAAAAAGAAATTGAGATTGAGTCAGACACTAAACTTCTACTGAAATTGCTGGAGAAACTCAACAGGTCTGTGAGGCACAGACTTACTCATGCAAATTCCAAAAGATGGTCTTAGCATTGTCAAAACTCAGCTAGAAGGGATCTTTATACCTAATAGGCTTTTACATGTCTTGAAAAGTCAGACAGTTATTGCTTATACAAAATAGCTTGGTATTCTATGGGTGTTCTGCTAGATTCCTGTCAGGGATAAGGTTAGACACTGCCAAAACTCAAGAGAAACTGTCTTCAATCATTGATGCCAGTTATCTGGGGGCTTTGTCTGCTTTAGTACAACTCCTAAATCCTCAAAATTTAATTTAAAGAAAGTTGTTTTCAGGTGATACTCAGAGTTAAATTATTTTATTTTGCTATTTACTTCAGGAAGCATAGCTCAATGTTGCTGAACCTCAAGATCAGCTTCATTTAATGGTATCAAATCTTACAACCCTTTCTCAAAAGCTAGGCATCACGATATCTTTCTCTCAGTGTTCAGAAATATTCCCAAGATCTCCTCAACAATGACAACTCGGATTTTTCAAGCACCTTTAAAATAGTAACGAGTCCCATGACAATGCAGCAACGCTGCCAAACTGCTCAGTATAATTCACTGTCCCTAACACTTAGCCCATGGGTGTTTCTGACTTGAATATTTCCTCCTCCCCCCAATCCCTGTCTCCAGGGCCTGCAGCAATTTTACCAGACCCCAGGGTGTTTCCTTCCTGAGATACTACTGTCGCCTTTGACCAACTGTGAACAATTAATGGACAATCTGCTGGAAACAGCACTATAAATATTTCTCTTAACAGAAATGTGGGCCTAGAAACTGGATCACATGCAATTCGCAAAGCAAACAAAATCTTGAAACTTCCCTCTGGGTTGGCAAGCTGCAGTCAGTCATGAAGGATTCTACAAACAAACTTAAATCAAACCAAAGAAAGCACTAAAACCACTTTTGGCCCATTACCAATGTCACATGCAGCACATCTGTGGTACAGACTGACAGAGTGCGTGCTGAGCAACATATCATGTGCACTCAAATTTCTATGCTATTATTTCCTGCTGGTGAGTGAGTCCAGAACCAGGGGTCATAGTCTGAGGATTCCGGGTAGACCACTTAGGACAGAGATGAGGAGACATTTCTTCACCCAAAGAGTGGTGAGCCTGTGGAATTCATTACCACAGGAAGTAGTTGATGCCAAAACATTGAATGTATTCAAGAGGCAGCTAGATATAGCACTTGGGGGCGAAAGGGATCAAAGGTTATGGGGAGAAAGCAGGATTAGGCTATTGAGTTGGATGATCAGCCACGATCGTGGAGAATGGTGGAGCAGGCTCGAAGGGCCAAATGGCCGCCTCCTGCTCCTATCTTCTATGTTACAATGTTTCTACTATTTGTGTAGCTTTCATTGGATTGAAATGTTTCTGAAAATCCCCTTCAAGTTGCGTTCCAAAAGAGTACAAGGTTCAGTGAACAAATCCCTTACATTTGACAGAGATTTGTAGAGGAGAGATAGAAAAACACTGAATGGTATTTTAGGCCTGCATTCTAAACACATTAGGATCAGGCTTCACAGCTAACTCGATATTCTCATGCCTGCAAGGCACCATAGGCTAACTACAGAAAATGTTCCCTTTTTAAATCAAAGGTTTGTCACAAATATAATCAATTAAACTGTTATGTGTGCTGCAAACTTAGGCTTTGACTTCCTACAGTGTGGAAACAGGCCTTCGGCCCAATAAGTCCTGATATTCTGTAGGATATCAGAACATCCTACCCAGGCCCATCCCCCTATAACCCACCTAATCTACACATCCCTGAACACTACGGGCAATTTAGCATGGCCAATCCACCTAACCTGCACATCTTTGGACTGTGGGAGGAAATCGGAGCACCAGGAGGAAACCCACGCAGACACAGGGAGAATGTGCAAACTCCACACAGACAGATGCCCAAGAGTGGAATTGAACCCAGGTCCCTGGTGCTGTGAGGCAGCAGTGCTAACCATTGCACCACTGTGCCACCCCAAAGCTATCAGCACAAGTGGCAGTGGTGGGATTCGAACCCACGCCACCTTAGAGACTAGAACCTGAATCCAGAGCCTTAGACCGCTCAGCTACGCCATCACTGAGGAAGCTAGTTTCTCTGATGACTCAGGCTGAGTATCACATACAAGAAGGTTCCAGCTTTATTTGTGGCTCTGTACTGAGTTAGCACAGTCAAACCAACCGTTGGATTGATAGAGATGACCACAAAATCCCAGCAAATTGGACATATCAGCCAGAGTTTCAATTCTTCAATCCTATCCAATTAGACCCACTCCAAATAAAGTCAACATACAGCAGGTTACCAGGGTGTTTTCTTCACTCACAGTAACGTGGGCATTGCTAGCTGGGCCAGCATTTATTGCCCCTCCTTAGTTGTTCTTGAGGTGGTGGTGGTGAGTTGGCTTCTTGAATTTCTGCAGACCATATGCTGTAGGTTGACACACAACATTGTTAGGAGCTGACAAGACATCATGATGCTGCTGTTCTGATGATCTGCCACTATCACCTATGATAATTATGTTAGCTCCCTTGAGGTATGGATGAGACATGGCTCACACAGTACTGAGGAATTCACTGAGGTTTTATTAAAGCACCTGGTGTTTATATATGTACACTACAATCAAAGGCACTTGCGTGTCTGAGCTCAAGCTAAGCAATTCGAGTGTACCACAGTTGGCTTCCCTCAGCTTGTCATGTTGCAAGAGGACCCAGTAAGATGGAGACTGAGAATTCTCTACCATCAGGTCACATACCATGCCACAGAGATGACATCACGAGCATGTCAGTTAAAATATACAGTATGGGATACTGAACCCACTACAAGTTCATCTATGGGCACTGTCCACATTTATTTCCCTATGAAGAATAGATACTTACTTCACCACCATTCACTGAAGCGTTCCACTGTTTATAAAACCTCAGATCACATCCAGTATTCCATATAAAGAACTTTCCTCTGACTTGCTATTGGGAAGACTGAAGTTATTGTTTTTGGTCTCTAGCAAACACTTTCAACCCTCT
The DNA here is from genome assembly GCF_021869965.1 of Rhincodon typus. Taxonomy (NCBI): domain Eukaryota; kingdom Metazoa; phylum Chordata; class Chondrichthyes; order Orectolobiformes; family Rhincodontidae; genus Rhincodon; species Rhincodon typus. The sequence continues at coordinate 21,182,927 of NC_063355.1, read as the reverse complement.
TCTGAAAATTTGCCTGTGACTTAACAATCTTGGTGTCATATCTGATCCAAATCATAACTGATCCATCACAATATTCCCATTGCTGCCTAACTCCAATCATCTCCAGTTGAAACCTTTATCTATGCCTGTGTCCCTCTCGATGTGATCATTCCAATCATTCCTGGATGCCTTCCAATTTTTCATTCTCCCTGAACTTAAAGTCATCCAAAATTGTGCAACTTGTAACCTGATGTGCATCATCTATTGCCCCTCTACTCTCTGACCTACATTGGCAACCAGTTCAGCAATATCTGGATTATAAAACTCTCATCCTTGTTTAAAGACCTCCATGGAAGGGCAGTCTAAGCATATTGCACAAGCAGCTACATTTCAACTTTTTTTCTCACTCCATGGGCCCAGGAGCAAATTTCAGAATGGTCAACTGTGGCACAACATCACAAAAAACAAACAGTGATGAATTAAATCACTATTAAAAAGTATGAAGCAGCAGAGCCAACCAATAATTTTTTTTGCATTTTCATTTCAGAAGCAGAGCTTAGGAGACAGACTAGGTTGCAGTCCAGGCCCAGAAACAAGTTAAGGAGCTAGCTTTATTGAATATTGACCATGAGTTTGCCTCTCGTGGTCCAGACTCTGAGCTGGCCTCAGTGGAATTCAAATGAAAGTGGGGGTCAGATGCAAGTTTCCTTTCAGCTTGGGTTTTCCTCCTCTGGCCAGGTGTTTGGATATGTTTTGGGGAAGGGTGTGCGTGTCTGGCTCACTCCAGTGTCAGGGCTCTTACTCTCTCATACGCATATGTATAGCACCCCCCCGCCAACAGGCTCCAAATCTCCCTCCCTCTCATCCACTCACTCCCACTCACACTCACTGCCTTCATCACACTCAGATTTGCTCACTCTCACAGACTCACTCACTCCCATCCACACTACTGCATCCCTCTAACAGACTGCCACTCTCACAGACTCCCTCACTATACCTGAATCTACAAGGTTTTGGACATTTTGATGTTAAGGATCGATTTGGGACAGCGGTGAAAGCAGCCGGACTTGCTTTCTTGTTCCACCCTGACAGAGAGTCAAGCTGCCTTGGGTGAGTGGGCATATGCTGTTCCTGATACTCTGTTTCCTACAGCCTCCCTGGCCTGCTCCACCCGTCTTGTAATTTGTGTTGCTTTAGGAGGCTAGCCCTTCACAGTGTTTGGCGGGGGGGGAGGGGTGGGGGTGGTGAGGGGTATGTGAGAGCTGACTGTGGCTGTGCGGTGAAAGAGGGGGTGATGTGCATGAGAGAAACCGCAGGCAAATGTGGAAAGAGAATGCATCCTGGCTGAAAGAAGCCGCCACTGGTCACGAGTGAAGCTGTCAGTAACAAACTCAGGACAGAGAGAGAGAGTTATGATTGAAGAAGCTGCTCCTTACAGGTCTGCCACTTTCACCCACCTGTACTTTAAGCAGAGCCTGCAGGCCAGACAGAACAACATGACAGGATGGATTCTGGTGCATTAGCTTTATCTTGGCCATGCCCAGCTGTATGGCTCCAATCTCTCCAACTCAGTAACCTTCCTAAGAACTACAACCCTTTGTGATATCTGTGCTCCTTCAATTCTGAGGTGTCAAGTATCCCCAAATATAATCACTCCATCACTGGTGTCTGTGCATTCAGTGATAAGAATCTAAGCTCTCTGACTCTCTCCTTGCCTTTCTTCCTTCACAATGCTCTTCAAATCCACCTCTTTGACCAAACGTTCGGGCATCCTTCCTAATATCAGTTTAATGTTTTGTTTTATGACAGTATTTTAAAGTGCCTTGTGATGTTTTTCTTTATTAAAGTTGTTTTATAAATGCAATAATAATAATGACAATCTTTTTGTTGTTCAAAGATGTCCGGTAATAATTTATTTTTCAACATTCATTTTTCTAAGCCTATTGACTATGAATGTTCTTTGGCTACTTGTGATTGTTCTGATGGGGCAGCCTGTCCTAATGCATGCCTGCATTACTTCCCGCTCAGAACACTCAGTATACTCGACTGAATCAAACATCCTGTGTAACACAGATTCCTCAAAATTACTCTCATTTAATTAGTGACACTTCAGGGGATTTATATTTGATACAAGCATTCAATTAACTCACTTAGGAAATAATCCTTTCAAATGACTGTCAAGCTGTCTGTTTGTATTTGGAATTAAATGTCGTTTACTCTTTGCATATATTGCAGCCTGTTTTAGAAACATGAACCATGACATTGAATAGGGACTTGTTAACAGGCTGTTAAATATTTTGCTGTTTGACTGTAACTTTTAGTCACCCAAAGTTTTGAGAAAAATAACTTGAATGATAGCTGATTCAGGGAAGCCTGTTAGTTTTGCATTATTCCTGTTAGTCAGGTTTCTGCAGTACTTGTAAATGCTTGCAAAGGACAGCCTCAGCATATAGTCAAGATCTTACAAGCATATATCACATGCAACTGCTTTAGTTGGCTTTCTTCAGAGATTGTCAGCAAGCTCACAGAGGAAAGCACACACTCAGGTCTTGTGCCAGTGCATATATGCTCTTTCTCCAGCACAGATGCATTCTCAGTGGGTCGAGTTCTGGAGAAGGTTCAGCTGTCACATGGTGAGCAGCTGATCACGTCTGAGGATGAGGAGATGCTAGAGGCAGGGACATCACTGAAAAGTCCCCACTGGAAGGTGGTTGGACACCCCAGGCTTTGCACAGTTGATTTAGATGCTGGGCACAGGGATCATCCCAAAGAATAGAAAGGGAGGTGGTGGAGCAGCAACAGGATGTGTGTGAGATTCTCGGAGTATTTCTAGAAGCAGCGCGCATCCTTGGAGAGACATTGGAGAGAAAATATCTTAGAGGGTTTCTACACGAATGGTCACCGTTGTGGAAAGAGTGGCTGTCCACATGGAGAATCAGAAAGACAGGCTACAGATTGCGGGCTGATCCAGGCCAATGGCCTGCACTTCCTAAAGAGGAGTGGATAGAACAAAACATCACCTTCATAATCTTATATGAACATACAAATTGGGAGCAAGAGTAGGCCACTCCATCCAAGCCTGTTCTGCCATACAATACCATCATAAATTATGTGATTTTAACCTCAACTCCACATTCCTGTATACTTTCACATGTTCTTTTTCTCTTGGTTAGCCAGGAAGTGGGGCATTGTCCATGTAGAGGAAGATGGAGAAAGGAACATGCCTATGGGGACTCCTCACAAGATACTTCCACTTGTCACACCTAGGTGTCTGAATGCTATTTGTGCAGCTTTGAAGTAAGTTGGCGAGGGGTGGCATATGGCATGGAGGTACAATACATGGTGATGCACAGACATATAGAAAAGAAAACCTTAGTCAGTCTGCAAAGCAGAACACAGTTAATGTACAAGGGCAGCATGGCATTTATTTTAATGCAAGGAGTCTTGTGAGTAGGATGGATGAGTTGAGAGTACAGATTAACACAGGAAGATATTATATCATTGTATGACAGAGACATGGTTCAGAGATAGGCAGGATTGGCAGTTCAATATTTCAGCATATAGAATATTCAGGCGAGACAGGGACGGGTGTAAAAGAGGAGGAAGTGCCCCAATTTGATCAATTACTGCAATAAGGAGAATGACATCTTAGAGATTCTTCAATTGAAGCCATTTCAAATAAATAGGAAGTAATCATATTGCTGGGAGTATTCTACAGACACCTAAACAGTCAGTGAAAGTCAGAAGTAGACACATTTCAGAGAAGTATTAAAATAATAGATTAATAATAATTGAAGATTTCCACTCCCCAATATTAATTGGAACAGTCAAAGTGTGAAAAGCTTAGAGAGAGCAGAATTCTGTAAATGTATCCAGTAGAGCTTTTTAAGCCAGGATGCAGAAAATCCTACAAGAAAGGGCATGGTCCTGGACATAATTTTAGGGGATGAAACAGGGAAGGTGATTGGAGTGTCAGTGTGGGAGCAGTTTATTGATAATGACCTTAACTCAGTAAGATTGAAGGTAGTCATGGAAAAGGTAGGAAAATCTACACCAGAGAAGTTAGAGTCTGTTGAAAAGGAAACAGTGAGAGCAAAAGACCAATAATTTCCCATAAGTATGAATGGGGAACCGACGAGCCCAGAGAACAATGGATATTGAGGAATGTACAGAAATGGATAAGGAGAAAATGGGAAGCTTACAGTAGATACCGATGGCTCAAAACTTAGAGAAGACCAAGAGGCATATAAACATCGTAGGGCGTTATTTAAAAAAGGAAGTAAGGAAGGTAAAGTGAGACATGAAAAATGACTGATAGGTAAAATAACTTAAAATTCGAAGGCGCTTTAATTAGATGAGGGGCAAAATTGGCAAACGGTATGTGGAACTGGAAGACATAGCTGAGGATTTAAATGAGCCGTTTGCATCTATTACCACTGTAGAGAAAGCTGATGTGGATATATAAATCATGGAGACGGACGGTGATATACTTGAAAAAATTATGATTGAGAGGGAGGAAGTATTAGCAGTGTTAACGGGCTTAAAATTACATAAATGCTAAGGATCAAATGTGGGGTATCCTAGGCTGTAAAAAGAGGCAAGGGAGGAGATTGCAGGTGCCCTGGCTTTAATTTTCAAGTCTTCTCTGGTCGTAGAAAAGTTAGTTGTCAGAGGACTAGAAATAGGTACGATTATTCAAGAAGGGTGTCAGGGGTAAATCCAGGAATGATAGGCCAGTTAGATAACATCAGTGGCGAGGAAACATTGGGAAAAATTTCTGATGGACAGAATTAGCCTCGACTTGGAGAGGCAAGGATTAATCAGGTAGCGTCAGAATGGCTTTGTTAGGAGATATCACATGTGACAAATTTGACTGAATTTTCCAGTTGACTAGATGTGTAGGTGAGAACAGTGCAGTTGAAAGTAATCTGCATGGGCTTTGGTAAGGCTTTTGATGAGGTCTTGCATACAAGACTGGTCAAGAAGTTGGGAACATATGGGATCCAGAACAATTGGGCAAACTGGATCCAAAATTGGCTTAGTGGCAGGAGACAGAGGCTGATGATTGAAGGTTTTTTTTGTGACTAGAAACCTGTGTCCATTAGTTTGGTGCTGGGTCCTTGAATGTTTAGAGTATACGTAAATGATCTAGACATGGATGGAGGAGGTATGATCAGTAAGTTTACGAATGGCATGAAAATTAATGATGTGGTAAACCACAAAGGAGGAAAGCCTTCGACAACAGGACAACATTGATGGGCTGGTTGGATGAACTAACAGTGGCAAATGGAATTTAACCTGGAAAAGTGTTAGTGATGCATTTTTGGAGGATTAGTAGAGGAAGACAGTATACTATGAATGGTATGATTCTAGGGAGTAATGAGGGTCAAAGGGACCTCGGTGTGCATGTCCACAGATCTTTGAAGGCAATTGGATAAGCATGTTAGACAGTTAAGAAGATATATGTGATATTTGTCTTTATTAGTCAAGGCATTGAATAGCAGGGAAGTTATGATGGAGCTGTAGAAAATGTTAGTTGGGTCACAGCTGGAGTACTGGGTGCAGTTCTGGTTGCCACACTAAAGGAAGGATTTGATTACACATGGAGAGGGTGCAGAGGAGGTTCACCAGGATGTTGCCTGGGCTTCAGCGATTCAGCTAAAAAAACAGTCTGGATAGGCTGGGATTGTTTTCCTCAAAGCAGAGAAGACCGAGACAGGACCGAATTGAGACGTACAAAAATTGTAGGGGCATAGATAAGGTAGACTGGAAGAACCCTTCCCCCCTAGTAGAGAGGTCAATCAGCATGGGAGCAAGGCAAAGGGCAGGAAATTTGTCAAGGGTTTAAGGAAGAATGTTTTCATCCGGGGGGTGGTGTGTACCTGGAGTTCGCTGTCTGATTGTTCCTCGACCACCCATGCAACATTTAAAAATTATTAGATAAACACCTGAAACTCCCAAACATACAAAGCTTATGGGCCTACTTCTAGAATTGGGACTGGGGTAGATAGATGTTTGCTGGCTGGAAGGGACATGATAGGCCAAAGGGCCTCTTTCTGTACTGTACAACTCTATGGCTCTGTGATGAAATGTTGAAGATACTGTTTCGAAATATATTAAAGATCTCAGTACAGTGGACAAAGAAGGATCCGAGTTCTTCTATTAGTCTACCAATATTAATACACCAAACAACACATCAGCCACAGACTCGCAGCTTACTCATTCCACCTGCAGTCCACTGCATTTTGTCATGAGGAAATAGAGGACCAGATTTTCCCACAGCAACAGCATGGAGTGCCCTGAAAAGAGTAATTTCTTGGATGCAAAACATTTTGAGACGCAATAACGCACCAAGTCATTGCAATTCTTTCCTTTGTAAACACCAAACTAATATCTTACTTTTGAAACTTAAATAAACATTGTATTTCTTCCGCCATTAAAAGAAAGATGAGGGAAAGTAAACATCCTCAAAGTTCAAGACAGTAATTGGGAAAGCTATATATTGCGAGCCTTCCCTCCTCCCTGTGATATTTAATATTATGCAGCAAAGGTTTCAAATCTCAAGTTGCATTGGGATGATACTTGGCAGGTTGCCAGCTTTTGTTGCTCCATTTCAGTCCCTTATGGAGCACTGTAGTTAGTTATAATGCATGAGTGAATCTGACATAAATCACCTGAAACAAAAGGTTACAAGAACACAAGCTTTACCAACGACCTTCAAAAAACAGTCGAGACTTAAATATTGTGTAGCCTTTTTGGTTATAATTAAAATGCTTTGAGCTCCCTTTTCTCTCCTTGCCAAATTGTCAGATTTGCTATTTTAATGAATCCATTAATGGAATGTGCACTTGATGTTTAGCACGGTAATTAATGTGATTAATTACTGACTAATATGTTACCACTTTCAGACCATGTCTGCTTGAAAATGGCCACCGCGTCTTTCATTCAAACTAAATAAATGGCTGCATGTTTCAATGATCAATGGTAAAGAAAATTTCAGCTGTGAGATTTTAAAAAATTTTTAAAAATTAGAAGATTCAAAAGTAGTATTCCAATGTCCTGTAAAATTGGACAGTGAGGTGTCAGAATGATACAACTGCAACTGCAGTCAATGCCAGAAATGTAAATGAAAATATGTATTTTATTGTGAGCAAACATGTTATCTATAGTCTAGAAATGTCACTGTGAACACTCCTATGCTGGTGCTTCACTGTAAGTAACTTATTTGTTCTCGATTGAATATGCACATTAATTAGTTTATTTCAATACTTCTGCTTGTATAATAGGTAAACTAATTTCACCCTGCATTTTAGCATCATACAGCACAACTAAATGGTGGTCTTCCTAGATTTTGTGTTTAAAAAGTTCCTTAAATTTTGGAAACCATTTAATGTGCCACCAAAATTCAACCCTCAGTTTATAAACACTGCAGACTGCAATTGTACCGCAACGGCAGTATTAAAAATGAATAATTTGTATGCTCATGAGTTCGAGCCCTATCAATGCTAGAAAATGTAATAGGTTTCCACTTGGATCATCCAATGTCAGTAGTAAGCACCTGCAGGTCAAAAAATCTACAATCATTGTAAAACAAAGCTCTTACAGCTTGGCCAAATCTCAGAAGAGTGCTCTACCTAGCACAATTCCCATCCTGGGAATCCTCAAGGACTCTTGGAGTCAGGTTGTTAAATCAGTGCAAATTTGTAAATGTATCAACAATTGACTTGTGCTTATGAGGGGCTGGTGAAGAGATGGCCCAAAATCAGTTATATCCAGAATTCAAAGAGCTCTCTTTAGGAGACTTGCAATAAATACACCTAAGAAATGTGTATTGTGCTAATTTTGTTTTACTACCAACAATCCAAATCATGCAATACTTTCAAGGGTGAAATGTCAGCATTTGCTGTCAATACTCTTCTGAAACTAACAGCAACTTCTGGAACTACACATGCACAGATAAGCTTGGAAATCCAGAGGTTGCTGCCAGTGTTCTTGCACTTCTTCATTGTTCAGATTCTCCCAGGAATGTGATCATTAGAAATCAGTGAACCCATGAAAACCTCCTTAGTTTTTAGTCTTAGTCTTGCTGTAAAAACCTTTGAAAAGTTTTTATCAGCTCAAGTGAGGTGTAAGTGAGATTTTAAACAGTGTACTAACTTCATAATTACTGTTAACTATCCTTACAAATCCTCAAAGAGAAATGTAATACTTCTTGAATTTCAATTTTTTCCAGTAAGATGAAAATCTTAAGATGATAAAATATGCAATTTTTTTTCTATTTTAGCTTCCACCTTGATCTCGTGTGCATGTCCCAGACGTTTTTGTAGAATTTAAAATGAAAAGTGAAAGGATTGAATAGTTGTCACTTCCTGATTTGTTGTCTGTGGGAATATTTCAATATTTTTGGTTGGAAACATTGATCAGTGACATCTCAGTTGCTAGAGTTCATCTTTAATAGGTACCAGTTTGAAACTAACATCAAGAATGGAGAAATTTGTGCCAGTGTTCATTTGATAATTGTGGGGAGCTTTCTATGAGAGCCGTGTCAAACGCTGTCCCAGCCTGTTACTTCCTGAGGATGCATTCAGACTGTAAATGGAGTGTCGGTGCACTGCAGTGTGGATTCAGCCTGATCTGGCATTACAGCAGAGCAGATCAGAAATCTCCAGAGGTGGGAGACTCACCTCACAGACAGTTTGCGTCCTGACATCTGATGTATGCTTCACATGATTAATGTCAGTATGGTGCCTGGCATCAACTCTAAACTTCTCAGCTTTGAATTTCATTAAAGGTAGGGGCAGCTTCTTATCTCCTCTTATAACTTTAGCAGGAGACTGATAGACTCCCTGGAGAAGTAAAGTAAATAGGACCTTTGGTTGCTGGCACTCCTTTGTATGGTCAAAAATTTAGAACCATTCCAAACTACACGGGGGGTGGGGGTTGTTGACACACCTTCTGCAGCAAAAGACATACAACATACTTGAACTAGATTCCAATTCTTTACATAATCAACCTCTGCCAGAAAAGCTGCGAAATTCTGCTCTGCACCCAGTTTGATAGATAATGCTTTGCACAATGCATGTGTTCCCTTAGATGGGTGTAGAAGTAGTGTTGCCTTGGCCTTCAAATGACTGGGAGAACAAGATGTGACACAGAGCACAACAAACTGCTGAAAAAGGAAGGGACCTGTCAGTGGGAGGCAGAGAGAACACATGACCTCCTGAGGACTGCAGTCCTTCTCGTGGTGCCCAATGCCATCAACAATACCCACCTCGCTTCACAGGTTCCACTTTGAGATGGACTGCAACTGAAAACAATTCCATGACCTCAAATCTCAGCTGGTATGTGACCATACACAGGGCATGATGTAGATCAATGGTGTGTATTTGATCAGCAGGCATGACATGGACTGCATGCATAGCTAGCAACAAGGAAGATGGCTGCGGTTGTTAGAAGTCAATCACCTCAGTTGCAGGACATCGGTGTAGGAGTGCGTCAGGGTAGATGTTTTTTAAGCAACCTGTTCAGAGGTGTTATGATGCACCTCTGAAGCAAGTGGGACTTGAACACAGGCATCCTGGCTCAAAGGTAGAGTCACTACCACTGTACCACATGTGTACTAGTTCCTGAGGGTCAGTTTTTTTTTCTAATCCACCTGCTCAGAGATGTTATTACACTTGGGACTTGAGCCTGGGCATCCTGGTTCAGAGGCAGGGACTCTACCACCAGACCACACGAGCCGAGTCCCCCCAACAACTACCCCAGCCCTGTTAGTGGTCCAGGCCAAATCATCTTCAGCAGTTTCAGCAATGGCTGTACTTCCATCAGAAGGTCAGAAATGGGGATGATTGCACAATGTCAGCTCCATTTTCAACTCCACAGATACTGAAACAATCCACATCCACTGCAGCAAGATTCATTCCGATAATATTCAGGCAGAGGCTGATAAATGGCAAGTAATATCCATGTCACACAAGTACCAGGCAATGACTGTCTCAAAGAAAAATGGATCCATCTTCTCTCTTTGCTTTCAATAACATTAGCATCACTCAATCTCATGGCATCAACAACCCATTGATTAGAAACTGAGCTGCACTCTGCTCCTGGCTCCACAATGCCTTTCCACTAAGTACCAGATCCAATGTGATTGAGTGTGATCGAATAATCTCCATTCACCTGGATGAGTGAAGATCCACCACATTACAATAACACAACAAGCCTCTGCGAACACAACTTCACAACTTCACAAATCCTCAACCCCTGCCACCCAGAAGGACAAGGGCAGCAAATACACAGGGAGTACTACCAACAACAGGTTGCCCTTCAAGACACCCATCCTGACTTGGAATTCTCCTGCCATTCCTTCACTGTCACCAGATCAAAATTCAAGAACTCTGAACAACATTGCAGATTGGATTTTATGACTTTTTACAAGAATTCTTGAAGGTTGGGTGGTAGTGCTCATAACATAAAACCAGTGGCCATTGTACCACCTTCCTGCAACCCCCAAGCTGCCTCCTATTAAGGCTCATAAGTGGCTGATTAGTGTCTTATTTTACCCCCGCATTTAACATGTGGCAGGGGAAGATGGTTAACTGAGCAGCTTTCACCACACTTGTTACCATCAAGAAAGAAATGCAGGATTCCTTTTTTTGTGATTTCCCTGTCTCTATCAGAGATACCTATTCAGATGCCTCTCCAGCCTGGGCATCCCCTCCCCGCAGCCTCTCATTGGGGTGTTAATTCACCGCCCCCCCAGGTCCATCCAAAATGCCAGATTTATCTCTGAGACTGGCCTTCAGGACTGACCTTCTTTAGGGACAGCCTGTAGTTCCAGCAGGGGCTGGCACTCAATCCTGAAACTACAAAGCTTCCAAAAAATCCAATTGGAAGCAACTCTGTAAGGTGGTTCCTCTTCCCTGACAGTGATGGAAATCCCAGTTGGAATTGATTAAAGAGATAGTAGGAACTGCAGATGCTGGAGAATCTGAGAGAACAAGGTGTAGAGCTGGATGAACACAGCAGGCCAAGCAGCATCAGAGGAGCAGGAAGGCTGACATCTCGGGCCTAGACCCTTCTTCAGAAATGGG
>NC_063355.1:21149755-21171458 GCF_021869965.1 Rhincodon typus | reverse complement strand
CCTGCTGTGTTCATCCAGCTCTACACCTTGTTATCTTGGAATTGATTAAAGACTGACAGAGTATTATCGCAGCTGTACAGACAGGTTCTGGGTTCTAAGTCAATGCTCTTTGCGCAAGGGAGTGTGCGTGGTCAGGGAATACACCCCCTTGTAAAATATCTCCTCACCTCTGTCTTAAATGGGTTACTTCTCAGTTTTGAACAGTCATCCTTAATTCTAGATTGCCCACAAGAGGAAATATCCTTTCTGTTTCCAATGGTGGTGCTGTAGTCACATATCACTGGTCTCATAATCCAGAACCACAGGCTAATGATTTGAGAAAATGGGTTCAAACTCCACCCGTGATGGATGGTGAAATTCAAAACTAAAAATGTTCTGAAATAAAAAACGAGTCTAATGGTAACGACATAGCAGTTGTCGTAAAAAAACTCATTTTGTTCACTCATGTCCTTTAGGGAAGGTGCAGTGGCATAGTGGTTAGCACTGCTGCCTCACAGGGCCGAGGACCCAGGTGGATTGACCATGCTACATTGCCCATAGTGTTCAGGGATATGTAGGTTGGGTGGATTGCCAATGGGAAATGCAGGGTTACAGGGACAGGATGGGGGGGAATAGGTCTGGGTGGGATGCTGTTCAGAAGGTGAATTGATAGGTCGAATGGCCTGCTTCCACACTGTAGGGATTCTATTCTATGAATAACTGCTGGCTTTACCTGACATGGTTTACATGTGACTCCAAATCCATGGCAATTGTGGTTGGGTCTTAACTGCCTTCAGGGCAATAAATACTGGCTGGTGACAGCCACATCCCATGAATGAAGATAAGGAAACCTTGTTGAGACTCCTAGGGCTTGGTGTGTTCCAATCAAGTTGCCTCTTACTCTTCTAAACAAACCTGGCCTGCAAACTTTCCTTGTAAGGCAACCCATCTATTTGAGGGATTAGTTTAGTAAACTTCCCCGAACTGTTTTCAATGCATTTACATCCTTCCATAAATATGGAGACAAATATGTAAACAGTGATGCAGATCTGGTCTGACCAATGCCCTGTATAACTGAAGCATCACTCCCCTCCTTTGCTTCCAGGTCCCCTTGCAAAAAATTAGATCATTCTATTCGCGTTCCTAATTACTTAATCTACTAGTCATCTCTGTCTAATCAGAGAGCAACCATCTGATCTGCTAGAACAATGCCGACTTTATTTTTATTCGCTGTATCTTTGGAAATTTACACAATAGGACATCCAGATCCATCTGCATCTCAGATCTCTACAATGTCTTGTCATTTAAATAATATGCTTATTTGGTTATTCTTCCTGCCAAAATAGACAATTTCATAGTTTCCTTATTGTACTCAAATTTCTGGCTCTTTGCCCAATCACTTAACCTATCTATATCCCTTTGTAGCTTATCTCCTTTTCACAAGCTACTTTCCTTTTATCTTGTGTCATCAGTTTGTGTAGCAGCCTTTGGAGTGCATAAACAAAGGTCCCATTGCTCGGACTGCTCCAGGGTAGCCCTGCAATATTCAGCAGAGAGGATGTCACAGTCCATCACCGATTCCTGCACAGTCTCACTATTATCAGAATACAACCCCTGTGAGCAGCTACTCAGCATGCACGAGGAGGAGGAAAAGGCAGAAGATGGATGAAGGAGACAACGAACACAGTCCATCACTGTTCACAATCAACTCATTCAACTGCAATTACAAGTAGGATTGTCATGAGGGAAGAGGAAGTAAGAGGTTTATGTTTGCAGAACCTGTAGCTTATAAATCAACAGAGACTGTAAGAGGAGAAAACACAATGGGAAGTGGTGATTTAGGTAAGAACATTATGTCATTTTAATGCATTGTGTCCCAATGCTAGCCAAGGCTTAGTCATAGCCATTTAAATGGTGGTGAGCACCATGGGATAAAGGTGCACTGTGTTCCTGTCACTTGCTAGTTTGATGTTGCTCCCTTGGGTTAAGTAAAACTTTACCCTGCAAGGGACAGGGAAGAGTACCAGTCAGCATAGTAAGATGTATTTGGATAATGTGGCTGTGAAGATTGAACAGCTGGTAGCCTGGATAAGCTGCAAGAAGTGCTACATGTGTGAGGGTGAGGACAAACTGAATTTAGATTTGAGCTGTGATTGATAGAGGTGACTAATGAACGCTGTATGAGGCTAAAGTCTAAATTAGTGAGAAAAAGCATCTGAAGGTACATTCACTGATCTGGATCATTCACACAAGGACACTAAACCTCTTGTGGCATTGAATCCAGATCATCAGGATTGCAGTCTCCTAGATTCCCTTCCAGCACTTCCCTCTGCCAACATGTACCCAACCTTCCAGAGGTAACAACAACAGAAATTGTTGGAAAAACTCAGCAGGTCTGGTAGTATCTGTGGAGAGAAAGCAGTGTTAACATTCTGATCCAGCGACCCTTCTTCAGAACTTCAGAACCCTTCCAGAGGTGTAGGTTGGCTTTCAGCTACTGCAGGCTAGCTTGAACTTCTGCTAACTTCTGTAGACTTTTCGTCCTCTGCTCAGGCATACAGTCACTCAATGGCATGCTTAGTGCTGACTGCCTGCTCTAATAATTTTAATTAACAGGCTGCACAAAATTTGCAAGGGAAACAACAGATGTAACTTCATCAGCAGCAATGATACCGGGGTCCAATTTGGAGAGCTATCAAGTTTCCAGGTACAGAAGTTTGCAAAACACTTTCAGAGGAGTATTATGAATAAAATATGCCTGTGGCTGAGAGATTGTCTCAATTTCCATTAGAAATACAGTTCTTAACCAGCTCCCAGATCTTTTGCATCCGAACATGTACCAATCTCAAAACAACTAAAACTGTCACCCTGAATTCGCACTTCTCAAAATTCTGAACAAGGACTAATTGGCTCAAAAAAATGTGATGCTTTGAACAACAATGCATTAGCAGATAGGGGAACAAGGAGAAAATTTAAAGCACAACCGTATTATTTATTGGTGTAATGAAATTATTTTACACAGACAATCCAAAGCATTTACAGAGCAGGTCATAATGACTGTTTACTTTAAACATGGAATAAAGACATTAAGTTGATAGAAGCATCTCTTCTTGGTTTCATAATATGTTCATCAATAACTAAAATCATAAGAATGATAATTTAGTCCACCGTGACATACATGATTCCCTAAATTTGTTTTTAAACTGCAGCAGCATTTTCAGATTTGTCTTGCAGGAACTGAAGGCTTCAAAGCTTTGAATAGCAGGAGCCTTGTGAGCATAGATAGAGTGTGCCAAGATTTGTAACTTATCATACATTGCCTATGTGACGTACAGTAGCTTCACATTGCAAAGTACAATGTAGGAAGATGAAGGACACAAGATGTTGGAAATGAGAGAATGGGCTCCAGGTCATGCTAGCAATGCTGAGAACATATTTAAATATTAAAAGAGATAGTTTGTCATAGTGGTTATAGCTAGTCTGTTGATTGGAAATGCCTTCGAGTTACTTTTCAGCCCCTCTGTCCCTATCACTAAACATGCAGTTGTTTGCAGCAAGCAATTACTGATATTTGGGATTAACACAAGCATTTTGTTTTACAGAAGTACACATCAGGCACCTGAGATTAGGTGCGATTTTACTTTCAATTTATGCTGGTTTGCCAATGGGCCCTTTTACTTTCTTTTGGTTTCCCCCTGCTTAGCAGCAATAGATGCCTGTTGTGCACAAGCATAAGCTTTGTCAACGTCAGTGAAACAGAGATTGAGGGGAAAACAGCACAAATGCTACACCATTATATCTAAACCCCTCATGATTTTATAAGGTCACCTGTCAACCTCCTACATTCGAGAGAAGAAAAATCCCAACCCATCCAGCCTCTCTCCATAACTCAAATCCTCCATTCCTGGCAACATCCTGGTCAATCTTTTCTGTACCCTCTCCAGTTCAATAATATCCTTCCTATAACAGGGCGATCCTTTTTACCCATTCCTGAGCTTTACTGTGACAGAGGGGATGAAATAACTGCCTCAATTAAATATGCACAGCTGCATTTTGGGAGAATGGTGTTCCCAAATCTCACCAACACGTAGACCAGAAGTTTGGGATGGCTGAAATAAAAAGTGAAGACGTTCTCTCATCGAATGTAGGAGGTTGAGAGGGGAGCTTATAAAATCATGAGGGGTTTAGATAAGGTAAATGGCTGGTGTCTTTTCCCAGGAGGGGGCATTTCAAGACTAGGGGGAAAATTTTTTTAAGGTGAGAGGAGAATGATTTAAAAAAGACATGGTGGCAACTATTTTACAAAAAGAGTGGTTCGTGTGTGGAATGAACTTCCAGAGGAAGTGGTGGATGTGGGTACAGTTACATCATTTAAAAGGCATTTGGGTAAGTACACGAATAAGATATATTTGGAAGGAGAAGTGTCAAGTGCAGGCAAGTTGGACTTGTTTAGTTTGGGATTATGATCAGCATGGACTGGTTGGACGGGAGGGTCTGTTTCCATGATGTATGACTTTATGACTCAGCTATAAGATCATATCCTGGGAGCGACAACTGCCCAAGGACGACAGTGGATTCAGGAGAAGACCTGCCCGCCACATTCCTGGAAGCAACTATAGGTGAACAGTAAATGGACCTTATCCAGCATCACCCGCATCTCGAGAACAAACAAAGTAAGATAATTCAGTGTGAGGACCAAATTAGTCCACCCTCTCCACTCTGCCTCTCATCATTGCTCCTTAGCAGTAAAATTAAAGTAAACTACTACGGATGCTGGAGATCTGAAATCAAAATGAAAGTGCTGGAGAAATTCGGCAGGTCTGGCAGCATCTCCGGACAGAGAAACAAAGTTAATGTTTCGAATCCAGTACAACTTCAGAACTCCCATTTCGCACTTAACTCCCTAGAGCAGCTGCTAGAGTTTCTCCAGCACTTTATGTTTTTATTCCTGTGAACAGTACCTTCAGTTGGAACACAAGAACAGAGCAAGAAGTGAGGACTATGGTGAGAGATATCTGTTCACAGCTTGTAGTATTGCTAGAATGTGATTTGGCACCATTTGCAGCATTACCTTGTTGGCTCTATATGTTGAATGTGAGTGGGCTTTGTGCAGGAAAGGCACTGCAGGGAAGTTTGGAATTGTGATTTTATTGTTGTTGTACTTAGAATTGTTGAAATTGCCTAAGCATTGTTTTGAAGTCAGTGGGATATATTTGCAAATAAGTTACGTGCCTGATACTGGACACGCCATGTCTCCACAGGAATCTATGCTTCCAGTCCCAGAGTGTTTTGACACTTTTCCCATTATTTTAGCCAGGGCTATTATTTTAATAGTGCATTTGCTTAAGTGGTCACCAGCTTCTCACATAGTATCTCCGAACAATGTTCCCCCCACCCCACACCCCCGCCACCCCCACCAATTTTCAGCCAACGCTTCAATTTAGCCAAAGAGCTGCATCTTGGTTATCTTATTTTCCATGGAATATCCTGTAATATTTTTAAAACTTAAATGTTAGTTGATTCAGCAAGAGGCTATGCTCAGCAGTTTCACTACCAACTCTCTACTAGCTTCAACTCCCTGCTGTGTAGCTCCAACAACAACTTAGATTTATATAGAACCTTCAATGCCATGAAATGTTCCCAGGTGCTTCACAGCAGCATTATAAAACAAACTACACTACTCAGCCACATAAGGTCAACAGCAAAATCTTAGTGAAAGAGGTAGGTTTTAAATGTGCCTTAAAGGAGAGAGGGGGACACAGCGGTCTACAAAGATAATTCCAGAGCTTGGACAACATCACCAGCAGTGCAGCAATTAACCTTGGGAATGTACAAGAAGCCAGAGATAGGGGAGACCAGATACGTTGGTGGGTTATGGGGGCTGCAGGGGTTTACAGTGATAGGCAGGGGCAAGGAGATTTTAAAACCAAGAGATTTGCTTGACTGGGAGTGAAAGGGGGATCACGACTTATTCAAATGGGCTGAAAGAGAGAGGAAGTTACATGGATAGGCAAGTTAAGTTAAGCCTTCAAATGTCACGGTTATCACATGGTAACAAGACTGGTGCTTCACAAAATAAATTGACAAGTGTACGTAGCTACTGTAAGGAGGAAATTATTTACACGGACAATCAAAACCTCTTTGAAATGATCAGTTTTGAGGGATTCAAAACACTAAAATGGAAATGGGAAAGACTGAGAGTGCTCAGGAGAACATTCAAAGAATAAAACTGAGATTAATCAAGGATTTGTCTTCAATGATAAGGTGAAGGAAAGTGGATTGCACAAGAGGCAGGGAGCACAGGATAAAACGCTTGGTGATGGTATAATGCTGAAAGAGACTGCAGAGAAGAGGGTGAAAAAAATGTGAAGACAGGAATAAATCAAATGTAGTATGTTGGGTGACTGGAAAGCAATGTAGATCATATAAGCTGGAGGTGGAACAGTGTGAGACTTAGAATGGTTTGGACAAGGTGGACTTTATGGAGTTGGAGGATGTAAGCCACCAAAAAAAGACATTGGTGAAATCAAATTGAAGAATCTGTACTTGTGGAGCCGAGGTATTGAAGGAGATCTATAGAACATCTATGTACTGCAGGTGGGAATAGGAGGTGGGGTTTGTAGCTTCACTCTTGTAAAATGGGATAACAACATAATACAGTGAGATCATGGTTGACAGGGGAGGGGGGGGGGGCGCGGGTTGCGGGGCAGGGGAGGACGGGTTAGAATCAATAGTAGATGAGTGAAGTTCACAATGCAGCAGGGAAACAAAAACAATACCTTTTATCTTTTAGTGGATTGATATTGTTACTCGCTCATGCTTGATACCTGACAGTGGTAGTTGGGTAGTTAGCTTGTTGTTAGGTGACCTGTTTGTGGTTCAGAATAATGTCAACACTGTTGGTTTGATTCTGGTTCCAAAAAGACCAAAGATGCTTAGATGTAGGAGCAGAAATAGGCCATTCAGCCCATCGAGTCTGCTTCACCATTCAATGAGATCATGGCTGATCTTGGATAATGCTCAACTTCACTTTCCTGTCTTTTTGCCATAAACCTAGATTCACCGACTAATTTAAAATCTGTCTATTGCTTGAATATACTTAATGGCCAAACCTCAACAGCTTTGCAGTAAAGAATTCCATAGATTCATTACCCTTTAAATGTAATACCTCCTCATCCCTGTGTTAGATATGCAACCCATAATTCTGAGATTATGTCCTCTGGTCCTAGGCTATCTCACAAGGGGAAACAACGTCTACTCTGTCAAGTCCTCTACGAATCTTATAAGCTTCAATAAGGTCTCTTCTTATTCTTCTAAACTTTAATGAGTACAGGGCCAAACTACTCAACCTCTAATTAGATAATCACTCCATACCCAGGGGTGTCACGGTGGCTCAGTAGTTAGCACTGCTGCCTCACAGCGCCAGGGACCCGGGTTCGATTCCAGCCTCGGGCGACTATCTGTGTGGAGCACGGGGCACATTCTCCCCGTGTCTGCGTGGGTTTCCTCTGGGTGCTCTGATTTCCTTCCACAGCCCAAAGATGTGCAGGCTAGGTGGATTAGCCATGCTAAATTGCCCGTAGTGTTCAGGGATGTGTAGATTAGGTGGGTTACAGGGGATGGGTCTGGGTGGGATGCTCTGAGGGCCAGTGTGGACTTGTTGGGCCGAAGGGCCTGTTTCCACACTGTAGGGATTCTATTATTCTATGAACCTAGTGAACCTTCTCTGGCCTGCCTCAAATGGCAGTGTATCTTTCCTTAGATACAGGCCTAAAACTGCTCATATTATTCCAGATGAGATAAACTTGGGACCTGCCTTCGCAGCCTAACCCTCACAGCAGAAAGCAACGGCAAACCACCACTGACAAAAAGTGCCAAGAAAATGGCTCAGGATGGTTCAGTAACAGAAAATGAACAAAGGACCTGCTTTCAACCTGAGCACAGATGAATGAATGAGTGAATCTGATAGTGTAGACATGGTCACATGATCAAAACAAAACAGACGGGATAGTGCTGGGCATCATTGAGGTACAGATGGAATATTTCATACTTGCACATGGACGCAGAAAGGGCAGGATCCAGGAAGAGGAGAAGGGGACTGAGTAAGTACCCTGGAGGGAGACTGGAAGTGATGATGATTGAGCAAGAAGAGATATAAAGTGTGGCCAGATAGCCCAGAGCCTGAACGGCTAGGCCCAAAACGGAACGGGCAACCTTTCAGCCTGTAGACCCAATGGGACTCTCAGGACAGGTCAAGCACAAAGCATCCACATAAGATAAAGGCAGATTTGCTGTGCAGAATGCGACTGCTTTGTGCATTAGAATATGATGAGCAGCCTCGCTGATGCCCTGGGCTCCCGTCACGAATGTATGGAGAAGGGGACATGCCCATGACACATCAGAGACACTGGGGATCCCATTGGACACCATGGCCTTGACCTGGAAGATCGATTGGCTGAAGGCTAGAGAACATTCTGGAAAGATGCAGCAGGGAAGGATAAGAAGGGACACCTGTTGGCCGGGGTTTGAGTGAAGATTTGTAGCTCGGGCGCTGGTTATAGACACCTGTTGGCCATTCCCTCAGCAAGCGCTCCACCTAGATCAGCAGCAGAGCTCCAACCACCTGGAAAGAGAAAGACAACAAGCACATTTGCCAAGCTCATTGGAGCTGACAATACAGCCTGGCCAGGTTTAACTGCACGGGTAGCACCTAATCCTAGCAGCAGGTTAGGTAAGGATCACAGCAAAGACTTAATGTTGTGATTGGTAAAGTAATTAATGTAAGAATCGGGAATTTTATCACAAAAGAGCAGGGTTTTAGATAATATGCAGCCATATGGCCGCAAGAGCAGGGTTTTAGATAATGTGCAGCCATATGGCCGCTTTTGTGCCTTTAATACATTTTGTGAATAAAATTGCATTGAGTTGCAAGTCGACTCTGACACCAGTTCATGTCACAGATATAGTACCCGAGCAAAGTGAGTTCATTTAGATACTGGTCAAAATGCCCAAAGCATGGAGAACAAAAGGACATG
Organism: Rhincodon typus; assembly: GCF_021869965.1. NCBI lineage: Eukaryota > Metazoa > Chordata > Chondrichthyes > Orectolobiformes > Rhincodontidae > Rhincodon > Rhincodon typus. Next base: position 21,162,444 of record NC_063355.1, on the reverse strand, counting down.
AGTGGCGTTAGAATAGATTAGGATGGCACCACATAAGAACAATTTTAATGAAAACAACTGCAGAAAGGATGGTAAGAACGACAGTATTAAATGTTCTAGAGATGCTCTGTAGGATAGAAAGATACAACAGAATACATTTACAGTCAAAAGTTGTTTGTGACTTTTGGTGCTGCGTGCATTATGGAAGCAGGAATTTGAATACAAGAATTTTGAGAAAGATGGGCACAGGCAGGGTGGACAGCAGGATTAAAATCACACTTCCTTTCCCAAAAAATTACTTTTAAACCCTATATTTCTTCTTCCTCCTTACACAGCTGATGTCTGAATCCATCTCCCAATCCCTTCGGGAACTGGTTTTTGGATATTTTCAAATCAGCTATTCAGAGATGTTATTCCGTACCCCTGGTAGGACTTGAATCCAGGCCTCCTCACCCAGAGGTAAGGACATTACCATTGTGCCACATGCATAGGAATTGCTTTTTGAAATATAATTTTTTGCAAAGATCGCCACCTTTCATACACTTCAGCTAATCTAGCAGATTCAAGAAGGGAATGAAATAATCACTGGAATATGAAAATACAGAATACAGAGAAAAACACAGAGCAAATGAGATTAGAATAGAAAGCTCTGGTGTTGATCCACTGCTGCTATAATTATAACTAAATGAATAGCTTCACTCACCAGTGGAACTGTTTCCTCTCCGCTGAAATTCCTATGATTCTTTGAAAAGGACTAAGATCTAGATATTTCATATGCCATTAGTTACTGTCAACATTAATCCATTTAAAATGGTCAAATACTTGTATTAAAATGAAACATCAGAAAATTAAGTCTAAAGGGTAATTGTTCAACTCTATTTTGTCGGACCTTGTATATCTGTCCTTGGGGGCTTATATGTCCGTTCCCAGTGCTCCATGGATGATTTTATTGGCCAGTTATACACAGAATATTTCTAAAAGGGATGATGTCTAATAGGTATTTATTTAAATGTCACGTATACACAATTAATTTCAATGCGCCTTTAGTTAGTACCTGTATGGATTTTGAGAAATATTAATTTTATCTTTATTCTGCAAGTGATACTGATAAATAAAAAGTCACCAATGAAAATAAGACACAAATTACAGATTTTTAAAAATCTATGGCGGAGCAATAAAAAAGCCAGTCAATGAAAATGCTCGGGAAGTCCCTGATAAATTTGCTTTTTAAATTGAAACCTATTCTCAAAATCAATCCTGAGGAAATAATATTGACATTTTGTTTGCGTGGCTTGAAGGTCAGAGATGGAGGCTGGTGGTGGAGGGTTGTTTTTTGGACTGGAGGCCTGTGACTAGCGGTGTGCCACAAGGATCGGTGCAGTGTCCACTGCTTTTTGTCATTGATATAAACGATTGGGATGTGAATATAAGAGAAACGGTTAATAAGTTTGCAGATGACACCAAGATTGGAGGTGCAGTGGACAGTGAAGATGTTTACCTCAGAGTACGATGGGATCTTGATCAGATGGACCGATGGGCTGAGGAGCCGAGGAGCAGTGGTTGGAGTTTCATTTAGATAAATGAGAGGTGTTGCATTTTGGTGAGGCAGATCGGGGCAGAACTTATACACTTAATGGGGAATGTTGCCAAACAAAGAGTCCTTGATGTGCAGGTTTATGGTTCCTTGAAGATGGAGTCACAGGTCGTCAGCATAGTGAAGGCAGCGTTTGGTACACTTGCCTTTATTGATCAATGCATTGAGTATAAGAGGTGGGAGGTCGTGTTGCAGCTGTACAGGATATTAGTTAGGCCACTTTTGGAATACTGCGTTCAATTCTAGTCTCCCTGCTATAGGAAAGATGTTGTTAAATCTGAAAGGGTGCTCAAAAGATTTACAAGGATGTTGCCAGGTTTGGAGGGTTTGGTCTATAAGAAGTGGCTCAACAGACTGGGGCAATTGTCCCTGTAGGGAAGGCTGAGGGGTGATCTTATAAAGATTTATAAAATCATGAGGGGCATAGATAGGGTGAACAGCCAAGGTCTTCTTCCCAGGGTAGGGGATTGAGGACATAAATTTAAGGTGAGAGGGGAAAGGGACCAAAGAAGCAACTTTTTCAGTTAGAGGATGTATGGAATAAACTGCCAGAGGAAGGCTGGTACAATTACAACATTTAAAAAGCATCTGGATGGGTACATGAATAGGAAGTGTTTAGAGAGAAATGGGCCAAATGCTGGCAAATTGGACTAAAGTGATTTAGGATATCTGGTCAGCATGGATGAGTTGGACCAAAGGGTCTGTTTCCGTGCTGTACATCTCTATGACTCTATGTTTTAATTCATGACTAAAATTTGTATATTATACTTGTTGATAATTCTTGCCTACAGTGTTTGCTGCTCAATCTAATAATTAGCATCCAGATTCACCCAGGGGTTGGAAATAGTTCTGGGATCTTCACAATATGGCGCAATGACAACATATTTTCCAAAAAGAGATTTGAAGGTGCTTAGCGAGTTTCTTCACACCAAAACAACTCCCAAGAGGGATAAACCCATGCAGGGTCTGGCAACATATCCAGATTATTTCTGATTGCGATGGGTGACAAGTTTCCCATTGTTCTGATTACTGCTTCCAATATATGTACAGGAAGGTGCTCATCAGCCACTCATGACTAATTTAAAGCCTAATTCACCACTGGACCAAAGCTGAATTAAGACGTGCAGCGACAGCTTGTTTAATTAAATCCTAAAGCCGATTAGATTACATTACGAAGCAAAATCCAGTCAAGTTGAAGCTTAACAGCTGACATGAGCCAGAAACTGGGATAATCTTCATATTGAATTTTAAAAACAACCTTCAATCCTGACAATAATAGTGGGACATCTTCAAACTGTGAATAAACTTCTGGGAAGTTTTCTTTATTGAAGCAGGAAATTACAGATTCCAGGCAGTACTGGTTCACCATGTTTCCTTTATGGCAGAAACGGTGGATGTGTATAAATAGCCTGACAAAATAAAGATCAGCAGTTAGTTCTTTAACATACTGTTCCATGGAGGGCTGAAATCTGAAGACTGAAATCTGAAATCGTTCAGATGTCAAGCTCCTGAGCTCCACTGTGCTTTGAGAGGCCAGGGCAAAGTGTTAGCCTGGGGCTTTCCACAGACAGGAAAAAAAAATACATCAAGATAAAAGGTTATTTTGCAAAAATATGAGAAAGCAAGAGGGACAGCAGGTCATTCTCCCCTGCTCTCCAATGTCTAACTCAGGAGCATAATTGTCAAGGTTCTAGAGCAGGTATCTGGCCCATCAACTCACTCACTCAAGAAAGGGCTTGGCTTTTGTTGTGTTCACGTTCCACCAGCATCATCTGAAATGCCTTCAGTAAAAAAAAACTGCCACCAATGGCTTCTTATTGATATTAGTCTAAGTTACTGATACCAAGTGGATAAGGAAGTCCAAGTGATGTCATTGCCTGAAGAGTGGTTGAGTGTCCTTGAACAGAGTAAGCTTAGTACACAGTAATCAATCATATCACATTTAGGTTACATGATGGAATCCTGAGAGACCTCAGGCTAGAATTAAGAGTAAGTACACATTATTATTGGGCATTAGTGCTTAACTGCATAGAATTTAACACTGACAGCAGCTCAAACTGAACTGGTTAGCTCCTCCCAGTTCCTGATGGGAAAAACCTATCTTGTGATGTCATTTAATGCTTTCAGGTACTGTCTTAAACAGCAGTGCAGTTTGATAAATGTACCCTCTAAGTTTGTTTTCTTTGATGCAAGAGATTTGCTTAAGTGCATTGCACCTCTGAATTCTTTTGTGTGGCCACACATGTACAGCAAATAAAACATTTTGGTATTTTCAGGTCGCTATGCGGCCACATAGCTTACAAAGAACATAGGTCTCCCACTTACATCTTGCTGTTATTACCTCTCTCATAAATGCCTCAAAGCATTTTCCATACTTCATCGCTGACAGATTTTAAGTGAGCCAAGACAGTAGGCATTATGCATTAGGCAAGATCAGACAAACAATAAGGTAAATCATCCATTTATTATCCTTTTGCACGTGTTGGTTTAAGGAAGAAATTTGAACAGGGTATTATAAGAGTTCTTGCTCTTTATCGGTTGTAAGATGGTTAAAAGCATTTTAGTTCATTCATTACAGATCATAGCTTCCTCCCCTCTGTCAAGAAGATGCCACCTCATTACCCAATAGAACCTGCCTCCTCACTCTCCCCTCTCCCTCAATAACCCTCCTCACTTCTGAGTGAACTAAAGGTATTTCCAAGGACTAATCCTGTAGGGTCAATATATAATCCCACTCAGCTATGAGGAGAGAGGTGGAGAATACCCATGCGGTATATCGTTCCCTTGATTCGAAACATGCAGCCTACCACAAGAATGCAAAATCTGCACATACATGCAATTTATAAGGAGTGTTATTTTGATGTGTAATCTATGTAATTAATTAATTAATTTTTGTAAAAACTGCCTGTAAAACTGGATCCAAAATTTTATTCGTATTGAGATTAATTAGAAGAGAAATTTTATATTCACTGTATACTTTTATATATCTATTATTGAGAGATTTGATTACCAGACTTCCTCAGAGGACAGATCTTGTTGGCCCTGGCACTGCTAGCCCGGAAAACCGCCTCACAAAATTGCTCATGTGCATTAAATTCTAATGTCAACATTTATCCATTTTTTCAATTAAATATTTCTTGATCTGTGCTTTGTAATAATATTTTGCCCTGAAGAAATGTACAGAAAATCATTTTTATAAATGGTATGTGGCAGAAAGCATTTTTAATAAAAATTACAATTGATGTTCACTGCTCAGAATCTTAATAGAATTATCTGGCAAGTTGATTGTCATGGAAAAATAAATCCGAAGGATCTAAATGTAATGGTTAGAGCATTGGCAGAATATGTGCAACTGAGCTGTGTACTGGAAACCATTCCTCCTGAACATAAGAAGCAGCTTCAGGCATTGCTTTTGGTATCGTGAAGTTATTTCAACTGACATGCATTTTTTTGTCCTGTTTAATCATGCAGTAAAACTGAGGGGCAAAGTTGGGAAATGTTTCAGCAGAACTTGTTGTTCATATCTTTCTCCCTATATGTGACAGCGTACAGCACACAGGCTTTGCTGTCTCTATCCAATTCACTTAAAAACGTTATCGATAAGACAAATATTTGGCAGTAATGTACAACATTGATTCAGAAAATTCTAAGTCCTATTAGGAGTCCTGAATGGCTTTGCCTCTCTCAGTATGAAAGGGCATTGCAGATTCCAGGAATACGAGCAGAGCAGTTACAAGTAGTAACTCTTGGCACCATTAATGAGACATTCACTCACTGTGATGTTACAGATTTTAAAGAGTTAGGCACTAATTGAAAAAGAAGCCTTCGAGGATAGTAATCTCCAGACGACCTCCCACAAGTGTTGGCCAGAATAGGGAGCAAAGCATTAGACCTTAGAATGTGTGCTTGCCAAAGGAGAGAGGGGTTCACATTTTTGTGGTGGGGTACATGTTCCGAGTCAAAGGAACAATATACGACATGGGTATTCTCCACCTCTGTCAAAATGCTTTGGTGGAAAAAGTAATTAAAGTATTGCAGGGAGATATGGTGGCAGAGTGGTAATGTCTTTAAACAACAGTTAAGAGGCCCAAGCTAATGGGAAACATGGGGTCAAATCTCCACAGCACTACAGAATTGAATGAATAAATTATGAATACAAAGCTAGTCTCAGTAATGGTCAGCACGGCCACTGTTGTCAATTGCTGTAAAAACACCTTCTTCGCTAACATGCTTGACAGAAGGACATTTTGCTGGCCTCCCAATCTACATGGATTTCAAGCACACAGCAATGCGGTTGACTCTTCCAAAATGGCCCAGCAAGCCTCTCAATGCAAGAGGCAACAAGTGCTGGCCTCCCCGGCGATGCCCACATTCCATAATAAAAAAGGATTCCAACTAGTGTGGCATGAACATGAGTAACATTGAGATTTGGCTAAGCAGGTAGGCTAAGATGAATAAAGTTGTTGGAGCAGAAGTAGAAGGTTTGATCAAAATAAAGAACAGAAAATATGACCAGATCCAAGATTCACTTAAGCCAGGCAGTGTTTGTGAAACAGAATTTTTTTTGAAAGAATGTAAGAAAGGTCCCAGGTGACACACAATAGCATTCAAGAGGCAAGCAGAAAATCTACTCTTATATTTCCAATATCTGTGAAGTACATAAATCCAAAGGTTGGGCACCATGTCCTAGCCAATGTGACTGTTCCCTCAGTTTATATTGGCCAAGATTTTGTTGCAAGGCAAAGGGATGGTTTTCACCAGTTGCCTCACATACAGTTACCGCCTCACATACAGTTACCCAGAGATATCAATTGTGCTTGTGAGCAGGAATTTCCAATCACTTCTTGCATGCCTCATTTCAACACCTTCTACAGAAGGTACACAGCACCTGTAAGCAGATCAAGCATCAGGAAAGCTGGTCAGCTTCTCATACTGAATGATCCTCACAGGCAGCACAACAGCAAGTAAAGAACAGGAGACATGTAAATAAATCTCTGTACAGGAAGTGAAATAAAGATTGCATCACATGAGGGATTAAGTGTAAGCCACAGAAAAAAACAAATAAAAACTGTATTCAGAAAAGGAACACGTGTTAGAGATCCCTGAATCTCACATGAGTCTAGTCCATTCATTATTGAAGAGGACCTGGAACTGGATGGTGATCATAGAAATCCCTACAGTGCGGAAGCAGGCCATTGGGCCCATCAAGTTCACACCAACCCTTCAAAGAGCATCCCTCCCAGGCCCAACCCCCTACCCTTTCCTTGCAATGCTGCATTTACTATGGCTAACCCACCAAGCCTGTATATCCCTGGAAACTATGGGCAATTTAGCAAAGCCAACACATCAAACCCACACAGAAACAGGGAGAACATGCAAACTCCATGCAGACAGTTGCCCAAGGGTGGGCTCGAACCCAGGTCCCTGGTATTGTAAGACATCAGTGCTAACCACCGAGTCACCATGCTGCCCCAGTTAGCAGTGGACAATCTTCCAAAATTGTTCAGTTAAACATTATGCATTTGTAATGCCCATCTTGATGAAACCTGAGATTTACATGTTATTCTTACAGCCTCCAGTTCCTCTCAGAGGGCTGCCTGAGGCACACAGTTAGAAGCTTGATTAGCACTAAGGAAAGCAGTTCAAGGGAGGATTCCCCAAGAGGCAAGCTTTACAATGTCCTGTGATCTTGTGTAAAGCCACTACTCACCCTACACATTTTGCACAAGAATATACTGCAGCCTGCTTCTTTCTGATCAAATCTCCAAAGTACTTGTTTTACACAGCAATCTGAAAAACCATCTTTTGAGTTAGTGATATCAATGAGATTACACAGATTCATTCACAGATGTGAACAAAGTCCAATATTTGGCTGGAGACATCATTGTGATTCAAAATTTTTGATACAAGATATGTCACAGTGATTTACAGTTAGCTTTTCTACACTAAAATCGTACAAGAACAACTGTTATTTTAAGAAAATGTCACAGTTCATACACATAATATGAATATAACACGAAGTTCATGGCTCATGCTGTTACTAATGCTTAAAAAAGTGAACAATCTGTGGCAAGGACAATATATGCTGTGGGTTGCAAATCACCATAAGTTGCCATTAGCCTCACAAATGTTAATCTGTATCTGAGTTCCAAGAAATTGCTGGATTTGACCATAAGTATGAATTAAACTAAGTGCAGAAGGTTTTGGCTAATACAGATCAATGTAAATATTCTTCGAGTGACAAGATTTAATTTCCTATACTGTCACTTGGCTTCTCTGACTTTGAAACTGAGGAATTATTTCTGTAGTTCGTGAATTGTTCCCAACATGTTCTATTTTACCTGATTTTTCTATGTCTTTCTTCCCTATTATTATCGAGTTTTTCTTTCCTTGTTGTCTACATGAATGTGACTTCATTCACCCAAGTTCATCTTCTGTTTTTCACCAGTTTCTTTCTTTGTTCTTCACTCTCATTGATTATTCCTATCATTCATTACTGTCCAATGTGCCCACTGCCCATTATCATCTCACATGGAACAATTTGCAAAGGCAAAGTATTTGAGCTGAGGAATGGAGGAAAAAAAATCTAATGGTAGCAGTACAAGTTACAGAGCCGTTGTTAGATGTTCTGCACCAGTCTCAAGAAATTTATAAAAGCATAGATTTTAAAGGGGTCCCACTGTCAGGGCCGAAGGGGAACTGACTGCCAATGAAACACTGGTCACTAAAACACAACACAACTCTTTGCTGCTCCAAATCTAAGTGATAGCTGATAAAGCTGCACTAGAGTCATAGAGTCATAGAGCTGTACAGCATGGAAACAAACCCTTCAATCCACCTTGTCCATGCTGACCCAATACCCTAAATTAATCTGGTCCCATCTGCAAGCATTTGGCCCATATCCCTCTAAACCCTTTCTATTCATATACCCATCCAGATGCCTTTTAAATGTTGTAACTGTACCAGCCTCCACCACTTCCTCTGGCAATTCATTCCATACATGCACCACCCTCTGCGTGAAAAAGTTGCACCTTAGCTCCCTTTCAAATCATTCCTCTCTCACCTTAAACCAATGACCTCTAGTTTTGGACTTCCCTGCCCTGGGAAAAAGACCTTGGCTATTCACCCTATTCATGCTGTTAACGATTTTATAAACCTCTATAAGTTCACCCCTCAGCTTCTGACCCTCCAGGGAAAATAGCCCCAGCCTTTTCAGACTCTCCTTTTGCTCAAACCCTCTAATCCCGGCAACATACTTTTAAATCCTTCTGCACTCTTTCAAGTTTAACAACATTTTTCCTATAGCAGGGAGACCAGAATTGATTGCAGTATTCGAAAGTGGTCTAACCAATGTCCTGTACAACCACAACATGACTTCCCAACTCCTATACTCAATGCACTGACCCATAAAGGCAAGTGTACCAAATGCCTTCTTCACTACCCTGTCTACCTGCGACTCCACCTTCAAGGAACGATGAACCTGTACTCCAAGATCTCTTTGTTTGGCAACACTCCCCAGGGCCTTATCATTAAGAAAAGTCCAGGATTCATGTAATTCACCACGCACATGGTCAAGAGAATAAAGAACCATCATGCGTGAATCGCAAAGCTACATTTGCAGCTTGCATCATTGCACAAATGCAATTTTTCAACATTGTAATCCGGCCCTAGTAATGATTACATTTATACTTTGGAGTAATTGTACTGCAGATGTTTGAATGATTTTTACTGTTTTCTGGTGCCCTAACATAGCATCAAATAGACTCTTCACCCCCTCAAGTCTATCCTACCATTCATTGAGATCATGGTGGTTTGGCTGCTTAACGTTCATCTTTAATCATGTACTTCAATTTTTGTTTTGAAATTGAAGATATGATATGGTATAGCACAAAGAGTGATTCTTAGAAGAGAGATACCACTGTGTAGGGAAAGAAATGCTCCCGAATTTCACTTCTGAGAGGATTGGCTATCCATCAGACTATTGCTTTTGCATTAGGGTTTCTGAGAATGGGACATCTTCATTAAAAAAATTAACTTCGATTCTCACTTCACAGGTGCTGCCCCACCCTGCTAAGTATTTTCTGTTTTCAGATGAGGTTACTGAATCTGATTTAACCATTTCAGTTCTTTCGCGAGCAGTGACGTTTTAATTATCATTATCCTTGGACGTGGGCATTGCTGGCAGCGTCTGCATTTGCTGCCCTTGAGACTAATTAAGAGTACCCACATTGCCATGCATCCGAAGCCTGACTAGGTAAGGATGTCAGCTTATCTTATCTGGAGAACATTACTGATGGTTTTTTACAATAATTGCTTGTGGTTATCCTGGTTGCCTTTACTGAGACAAGCTTTATGTGGCAGGTTTTAGATATTTTTAAACAACCTGTTTGGAGATATTGTTACACACATCTGGTACAGATGAGAATTGAACTTGGGTGCCCTTGCCCAGAGGTAGGGACACTACCACTGCATCACAAGAGCCCTTAATGCTAGATGTTATCAACTGAGTTTAAATTCAACCAGCTGTGGGATTTAAGACAGTGTCACCAGTGCACTAGACTGGGCCTCTGGATTACCAGTACAGTCACACTATTTATGTAGCACCTTCAATGTAGTAAGATGCCACAAGGCAATTCATGGGAAGAAGACCAACACATTGATCACAAGAGGTAGATTTTAAACAACATGCTAAAGAAGAAAAATGTTACCGAGAGGCAGAGGGATGCAGGGAGAGAATGGAGTTTAGGACCAAAGCAGCTGAAGGCATGGTCAACAATGGTGCAATGATTCAAATCAGAAATGCTGAAGAGCCTGGATGAGTACAGCAGCTGGTGGGACTGGAGGAGCTTACAGAGACAGGGAGGGCTGAGGCAATGCAGTGATTTGGAAATAAGGCTGAGAATTTTAAAAACAAGGCAATACCTAACCAGGAGCCAGTATAGGTCAGTAAGCACACGGCTTAGAGGGAATAGGTCTCGCCGTGAGTTAAAACACAAGCAGTAGAATTTTCAATGACTTCCAAGTTTACACAGTGCAGAATGTGGAAGGTCAGACAAAGTGTGATGGAATTGTCAACTCTGGAGACATCAAAGGCATTAATGAGTGCTTCAGTAATAGATGAACTGAGGCCAGGCATCTAACTTAATCATTTCTCATTTTTAAAGAAAATTAAATATTATAAGCATCTTATAAATATTTATTAATATTTGAGTGACTTTGTATTCACAAGGGGCAGCACGGTGGCTCAGTGGTTAGCACTGCTGCCTCACAGCACCAGGGACCTGGGTTGAATTCCAGCCTTGGGCAACTGTCTGTGTGAAGTTTACACGTTCTCTCCGTGTCTGTGTGGGTTTCCTCTGGGTGCTCCAGTTTCCTCCCACAGTCCAAAGATGTGCAGGCTAGGTGGATAGGTCTTGCTAAATTGGCCTGCAGTATCCAGGGATACAAAGAACAAAGAAAATTACAGCACAGCAACAGGCCCTTCGACCCTCCAAGCCTGTGCCGATCCAGATCCTCTTTCTAAACCTGTCGCCTATTTTCCAAGTATCTGTATCCCACTGCTCCCTGCCCATTCATGTATCTGTCTAGATACATCTTAAATGACTCTATCGTGCCCGCCTCTACCACTTCCACTGGCAACGCATTCCAGGCACCCACCACCCTCTGCGTAAAGAACTTTCCATGCATATCTCCCTTAAACTTTACCCCTCTCACCTTGAAATTGTGACCCCGAGTAATTGAGTCCCCCACTCTGGGGAAAAGCTTCTTGCTATCCACCCTGTCTATACCTCTCATGATTTTGTAGACCTCAATCAGGTCCCCCCTCAACCTCCGTCTTTCTAATGTAAATAATCCTAATCTACTCAACCTCTCTTCATAGCTAGCGCCCTCCATACCAGACAACATCCTGGTGAATCTCCTCTGCACCCTCTCCAAAGCATCCAGATCCTTTTGGTAATGTGGCGACCAGAACTGTACGCAGTATTCCAAATGTGTTCGAACCAAAGTCCTATACAACTGTAACATGACCTGCCAACTCTTATACTCAATACCCCGTCCGATGAATGAAAGCATGCCGTATGCCTTCTTGACCACTCTATCCACCTGCGTTGCCACCTTCAGGGTACAATGGACCTGAACACCCAGATCTCTCTGTGCATCAATTTTCCCCAGGGCTTTTCCATTTACCGTATAGTTCGCTCTTGAATTGGATCTTCCAAAATGCATCACCTTGCATTTGCCTGGATTGAACTCCATCTGCCATTTCTCCGCCCAACTCTCCAATCTATCTATATTCTGCTGCATTCTCCGACAGTCCCCTTCACTATCTGCTACTCCATCAATCTTAGTGTCATCTGCAAACTTGCTAATCAGACCATCTATACCTTCCTCCAGATCATTTACATATATCACAAACAACAGTGATCCTAACACGGATCCCTGTGGAACACCACTGGTCAAAGTTCTCCATTTTGAGAAACTCCCTTCCACTACAACTGTCTGTCTCCTGTTGCCCAGCCAGTTCTCTATCCATCTAGCTAGTACACCCTGGACCCCATGCGACTTCACTTTCTCCATCAGCCTACCATGGGGAACCTTATCAAACGCCTTACTGAAGTCCATGTATATGACATCCACAGCCCTTCCCTCATCTATCAACTTTGTCACTTCCCCAAAGAATTCTACCAAGTTGGTAAGACATGACCTTCCCTGCACAAAACCATGCTGCCTATCACTAATAAGCCCATTTTCTTCCAAATGTAAATAGATCCTATCCCTCAGTATCTTCTCCAGCAGCTTCCCCCCATCACTGACATCAGGCTCACCGGTCTATAATTACCTGGATTATCCTTGCTACCCTTCTTAAACAAGGGGACAACATTAGCAACATTAGGGTGTGCAGGCTAAGTGGATAGGTCTTCGTAAATTGTCCTGTAGTATCCAGGGATGTGCCAGTGAGGTGGATCGGACTTGGTAAATTGTCCTATAGTGTCCAGGGACGTGCAGACGAGGTGGATAGGTCTTGGTAAATTGTCCTATAGTGTCCAGGGACATGCAGACGAGGTGGGTAGGTCTTGGTAAATTGTCCTGTAGTATCCAGGGATGTGCAGGCTAA
>NC_063355.1:21139671-21149745 GCF_021869965.1 Rhincodon typus | reverse complement strand
TTGGTAAATTGTCCTGTAGTATCCAGGGATGTGCAGGCTAAGTGGATTAGCCATGTAAAATGCAGGGTAATAGGTTGGGGATGGGGTCTGGGTAGGATGCTCTTCGGAGGGGCGGTGTGGACTCGATGGGCTGAATAGTCTGGTTTCACACTGAAAGGATTCTATGCTGATTTCAAATGCCAATTTGCCATATTGGCAAACAAACCAAAGGAAATAGCTTCAGTACTTTCAACGTTTAACTGAAGGAAAAATTAGCTTGTCGAGTAGTCAATGTCAGATGAGCTGTCAGAAAGAGAGGTAGTGGTGAGATAAACCTGGCAAAGCTGAATGTCACTGAGAGGGAGTATGTATTTGGAAATACCTTTATGAGTGCAACTCCAACAACATCAAGAAGCTTGACATTATCCAGCACAAAGCAGCCCGCTTCACTGGCACCACATCCACAAACATTCAGTCCCTCCTCTATCGACATTCAGTGGCAGTAATGTGTACCATCTACAAAATATCCTGTATATATTCATCAAGGCTTCTTCAGCAGTGCCTGCACGTTCCCCTCCAAACCATTCACCATCCTGACTTCGAAATATATCACTGAAGCTTCACTGTCACTGGGTCAAAATCTTGGAATTCTCTCCCACACGGAAAAGAGAGTTACCTCCTGGACTGCAGCAGTTCAAGGTTGCAGCCCACCACCATCTTTTCAAGGGTAATTAGGGATGGGTAATAAATACTGGCCCAGTCAGCAAATCTCATAATCCTTGACTGAGATCAATACTTCAGAGGTATTCATGACCATGACCCAGGAGTGGGAAAGGAAGATATTACTGGTGAATCTCTGGCTCTGAGTGGATGAATAAGAGTGGAACCAGGCAAATACAGTCCCACCAAGCTAGATGACAGGAGAGTGGTGGTGGATGAGTATAGCTTGGTCACTGTACCAAAGGCTGCAGACAGGTCTAGAAGGAGGGATCATTCATTGTGGCTTTGATAACTGATATTTTGTCCTTGTGCGAACATGGGAAACCTGACTGGAGAGATTTGTTCATGAAGCTTCGGGGGAAATAAATGCAAGTTTAGAGGGGTCAACAAGTTCAAGAACTTTGGGAGGGCAGGGGAGCTAACATTTGTTTCTTTAGGAGATGCATGATGACGGCAGACTTAAAGGCAATAACACAGTGGGGGCAACTTTAATGGAGTCAGAGTAGGGCATCTGACCCCAACAGGTCAACAGCTCTTTAATCCCATCAGCACAAAAGCTGAGTCACAGCCACTTCTGGGACTACACACAGCCCACAGAGATGAATAGGTGATTAGTCATGGACATCAGAGAGGGTGGGGATTTTTATCAGACCTGCCTAGAGTATTGGGTTTAGCAACAAGGGAGAGGGAGGGGTAAAAGGGAGGGGTGGGTGTTGGGTTTATCCTTAGAGGGTATGTAGAAAGTGCCCCCTACGTGGATAGGGGATACCTCACTCCCCAAAAGGAGGTACCTAGCTTTTCTTCCTGATAGCAGCCTCACTGTGAAAGCTGATGGGCAACTTGTTTTGCTTCTGTCTTCCCTTACCTTCTCCAGCCACATGTAAAATCTCAGCGGAGGCAGAATGAGGTCCTTTCCTAATCACTAATTGGCCCCTTAAGGATCTCAATAGACCTAAGAATTGCACAATCCATTTTTCATCCATAATATTCAGGATGACATATTAAGGTTGAAAAGACAGCAGGCAGAACCCCATTTTGTAGTCAAAGTGCCCCAGTCTTCAAGTGCCACAGTGGGACGCCATGAAGTTCACCTTGAGAGGTTCAGGACATGGGGCAACGTCAAAGGAGGTTGGACCCGGAGAGCGAGCAGAAAGGAAGAATGTAGCAGAGGCAGCTGATTAGATGGTCTCAACCCTGGTGATAAAGAAACATGGGTTCCTTACATTTGTTATTGGAGTCAATGTTGAAGGGGACAGGGGAGAGAGGTTTAATAAGACATTTTGCAGCAGAGAAAACAAATCAAGGGGTCACCTTTACATTTCAACATTTCCATTCCCAGACTCAGGGTGGTTGCAATATGTGCTCTTTACTGAAACAAGGATTGTTGCAAATGTTACTTAATGCTACAGGTTCTTCCCTAGTGATGTCACTCATGTTGCTGTACTCCCTGGTGCTGCTCACTGTTAAAGGTTATTCTGTTTTAAACAAACAGGCGAATTGTAGCATGTAATGTGCTGTATTGACTCTGTTGCCAGTTGGGGCTATGTGCAACTTGTCTCTTACAGGGTACAGATAAAACCAGGGTTAACAGCCAGGCTCTGACATGAACTAGAGGGTCAGATTTTACGAGGAGTTGTGATCTCACGCAGATTACCACTCCACACATTCTCTGTTGTATGAAAGAAGAGAATTCTGCATTTCTGAGGGAAGATTCAGCTTTGGGCTCCCTCAGGAATGCAGAGCTGCGCTTTCATTCTGACCATTTTTTCATTGCACAGGACTGGCAGAGGAAGGCAATCCCTGCCCCCTTTTTCACAGTGATCTGCTGGTATATTCTGACATTTAAAGATCCTGGCAGCCATTTGAAAGCTGCTGTCAAAACATAAGTACAAAAGACATGTGTGATATAGGGTTTAGCGAGGGTAGGGTGCCAGATGGGTAGGAATGTTGCATCAGTTAAATAGTATGCCAGGTGGGAAAGTGCCATCTGGGGACGGGGTAGGATGCTAGTTGGGTAAGGGACCAGGGTGCTAGTTAAGTAGCATGCCAGCTGGTAAGATGCCAGTTGGGTAGGTGCTAGCATTCCAGGTGGGTGAGATACCAAGTGAGGAAGAGGTAGGGTGCCAACTGAGTAGAGTGCCAGGGTAGTGCTTTGGTGCTTTGGTAGATGATGCAGTGGTTAGGGCAGATTGTGAAAGATGAGGAAGATTGGGTCATGTGTCGATGGCAGGGAGGGTGAGGGGTTGGATTAACTTGATAGGGACGTTTATAGAATTGGCTCAGTTGAGTTTGCCGCGGAGCGGGGGTGGGATTGTGTGGTCGGGTCAGAGCAGGTTTGGGTGTTTTGGGGGTCCCGGGGAAGGGTGTGGTGGGGGGGGGGGGGAGGTGGCCGTGTTTCTGGAAGGCGTATATGGAGGCCGTCTGAGCTATGTATGCGGTAAGTTTAATAGTTTCGCAGGAGTTAGCCCACTGTAGTGTTTAATCGTCTTACCTTCCCAAGGAATTATTCAACTCAATTTCATCAGAACCCCTTCAAAGCCTCCGATTTAAACGTAATCTTTTAGACGGTTCCCAGCATTGAGGAATTTCCAAGTGGAAAAATTCAATTTTCTGGGACATCCCTTTGGAGTGCGTTCTGATGGGAACTCCTCGGGGTATCCATGTGCAGCTCCCATCTATGCTGGAATAACAACAATCCGGCAGTGGAAAATCCAGACCAGAGAGAATTTTCTCAAATTTGTTGCAGTTGGGGTAAACTAAATATTCATTATAAATGAATAAAATTATGCAAAATTGATTAAACTTAAAAAAACACTGCATTTAAAATTTCTCTCATCTGATTTTTTTGGTTTACAGCCTAAGTATCTGTTTAAGTTGCTTGGAGTCAAATATTGTCAAGTAAGGACGCCTGTGAAGCCCCCTGAGATGTTTCTACTGTATTAAAGACATGTTGAATTTGCAGTTTGCTGTCACTGACTGGGAACAATTGTAAAGAACTGATGTCACAGCAATGCTCCTAAAGTGTTTGATGCAATATTTGATTGTGGCTGCTCGGGAGATATACGTGTTCTTTTTGATTAATAGAAGATCTGTGGAATCTGCTCTGGTCCCTGCCTCTTGGAGGTGTGAAGCATTGATGTGTGACTTTAGAGAGATGCTGAGGATTGTAAATAAATGTTCTGTGACAGGCAAATTGAAGCCAAGAGCTGGCAGATGTTAATGGGGAGGTGTGTCAGGGAAGAAGTGGAATGGGAGGGAAGGAATGGAGAGGTTAGAGGAGTTGGGCATTAGAGTAGCAATGCAATTCATGGACAATTATTCACAGAACCAGGGAAGGGCAGAACGTGGAAATATCACTGCAGAGAATATTTTGATTCCTGGACAATTAGAATACTGTATAGACAGCTTGCGCAAGAACATGAATGTATGCAATTGTTGTTATTCTATTTACTCTTTATGTTATGGAACCTAAGTGGTCAATGTAGTTTTGAAAATGTATCTTTACTGATTAACTTAATTTTTGATCCTTATATGTTTCTGTGGTTTTTTTATGAAAATTAGAAATGAGTTCTTAGCGCAGTTAGCTGCAAAAACAATGATTAAAAAGACATTTATCTAACAATTTGCTTCAGTGCAATACAGGAAATGTGACAGAAGAATTGAGATGAACATATGTCCATTCCTGTTTGACTGTTAGGTGCCCAATATAAATCTAAACACATTCTATTTTGCAAGACAGGATCTTCACATTTTATAATACACAGCATGTTACAATGTGGTTAAGGTCAAGCTTTTCAACTTTAAGATTATGTTACGGTCATCAGGCAAATAGGTTCACAGGTCAATGAATTTAAAGTTTCAACTTAACCCTTGTCCCGCCATTCCGCAGGAATGATAGAGCTGGACACAGCAAGGATTGCAGATGGGGTTTCTACCCCATGACTCACCTTGACGCTTCTAAATTCACACAGGGGCTTTCTTTCTCTTAAGAACACCAGAAATAGGAGCTGCAGGCCTGTGAAGCCTGCTGCACAGTCCATACCATCACTGCTGATTTTGGGTTCCACTACACTTTCCCGCTCACTCTCCATTTCCTTTGACTCTCTGAAACCGAAGATCTGTGTATCCCCAGCCTTGAATGTATCCAACAAGAGAGACTCTACAAACTACTGACACAAAGGACTCCACAACTCTAGAAGATGACACTTCCCCTCATTTCATTCCTAAATAATCAACCCATTACCTTGAGACCATGTCCTTTGAAGTTCTCTCACTAAACAAAACAATCTCAATTTCTTAGTTGTAGGATTCCAACACTTTCCCAACGATTGCTTTTAGTCGAATTGTCCTGTGCTCTCTTTCCTCTTTCTTCAAAAGTGGTGCAAATGATTGGCAACTTTCAATCTGATGGGACTGTTCCTAAATTTAAGCAATATTGGAAAATCATAACCAGACTATCCACTATTTTTGAGGCTATTTTGATGACACCATTGCTATCATGAATCCAGGAAAGCCAGCAGTAGTCTACACAAGTGAGCTAAGCAGAAACTTTATCTGATTTACCAGCTAGGGTAATTGAGCTTCTGGAGATTAGTACTCATGTGGTGAGGAATATTGCTGAGTTGCTTCAGCAGGAACAGTGAAGTTCAATGACAGAGCATTGTTGAATAAAGGATAAGTGTCTTTGGGGGAACCAGGATTAGGTAAGCAGGCTTTGGCAATCGGGGGACTGAGGGGATGGTAAATACTGGCAGCACATTGGTACTGTGGCAAACCTCAGCAGACCATAGAGTACCCATATAGCAGCACCACTCTGGCCACTCTCCGAATCTCACCAGGACATCACACCAGCTTTCACTGGGTGATCTCCCCATGTGGTGCTGGGTCCTCCTCATGCAGGCAAAATGGAGACTTTCAGAGATTTCCACGTGCAGAGGAGCCGCCCATTGGAATACACAATTTCAGGTGGGAAGTGACCACTAATGGATCAATTTTGTGGTTCAGTTGGCCACTTGGTAGGTGGCTAAGCTGCCAGCTGGCAAACTGGCATGGTGGAGGGAAGACTTTGATCTCTTATACTGATGCCCACCTCCAACATTTTGCGACCCTTCTTTCTTCCAAACCAGTGGCCAATAGGCCTGGAAAATGTCACATTCTGTGAATCAATGATGAGGTTTATCCCAGAGACCGTATTTTAATGATTTTGGCCTCATTCAGCCATGCGATGACTACTTTTTGCAAAGAAAATTCAATTAAAAGCAATATTTTGTTGAACTAGAAACAGAAATCGTTGGAAAAAGACTCAGCAGGTTTGGGAGCTTTTGCAGAGAGAAACAGAGTTAACATTTCAGGTCCAGTGACCCTTTTTCAGATCGGAGCCAGACCTGCTGAGTTTCTCCAGTAATTTCTGTTTTTGTTTCAGATTTCCAGCATCTGCAATTGCCAACTTACATGCCCCCCTCTGCACTGTCCAAGGCCTAAGGCCCACCTTCCAGGTGAAGCAGTGACTTACTTCTTCACTGCTCATAACGTGGCCCGCTCTACATTGGAGTCGAAACCCAAACTGGGCAGGCACTTTGCAAAACACCTGAGCTTGCCAATTCAACACACCACCATGTTACCTGGCCAACGTCTCTGTGTCAGGCTTATTGCATTGCTCTAGTGAAACTCAGTGCAAGCTGGAAGAACAGCACCTCAGTATTCAGGACTCAATATTGATTTCAATAATTTTAGGGGCTGAGCACCTTCTTCCATGTCCTTACCCCAACCCCCAAACACCAGACCTTATCATTATATAGACTGCTACCACAACCTCTCCATTGTCAGCTACTAGTAGACTGCATTCACAGCTATTGATTTTCCTAGGCTGACCTTTTACCCATTCCTCTGTCCAACAGTTTTTCTCTCTCTCTCCAGACTCCATCTTGACCTTTCATTTACTCCTCCCCCCCACCCAATCATCAACATATATACCAACCTTTTCCAAGCTGCAATCAGTTCTGAAGAAGGGTCACTGGAAACAAAAAGTTAACTCTACTTTCTCTCGCTGCCAGGCCTGCTGAGTTTCTCCAGCAATTTCTGTTTGGGTTTCTGATTTCAATCATCCACGGTTCTTTCAGCATTTTTTTAAATTTAGCAGAACTAATATGTAAGAATTTTGTTGCCACAATTTGAGCAAGTACATCAAAAATTGCTCAAAAATTGTAGAATTGCAATATATCTGATGTGTGCATTTTCATCTCCATCCAAAACTTTGGAAAATTCTTTCATTAATCTCTTGCAAATCTTTGCACTTAGTGAAAGATTTTTTTTTCAACTTTATGCCAAAAGGATCGAGACTCATGATCACATGGCTTAGCCAGAACTGCTTCATACCGAAACTAACGTGACATGTGAACTGATGTGAAGGTCTGGAATTGAGCCCAAAACAAATCTTTATTGAGTGAGGGGTCACATTAACTCTATAGTTATAGGGAGTTTTAACAGGAGAGTCTGCATTGCCTGCTATCCACCTACCCTGAAGAAAAGGAGAACAAAGTGGGATGAATAATTGTCCTGACCACTCAATTTGGACTCCTGTCCAAACTGGCTTTTGGCCTCGATGTCTCTGCTCTGAGGTTCCGTGAAGGTCTGATTTCAAGTGATTTAAGTGTATCTTCTAACATCACTGAGCTTAATACTCTAAACTGAACAGTTCATCAAAAAATGCATTAATCTGGAGAAATGCCAGACGCAGTCGTTCAAACTACCAGAAAGTAAAAAGCTGAAGGCTTGTTGTTCAATTTAATTTTGCCACAGTGATCTTTCCAGCCGAGTAGTCATTTTAGTCTATCAGCAGCTGGCTTTTTTCTTCAATTCTGTTTGTTTGCACTTGCATAAACGCATTCAACCTTATTATTCACTTCCCTTGGTCATTGAGTATAATAAACTGTAACATCTACAACTTCTTGAATAAATAGTGCAGCACCTCAGTACAAAACTAAAGGTACAACTTAATAATCTGATAGCACTATTCCCTTTTGGCACACCCTTTTACATTCCTGAAATATTATGAGGCACTGCTGAAATGAACATCTATTTAGAAAATTTGTTACCCCTTTAATTTATTTCACTGCAGCATTGTAAGGTCTTTCTTTGTGCACCATTTTGATATTATCTCAATAATTAATTTTACTTTTCCCACCGCCTGGAACGTTGACTCTGGTGCTAATGCTGCTGGCTGGTTTTACGGTGCATAGAATCACCGGGAATGTGCAATGAAAAAAACAGTCGATTCAGCCTAGCTAGTCCATCCAAAACATATGATCCACAAAATCCTCCATTCACCCTACTTCATTAGCACATCGTTATACTCCTTTATTCCTCATCTGCTCACTTACATACCCCTTGAATGCATCTAATACTATTTACTTCAACTACTCCTTACATTAGAAAGTTCCCCATTCTTGATATACTTCAGCCAAATAGAAGCATCTTATTCATTTCCATCTTCCTCTTCCCTTCATTACATTCAAGACCCACTTTCTGAGATCATAGAATCCCTACAGCATGCCATTTGGTCCAATAAGTTCACACCACCCCTCTAAAGAGCATCCCACCTAGACCCAGACCCATTCCCCTACCCCTGCATTTCTCCATGTCTAACCCACCTAACCTAAACATCCCTGAACACTACGGGCAATTTAGCATGGCCAATTCACCTAGCCTGCACATCTTTTGTGCTGTGGGAGGAAACCCACACAGACACGGGAAGAATGTGCAAACTCCACACCGATAGTCACCCAAGGGTGGAATCGAATCCGGGTCCCTGGTACTGTGAATCAGCAGTGCTAACCACTGAGCCACCGTGCCGCCCTATGAAGTGTAATGCAAAACCATATAGTTTTGAAACTAGTCCATATCATTCAAGGACGTGTAGGCTGTCACTTTGCTTTTGTTCATTCCTCCTGCACCGTTCTAAAATGTAATCTGCTTTATATATTAACACATATGGAGATGCAACTTTACTGGAACGAAGGGCTGAAATGATTTCCCCCCCCCCAAGATATTTCATTTTCCCTCCAACTTATTGAAGTTACAGGTTTTTTTGGATAGTTTTATGCAGCCCATGAAATTCATGCCAGAAGGATGGAGTGGCAGATGAGCCATGCGCTGTGAGCAGAATGGGCAATATAAGCTTCTCTGTAAGAAAAAAATGAGAGAATATTAAAAAGGGAAATAAAGTTGTATGGCCCCAATAACTGACCTTTTCCAGTTTTATTTTCAAATCTGCTGCCTCCAAAAAATGTTGACTGCTGAGGACAGTAATTGAGTTCATGTACTAAAGAACAAATACCTTGCTGCTTCAAAACAGGATCTCTTCAGGGGCAATATTGTGCTGCTTCTGGTATCATTAAAATACAAACTTCTGGTTCATCCACAAGGAGAAAAAAAGTCTTCTTCATCCAAAATGACAACATCATTCAGAAATTTCAGAACATACAAGTGAGTGACTGTGAGTGTATATTTGTGTGTGTCTCTGTATCTGAGTGTCTGTGTACGTGTATGCGCATGTGTGTCTCTGTGTGTGTGTATTTGTGTGTTGGTGTGTGTGTGTGTTGTGTGTGTGTGTTTGTGTGTGTCCCTGTGTGTGATTGGGCTAGCTCAAACGTTTCAATGGCCATTCAGGTCTTTTTATTTTGTCTTCCTAATATTTATCACTTTACTCTTAAAACTAATATAAAGTTTTGTGATTTGCAGCAGGAAGATTAAGAAAAAAATTGCAAAGGAACATGTATGTTTTATCCCTGAGATAGGCATAGTACACTACTATTTGTCACTTCTATGTTTTAAAGTGAATAAACCTCTTCAATACATGTTGACGAATTAGTCATCAGATTAAATATTTCTGTCCTGCAGTAAATATAAATGGATAAGCTTTTTATGTGGATCAAATATCAGTGGGAATCAAGTGCAGGGACATGGATTATTTTTGACTCATGCTGTTGGCAGTAATTGCTGAGACCTGTGACAGAGGGACACACAGACACAAAAAGACATGGGGAGCACAGATTACCGTTCGCAGACAATAGCAGCCTGGCAAAGGCAGGCAATTTCTTCCTCATTTATTTTTAAACCAAACAATTTTGAATTTCAAAGCAAATCACGCTGTTTTAAAGAGAACACGGTGCAAGCGAGAAATTCAGAAAAATGTTTGAAAATAGGTTAGTGGTGAACAGGTTTCTCTCAGTTTTCTCAGAAACTGGAGAGGTGAGGTCCAGAAAAAAGCTGAAATTTGAACTGGATGACAGTGGAGCCAGAAGGACAGAACAGTAGAGATAACAAGGTATAGAGCTGGATGAACACAGCAGGCCAAGCAGCATCAGAGGAGCAGGA